>NW_003852425.1:12253619-12325422 GCF_000181295.1 Otolemur garnettii | reverse complement strand
TGCTAGTACACTGAACTGGGGACCCTGAGATCCTTACATGATGGACCATTGCTAGTACACTGAACAGGGTGAGGGGGCCAAGAGCCTTATATGATGAACCATTTTTAGTGCACTGAATGGGGGACCCTGAAAGCCTCTCCTCTAACAGCGGGAGTGAGAGAGGGATGCCTACTATCACCACTGTTATGCAACATAGCATTGGAAGTTCTAGCTAAAGCAATCATACAAGAGAAGGAAACAAAGGGCATCTAAATGGCAAACAATGAAGTCACATTATCCTTGTTAGCAGGTGATGTGATTGTATACATAAAGAAATCTAAAGACTCCACAAAATAAATAAATATATATATATATATATATATATATAACTGATAAGTGAATTCTGTAAAGTTGTAGGATACAAAATTAACATACAAAAAAGTAGTATTTCTATATGCCAAGAACAATAATCTGAAAAAGAAATCAAGACATTAGCCCCATTTACAATATCTAAGAATAAAATAATGAGGAAGAAAATTAACCAAAAAGGTGTGCACTTCAGCAGCACATGTACTAAAGTCGGGACAATACAGAGAAGATTAGCATGGATGACATGGAAGCTTTTGAAGTGTTCCATATTCTTGCGCATTGTGAGAGTACATAACATGCCTCCTGAGTGAGGGGCTCTTCTACAAATGGAACTTTATCCCAGAAGTGAGAACAATGTAACCTAAATGTTATACCCTCATATTAATTTGAATAAAGTTTTAAAGAATTAACCAAAAAGAAAATAAAATTGCTACAATGAAAACTATAAAGGATTAAGGAAAGAAATTCAAAAGGATGCACAAAAATGGAAGATTTCCAATGGACTGGAAGAATCAATATTTCAAAATGTCTACACTACTCAAAGCAACCTACAGATTCAATACAATCCCCCAAAAAACATCAATGACATTCTATACAGAAATAGAAGAATAAATCTTTACATATTTTATATGGAATCATGACAGACCCAGAATAGCCAAAGTATCCTGGGAGGAAGTGGGGAAAACTGGAGGAATCACATTACCTGAGTGCAAGTTATACCAAAGTATTCTCATAACCAAAACAGCATGGTACTGCATAAAATCAAACATAGACCAATGGAACACAATAGAGACCCCGGATGTGAATCCACACATCTGTAATGTACGTATTGTCAAAAAGTTGCCAAGAATATAAAGTGGGGAAAGGACCCTCCCTTCATCAAAAGGTCCCAGGAAAACAGACAATCTATGTCCTGAAAAATGAAAATATACCCTTATATATGACCATGCACAAAAATCAGATAGGAATGCATTAAAGACTTAAATCTAAGACCTTTGTGTTGAGATTACTAAAAAAAGAAAAGAGAAAAGGAAACAGTAGGAAATGCTTCAGGCCATTGGTCTGAATGAGTAATGTTCCCAAAACACACGCAACTCAATGAAAATTGGACACAGGGGATCACATCAAGCTAAAAAGCCTCTGCACAGCAAAGGCAGAAGTCAACAAAGCAAAGGGACAGCCCGCAGGATTGGAGAAAGTATTTGATAACTACCCATATGTCAAGGGATTAGTAACTAAAATACATGATAGCAATAAATCAAATAATTCAATCAATAATGAGTGAGGATCTGAGTAGACATTTCCCAAAAGAAGGCATATAAATGGTGTAAGAAATTCTCAACATCACTAAGATTTAGAGAAATGCAGATGTAAACTATAATTATACTACCACAGTCAAAATGGCTGGTATCAGAAAGCTGGGCAATAACAAAAGATGTGAGAATGTGGGAAAGGGAGAGACCTTGTGCACATTTACAGCAACGTGGACTGGTGGCGCCACCAGGGAGAATAGTATGGAGGGTCCTCAATACCTAAAGGGGAACAGCCAAATGCCCCAGCAATTCCCTTGCCAGGTATGTAACCAGATCAAGGGGACTCAGGACTCCAGGGAAAAAGTATCTGCACTCCGTGTTTATTAGAACATTATTCACAGTAGCCACGATTTAGAATTGACATAAGTGGCTGTTAATATGAGAACGGATAAAAATTGGGCACATGTATTATACAGCCACAAAAAATGAAATCTTGCCATTTGCAATAATGTGGTTGGAAGTGGAGAACATTATGTTAAGTGAAAGAAGACAAGTACAGAAGACAATACAAATCTTGCATGTTTTCACTCACACGTGGGATATAAATATTAAAACAAAACAATTCTTAGAGTCAGAGAGTAGAATGATGGCTCAGGCTGGGAAGGGAGCAGACGGGGGACATAATGTGGAGATGATTAGTGGCTGCTAAAATATAGTTAGATGATTAAAGTGAACAAAGTGTGATAGCACCACAGAGTGACTATAATCAATACTACGTTAGGAAATACTTCAAAATAGCTAAAAGAAAGAAACCCAAATGTTCCTAACACAAAGAAATAATAAATGCCTGTGATAACTGATACCTCAGTGCCTCGATTTGATGAACTCACACTGTATGCCTACATCAAAAAAAATCACATGTATCCTACAAATGTATGCAACTGTTATGTACAATGACAATATATAAAAATATATATATATTTTTTTATTTTTGAGACAGAGCCTCAAGCTGTTCCCCTGGGTAGAGTGCCGGTGGCATCAAAGCTCACAGCAACCTCCAACTCCTGGGTTCAAGCAAGTCTGCCTCCACCTCCCAAGCAGCTGGGACCACAGGCGCCCGCCACAACGCCCAGCTATTTTTTGGTTGCAGCCGTCATTGTTGTTTGGCGGCCCGGGCTGGATTCAAACCCGTCACCTTAGGTGTATGGGGCTGGCGCCCTAGCCACTTGAGCCACAGGTGCCGAGCCTATAAAAACATTTTTAAAAGAGAAAGAATATACTTTCAAAATGCAAAAACAAGCCAATATTACTAGTATGGGACAGAAATTCAGGGAAAAAATGTATATGCAAAAAAAAGAACTTAAACCAGAAAGCACATAAAATACGTGTGTGTATAATTTATGGATAATTCAAAGTTTGCATTTGCATTAGAATTTATTTTATGTTAAGGTGGTTTCTGCTGCCTATTTACATTCCTAATGTATTTTTCATTGGGTCTTCGTAAGATTACTTGGAATTCCCAAAACACAATGGAGTAGGCTTCAAAAAATACATAAGAATAGATAAAAGTGCAGAAGAGTGTATGTACAGGGATGTTTATCTCAGCATCATTAAAAAAACTAAATGCTGAAGACAACCCAGGTATTCAATAAGAGAATGAGCAAATACATTGTGGCATAAAAAGTAATGTTATTTTAATACATAGAACTGTTAATAAAAGAAAATAAGAAAATGGTAAAAGTAAGCATATTCATTTTTATATGGTTAATCTTCTCCCCTGTGTTACTAAGATTCTCATTAGAAAATATATTATTTTGATTTGTATTATAGAGCAAGAGAAAAAAATGGATTAAAGTTTTGATGTGTGCCCTCCAATCCCCAATTCAAGGCAAAGCATCGAGGGTTTCCCCATCAACTGTAAACCTGGGGGAGTCTTCTTGGCACTGACCTCCAGTGGACAAGAAACCATCTGCGTTTCTCTGTAGAGTGGTGAGGCTTTGAAAATCTTTTTGAGTCATAAAACTTATTTGCATATTAATATACTAACCTATAGAGATATTATTCATAACAACAATGATGAAAAAGGGCCATTTTTCTAATAAAATATCCAATAAAAGGACTAAATATAGACAGAAATGTATAACACTTTCAACAACTTTTATTTGACACTGCAAACACACTTTTGTAGAATCATTTTTTGTTTACATTATTGAGTGGACAATCTAGAGATTTTTGAATATCAGACCTAATTGAAATAGCTATTCCTATTTTCCAAAAATGAATTCAAAAGTGAAACATATTTCCATCCCGAAAAATTTCTATTTTTGAACAGTGTGTACATTCTAAACATACATTTCAAGAATGTGGAGATTTTTTTCCCAAATTGTTAAAATAAATATATATATATGTTTGCAGCTATGTAAACACTTGTAAAGTTTAAACATTTAAAGTTTATCTGAAAAGTATTTTTACATATAAGCTCATCTGTATTATAGACACTCACGGCAATGTTATCATATGAAAATTCACACTTCTTTCATTAAAAGCGGTGCTGCCTCTATTGGGTAAATAGTTCTGTTTTTTTTTAAATCTATGTAAAAAATTATCTCAATCAGGAAACATAGGTATGTACTTTGGACTGGTTTATTTGCTTTAATTTTAATGAAAAATTGGTATATAAACTAAGATGTTCCTTTATACACAAAAATGAGAACACCTTAAAATGTATCATTTCATTTTACTTGCCATTTAAATAGCTAAATGCTTTATTTAGTGACACTTTATTTCCTGAGAAAAGTTTCCATCAGAAGTGTTGAGTCAGTTGTCACATTAATATGAAATTAAGACCTCCTAAATGCAACCATAATTTACTTATCATTGGTCCCTCAGGATTCATGAGCAAAGTGCAAGCTCCCAGAAAGTGCAGCTAAACAAGTGGATGTCATTTAATGTGTCCTCAGAGAACGAACCTGCTTTCCAAGTTGTTGCTTTGTCACCTTTGTCTTACACCTCACCTTAAGGAATGTATTTTTAAATAAGTGTTGTGATTTATTCAGTTTTTTGGTCCTAAAGGGAAAATGTGCAAGAAAACTATCTGGCAAACATAAATAATTCAAACAAGAGAAAATAAAATTATTAAACATCACATATTACATATCTTTGGAAAGGTGACAAATAATAAAAATAAAACGCAAACACTGATATTAGGTAAAACTTTATTGTTTACGCTGTCACTTTGGAGAATAATATTGTAAAATATTTCAAAAATCATAGTCTTATAACTTTAGGTATGTAATCTGATGCCCAAAAATTTTTTCAAAGTAGATAATTCAAGCAAAGAAATATGGTCTGAGATTTTTCTAGGGGTCATCATACATAACCATTGTCCAAAACACCCTAAAAATCTCACAAGAGTACAGTTTAATAAAATCATGGTGTATCATCACAATATACTTTTAAGAGGAGATATAAATGATAATATAATATAAGGATACATGAAAATACATATCAATATTTATAGGCCAATAAAAAGTGAAGGCCTGGAACATTCAATGCCTGTACACTATTAGAATCACTGACAAAGGCCTTCTATTAATGCACAGAGATGAAAAGGTAACACATAATTTGCTTTAAAATTGTTTTATTTTGTTAATAAACTAATATTTTAAATACTTCCTAATTCATAGTCTTCATGTTACATTTTTTGTGTGTATTATTTTTGCACCCCTGAAGTTGACTGCAAATTGATATTGTTACTTTTATGGTACAAATTAATGGTTTTGATCTTACTTAAAGAATACATTTGACACTTATGGGATAGATTGAATATCCAAACCTGATACAGTTACAGAACCCCACAAACCATGGATTTCAGTCTCAATATTGCTAAGTGATTGCTAATAAAATGCTAATTCATTGGCCTAATGGGGTGATAAAATACGATTTTGGTAATTGAGCTGAACATTCTAAATGATCCTTTCTATTTTCGAAATCTTGTTGAACTTTCTGAATGAGACATTTTGTTTCTCAAAATGCAAGCATCAATGGAATAAAATATAGATGTCCTTGAGCTTAATCTAAATTCCTATTATTTGATATTTTAGTGAATATACATTACCAATGTATAATTCCTTTTATTCATTAACTGTACTGTTTCATGTGATCCAATCAAAGTAGTCTGAATTTAAAACCAGATCACTGGGTAAATTTTTCCCTATTGCTGTGTAATTTATTATTCATAAATAATTTTTATAGTTATAAACATTAAATTGTGTTAATTATGCATTTATATAATTACCCTTGTTAAATATCATTTTAGGAATTAAAACTATGTTGTACAAATTAAAGCCTGTAGTTGAGTAATAACATATATTGCTATTATTACATTTTCACCTGAAAATACATCATCACACAAATTCATACAGTGTCTTACAGTCACAACAATAGCGTTTGATCAACTAGCGAAAGGCTAACATTTACTGAGAATTTGCTGTGTGTAATTTAGTTCACACTAATAATTTTATTGAATTGTCCTACTCATAATAATATTTATACATTTTTAAAGTAAGGGAAGTTTCTCAAAGTTACATAGCTGATAAATAGTACAACTAGAGTTAAATCTTAAGTAGACATACTCTAGAGATTACATGATTAGCCAGTACACCATACAGCAGCCTGTATATCTATAAAAACATTTGGTACATCATGAAAGGCTTAAAGTATTTAGTGGTAATATTATCTGCATGGTTTTGTGTGTATATATGTATACACACACCTGTGCATTATGTACCTGTTTACACACTTATGCTGCCCACTTATGTCCATATGTGTGTGTGTAGGATGTCTGTGGCACACATATCTTTCTATATGCATAGTTATGACTCTATATTCTATAAGTACATACTTATTCATACTTTTGCAATCATAAACAATGACCTTAAATGAGTATGTGTGTGGTTTCAAATGCCTTCCTAGCACAGATATATGCACATAAAAGGCGCATTTTAAAATTCGTTTCTTATGGAAGATAGTTCAAATAGCACATGCGTCCAACTGCCTACCACAGGGCTGCTTCACAGTGTGTGATTAAAACAATGCACAATGCAGTCTCTTGGATACAATGGTGTTAGTGTCACTTACCCTTTCTGAAATGTTTTAAAAAGGAAAAAATAAAAGAGTAAAAAACACGCACACGAAAGCAGGATTCGAGTTAAGTCTACACAAAGCCTTCAACTCGAGAATATAGATCAATTTTCATTTGCATAAGTAGGTTCATAGTAATCAGAGTACTAAATGCAAACAGTAGTAAAGTCTGTAGTTGGTTCTGTGATAAATAGGAGAGAAATGGTTTAATAGCAAAAGCCATAATTATCCACAGCTCTCAGTTTACAATTAGTTTTCTTTGACAATTATAGTCATAAATGCCAGCTTTAATCATGTGTTCAGGTTGAATTAGGCCCTGCCAATGCTGGGAGAGATCTAATCCGCTTTCTTTCCTACTCATAATGAAATAATAATGCAAATTCACTACATTGATGGGACGACCCATGTGAATTTATTATAGGCTTGGAGAAGTCTCTTGAAAGGGATAAATTCTTTCTGGGTATAGACTTGAGGTAATTCAAACCAGACAAGAAAAAAAAAAAATGGAGCTGTCATCAGAGGCCAGGATATGGAATGGATTTAATTTGTATGAATAGGCTTTTTAATAAGTATAACAGGGCTAAGCTCTAGCTTTAGTTGGGGAATATTACTGCTGTCAGTTTCCAAATCTGGATACACTAACTTTATTTAGGAGGATAAAGACCATTTCCAAAACTCATTTTTTCTAACAGCGCAGGTCAGTCACACAGTAGCTAAAAGCTTACTATGCAGCAGCCATGGTGAACCAGTCCAATTGTGTGAGTTAAGTCAACAGGACTAATTATCGTCATCAATTGACCAGTGTCAAATGCAGATGACCTTCCCAACTATTGTATGAATGTGGATGTCAGACTACTGAAGATGTGTCAATGGAATAGAACTTAGATTTAGGTGGCACATGCTTGTTTTTGGAAGAAGCATGCTCATTTAGTAAATGTAATGCCATCTAAAGGATAAACAATCCTTTTCTAAACCAAAAGAAGAAAACATGAGTAAGGCACAGTTTAAAAATAACACTAAAAACATGCCTTCTATCCTATCAACACGCAAGAAACCAAAGTTCAAACATTATAAATATTTCTGACCTCTAAAAATTCATGATGCCAAGACCTCCTTGGCAATGGCAGCGACACCCAAAATAAATAGATCAAGCTAAAAAGCTCGTGTGCAGCTAAGGGTACCACATCTAAAGCAACACACAGCTTTCAGAAGGAGAGAAGATACTTGCGTGCTGTGAATCTGACAAAGGACTGATAACTAGAACAGAGAACTCAAATTAATCAATAAGCGAAGAGCAAACAACCCCAGTCATAAGTGGGCAAGAGACTTAACAGAAACCTTTGAAGAAGACAGATGAGTGACCAACAAATACATGAAAAAATGTTCATCATCCCTCATCATCAGAGAAATGCAAATCAAAACAACTCTTGAGATGTCACCTAACTCCAGTGAGATTAGCCCACATCACAAAATCCCAGAGCTGCAGATTCTGGTGTGGATTTGGAGAGAAGGCAACACTTTAACACTGCTGGTGTGACTGCAAAGGAAAACAGCCTCTATGCAAAGTATGGAGGATTCTCAAAGAACTAAAAGTTGACCTTCCATTTGATCCCACAATTCCATTACAAGGTGTCCACCCAGAAGAATAACAAGCACTTTACTACAAGGACATTTGCACTAAAATGTTTATCACAGCTCAATTCACAATTGCCAACTCATGGAAGCGACCCAAGTGCCCATCAACCCATGAATGGATTAACAAATGTAGTGCATGGATAAAACAGAATACTATTCAGCCATAAGAAAAGATAAGGACTTCACATCTTTCGTGTTTACTTGAATGGAGTTGAAACACATTTTTCTTAGGAAAGTATCACAAGAATGGAACAAGTATTCACTGTACTTAATACTAATGTGAAACTAATATATAAACAACTACACGGCCACACAAAGGAAAACACAGACAAAGTTTAGCAAGGGGGGAGGGAGAGGAGGGAGAGGGACGGGGACAAGGCAGGGTAATTAGTGGCGTCTCACCTAAGGTGCACAAGGTGAGGGGTTTCAGCTCCCCGCTGGGTGAAGGGCTCGACTACAACTTGAACGTTACCTTAGAAATGAAAACAGTGTAACCTAAACATTTGTACCCTCATATCAATCTGAAATTAAAAACAATTGAAACTCAAAATAAAACAAAACAGAATTAGTTCAAGTTGCTTGATATATATGTATATATACATATAATAAATATATATGAATATAATATGATGTGATATAAATATTGTATTATAATATATATGTATATACATTATATATATATATATGTGAGTGTGTGTGTGTATTTATGTATATATACACATACATATTCTTCCTAAGGCTTTAAACAGATTCAATCTGTCTCCTCAATTACCTTAAACTGTGTCAGTAAAAGTAAAATAAGGCTATGGAAAATTTACATTATTTGAATAATGTCATTGATTATTTTGATGTGAGAGTTAATCAAAGAGTTAAGGAGTGATGCATGACCAATGCAGCTCATAAAAATTAAAACCAAAATTTAGATATTCCAAATAAAAAAATCATTTATTTTCTTAATCTATTGGTTGGATCCATTAGGTACATTGTTTGGCCTGCATTCACTCAAAAATAATATATTTTATCAATTTTAAGACCTTAGGTATAACTTTCAAATAATACCTTTTTTTAGTTTAAGGTATTTGACTTTTGTGAACAACATTTTGAAATCTTGGGATTTCTACAGAATTATCATTGACCTTGTTTTACATATATATGATGGATTCCGTAGTCTTTATGTAGTGAAAAATATTCATTTTTATAGCAGTAGAGAGTTTACTAGCTTTTTATGCAACTATAAAAGTGCGGTCAAAATAAATAATCAAGGAATAGAGACCACAGACAAATTCAGTATTTTTTCAGAAACGATTCTGAAAATAACAAGTATATCCAAAGACCTTACTCTGGAAGGCAGAGCAAGATGGTGGCCTAGAGCCATCTCCTTTGCAACCACTTGTAGTGCAATCAGGGAGGGGGGACTCCAGCCACCAGGGCTGGTGGGGGGTCCTGTCCAGAAACATTGCTTTGGAGCCCCAGGGAGGCAGCAGATGCCACCAAGAGAGGTCAGGAGCAGGGAAGAACTGGCACGGGCGGGGAGTTACTGCATGCTGCCAGGGGCCAGCAGGCAGTTTCAGACAAAGAAGGCCTCCTCTGCTAGGAGGAGGATGGGGGGTGGGTTCTGGGCACACTTGCTGGAGTTACCTTAGGAGAGCACAGGCAACATAGCAATCGTGAAAAGTGCCCAGAGCCACTGGGTGGGTAGGGACACTGCTGGTTTTGTTTGTTTTTATTTTTGGTGTTTGTTGTTTGTTTGTTTTTCTCTATTTGATAGAGATGGTGTCTTGTTTCTGCTCAGGTTGGCCAGGATCTTCTGACCTCAAGGGATCCACCCATCCCCACCTCCACAGGCTGGGAATTGGGGGTGTGGGACAAAGCACCCTACTGTACACCCCTATTACTCCTGTCTTTCTTTCTTGTCTTCTGTGTTTTAGTCTTTCTTTTGTCCCTTTTCTTTTTTCTTTTTCTACCATTTCTTCACTCTTCTCTTCCTTTTGGTCCTATACCAAAGCACCCTTCAACACCTAAGCACAGAGTCAAGGTTATTTAAAGAGGAGGAAGTGGAAGGGAAAAGAAGGGGAAGGAATAGACAAGAAGAAAAGACTCATCAGGAGGAACCAACAGAAAAATCCTGGCGACATGAAAAACCAGAACAGAGCTTCCCGGACAGGGGTTCAGGACGCAGCTACTGCAGGGGGTTCCCAATGTTAGAAATGACAGAAAGTGAATTTAAAATATGGATGGTAAAAACAATGAAGGAAATTCCCGAGAAAGTAGAAAATAGCCAAAAAGAAATCCAAAAACAGAACCAAATATGGATGAAAGATATAACGAGTATAGAAAGGATATAGTGAAGCCTAAGGAACTGAAGGAGTCAATCAGAGAACTTCAAGATGCAGTAGAAAGTATCAATAATAGATTAGATCAGGGAGGAGAAAGCCTCCCTGAGCTAGAGGATAGTGCTCTTGAGATAACACAGGCAGGCAAAGAGGGAGAAAAGGAGAGAGAGAAAGCAGAATGTTCACCAAACAAAGCATACTTGGGAGAAATGAGTATCTATTCCACCAAGGGTGCCGGGAGAACTGGACAACCTCATGGTAAAGACTGAAACTGGATCCCCACTTCTCAACATTTGCAAAAATGGGCTCCAGATGGATAAAAGATTTAAATTTAAGATATGAAAACATAAAAATCTTAGAAAAAAAATGTGGTAAAAGCTCTTGAGAACGTTGGCCCAGGGAAAGATTTTATGAAGAAGACTTCCCTGGCAATCACAACAACAAAGTTTAGCAAAAGGGCCACAATAAGTAAAGCAGAAAGACAGCCTTCAGAACGGGAAAAGATACTTGCATAGTAAGAATCTGACAAAGGGTTGAAAACTAGAACCTCCAAAATAATCAATAAAAGAGTAAACAATCCATACATCACTGGGCAAGATCTTCTCTAAGGAAGACAAACAAATGCCTAACAAACATTTGGGAAAAGGCTCATCGTCCCTGATCATCAGAAAAACGCAAATCAAAACCACCACGTGCTACCATCCGACCCCAGTGAGAATGGCCCAC
The DNA here is from genome assembly GCF_000181295.1 of Otolemur garnettii. Lineage (NCBI taxonomy): Eukaryota > Metazoa > Chordata > Mammalia > Primates > Galagidae > Otolemur > Otolemur garnettii. Next base: position 12,313,985 of record NW_003852425.1, on the reverse strand, counting down.
ATCACAAAGTCTCAAAGCTGCAGATGCTGGGTGTGGATATGCTGAGAAGGCAACACTTCCCACTGCTGGTGGGACTGCAAACTAATACAACCGTGGTGGCACCTGTGGCTCAAGGAGTAGGGTGCTGGCCCCATATGCTGGAGGTGACGGGTTCAAACCCATCCCCCACGAAAAGCTACAAAAAAAAAAAAAAAAACCAAAAAACTAATGCAACTTTTTGAAAAGAAGTATGGAGTACCCTCAAAGAACTCAAGCTAGACCTCCCATTTCATCCTGCAATCCCATTGCTGGGCATCTACCCAGAAGACAAAAAAAATCCCTTTATCATAAGGACATTTGCACTGGACTGTTGATCGCACCTCAAATTACAATCACCAAGATGTGAAAACAAACCAAATGCCCACCAACACAGGAATGGATTAACAAGCTGTGGTATATTCCAGTATACCGTGGATACTGACCAGCCACTAAAAGAGATAGAGACTTTACATCTTTCGTATTGACTTGGATGGAGTTAAAACACATTCTTCTTAGTAAAGTATCAGGAGAGTGGAAAAAAAAATATCTAACAGACTCAATACTAATATCAAGGCAGTAACAATCTCATACAAACCCATATAAGAAAAAAACGCAAATCAATTCAAGGCGGGGGAGGAGGAATGAGGGAGCAGGGAGAGGGAAGGAGAGATGGGGACGTGTGTGCTCCCACTTAATGGACACAATGTCACAGTGTGTGGCACACCATACACTGGTGTGGGGGAAGGGCACAATTATAAGGGGATTCTATCCAATAAATGCAAACCTTGTGACCTAATTCTGTGTATCCTCAAATTAACCTGAAATAACAGCAGAAAAATAAAAATAAAAACCAGTTATGCCCTGCTGTAATAGTGATTATCCACTGCCGTAACAGTAATGCTGTGTACCAGATAATCTATAACTGAGGTTTAAAACAATAAACAGTTGTTCGTGTAAAAAAAAATGTATTTCTACTGCTTTATAGTTCATTCATAAAACTCCTTTGTTATTTGTTGGCATTTTGTATCTATCCATTCAGAAAACCTCCAAGTCATACCTACACATCTTCCATGCTGACAGAGCATGTGACCCAGTGACCATTACACTATTCATGTCAAAATTATGAGAGAAGCAGTGTAAGTAATTACTGCAGTACTAAGCAAAGGACGAGTCTCAACTACCGCGGGGCTCTATGAACGATAGCTCACCTTACAAACATGTAATACACGTACAATACACAGTGAGAAATGTGGGGGACCAACCACAGGACAGGACGTTTGTTCAGGCAAGGACCGTTCGATTTTCATTTAAAAAATATGTAAGTTTGATGAGAAAAAAATGTTAAATACTACAGGGTGAAATTTATAGTAATTGCACAGCTGATACGTTAAACGCCACTGAGAAATCAGTAGCAATGCAGAGGGAAGGTAAATTTTTCACAGAGTCAAAATGCCTCTATTATTGTTTCATGAGTAACAAAAATAATAGGGTTAAAATTTAATACAAGCTATGCATTCTGTGGAACTGTTAGGATCGAGAAAACTGAATTATTTAATTCATTTCATAAAAGCAACAGCAAATGTATTCTAAAAACATTCCCTCAGAAGCAATGGGACGATCACGGAGCAATATACAGATCACGTAACTTTTCCAAGCTCCACAGAAATAGTTAACAATCGCACTAGGATACCCTTGTTATGCTGAAAAGTAAGGCAGTTGTTACCAGGTTTTTGCTTATCTTATTTCAATTAAAAAAGAAAAAAAACTATATTTTAATGTTTTGAATTAAATAGTATTAATTATAATTTAATTAATTAATATAAGTAAGCACTTTCAGTGTTCCCAGTGGTTCATGTCTGTAATCCTAGCACTTTGGGAGGCCAAGGTGGGAGGATTATTTGAGGCCAGGAGTTCAAGAGCAGCAGAAGCTGTGTGGACCTCTGGACCATGGTCCCAACTGTGGGAGTCTGAGGCAGAAGGATGGCCTGAGCCTGGGACTGTGAGGTTATCATGAGCTATTATGACCCCACTGCACTACAGCCTCACAGAGGCAGACCCTGTCTCAAAATCAATCAATCCATCAATAATGTAAGAACAATGATTATTGTGCTATTATGTCTATCAGGTAAGTGTTTGAAGGTTTGCAAATAGGTACAAAATGATTACTGGACTTATTATTACATATAAATAAGATTTATAGGGCTAATAAATCACACAAACAAAAATTTGCATCGTTTCAGGTTATGCTTTATAGAGAGGTGGTTTAAGAGTAAATTGAACAGAATGATTCATGATTTATTTCTTACAGTGTGAAAATGAAAACATTTTTACATCATCTTTCATGGTGTTTTTTCCCATTTATTTTACTTTCATTGTACACCAAGAGGTCAGAAGGGTCACAGACCTTATATCATGCTCAAGTAACAGAGATACACAAAGAGAGATGGTGACATCCAACATCAGTGTAAACTAATGACTTAATCCTAAGATGAGGAGAAAACGTCATACAGAGTGGCTGTAAAGTTTGTGCACAATTTAGAATGACACAGGAATGTGTGGTCACCCTGTACATTCACCTAAATTTATACCTGAGGAAATGGAGACCCTGAAATGCCAGATGACCTGCTGAAGTTCAAATAAATGGTTCTACAGTCAGCATTAGGACTTTTTAAAGTCTCCATTGCACTATCATCACTTCAGGCTTTGTAAAAAATAAGTAACAATGGACCCAAATCCAGAGCATGGCTCCTGAACCAGAGGAACTTTGGGTTTGCTAGATAGATAAACAAGGTTAAGAAAAGCTTGTACAGGGGAGTCGATTGTTCTCCTGTAAAGCAGAAAAACTGGACAGAAAAACACAAAAACAAACATAGAAACAATCCTGTCCATATCTCTTTTTTCTTTTCTAGTTTTATTCAAAACTCTCATTTCATGCAGTGGACACAAGTGATCCTTATCTATTGATTGATTGATTGATTGAACCATTGACTGATACTGATGATGGGCATGAAACCCATTAGCTGGACCAATGTATTCACAGATTTTGACCAAAGTGACCGCTTCATGAATAACCTGAGCAGGAAAACATCCAAATCAATCGTTAAAAATTCTTCAAAATTGCATGTGGGAAAAATGAAGTTCTTTGAGCAAAAGTTTAATAGAATAAACTGTGACAACCATCTTTCTAAAACATGTGATGAGCCTTTCAAGATGAGGCTAAAATAAATGAAACGGGTGAGTGTAGAGTGACTTCTGATGACGTCGTTTGAGTCCTTGGATCCAGCCAAGCCCGACCCACTGTGGAAAGTGTGTGTACCCATAAATTCCTTATTTCACTTGAGCTAGTTCAAATTGGATTTTGTTCGGCTACCATGAGGAATCCTGTTCAATCCTATTTTACAACAAATACTGGGAAGGGTGGCTCTCTTCCTAACTTAAGATGAATAAAATAAATAACAACCAAGTGTCAAGTGTGCGCCCTTAAAATCTCAAAGGAAACAGCTGTCTCCATGGAGCTTAGAGGTATCTGACCCTCCAATGAATTTCTGCAAGGAGGAAACCACTGTGGTAGGTACCTCCTCGTTATCCTCCAGAGGATACAGGAGAATATTGCTGAATAGCAAAAATTGGAGGAGAAAAATCAGAAATTCAAGGGAAACCAAAATAGGAAAAGAAAAAGAATTGGATTTGCAATAAAATACTGGCTAACAAAGCCCGCTTAAAAAGCGTTTAACAGTGGTGAAGTTTTAACCAACAGTGTGGAAAGCAGACATGAAAATTCTGAATGCAGGTGGAGAACATGAAGAGAAGTCCACACATATGAATGACGAAGCTTGGAAAATGAGCTGTCACTAAAGCTATAAAGAAGAAGTTAAAGTAACAACCATTTTATTTTTTGAGGGTTGAAATTTGGCCTGACTACCTTTGTCCTAACTAAATTCATTAAGTAAATTATAATTTAGATTATAAAGTTTTAAAATGTAGATGACTTATAAATGCCTATATATTTCATATAATAAAGTCAAAAAATTCATAATTGGTAATATATTTTAAAAGGTAATATATTGCAAGTTAAAATGTGGAGTTATTTTTAAATATCTAAATATTTAGATATTTAAATCTAAATATCAACACCTTTAGGACACCTTTTTAAAATTATCATGGTATTAACATGTTATTGCTATTTCTGAGTATTAACAAATAAAGATTTCATCGTAATCACATAAAGTTAAAATGATACAATATTTATAAAACTCTAAAATAAATTTGAAAGTATCACTTCTTTAAAATTCAACAGATATTTATCAAGCACTTGGATGGTGCCAGGAAATACTCCAGACGATGGGGATAAGGTGATGAAGAAGAAAGAATGGGAAACTCCTGCTCTTAAAGGGAGGAGAAACCAATACACACCACAAAAATTGTACAGTTTGTTAAGTACCATACAGAAAATAAGCAATTAATATCAGAGTAAGTGGGATAAGGGTTCCAAGTAAAAACACTCACAGTGATATTTTCATGTTATCATGATATATATTTTAATGTCTGCACCAACTTCAAAAATACAGCATATTTGATGACTTTGGAATAAGAAAACCTGGGTTCACAATGTTCAACACACTCAAGTAGTGACAAGAAAGTGCTGATGGAAATGATGGCTGTGTAAAGATGAAAATGGAAATAAAGTTAACTTCTTTTGCAAAGTTAACTTTACATAACAAAATGTACTCATTTAACAAAAGTTTTTTTCTATAGGAATGGACGGCAAGTATTTTAAAAGCAGTATTTACTAACATTTTCTACATTCATTGTTACAAATAAAAATTGCAATGTTGATATTTTTATCAAATTTTCATATGTATGTGCATAGTAATTTTTTATAACTACCAAAAGATTTTTTTTGAGACAGAGCCTCAAGGGGTCACCCTGGGTAGAGTGCTGTGGAATCACAGCTTACAGCAACCTCCAACTCCTGGGCTTAAACTATTCTCTTGCCTCAGCCTCTCAAATAGCTGGGACCACAGGCACCCACCGCACGTCCGGCTATTTTTTGGTTGTAGTTGTCATTGTTGTTTGGCAGTCCAGGCTGGATTCAAACCTGCCAGCTCCAGTATATGCGGCTGATGTCTTAGCCCCTTAGAACCGAGCCAAAGGATTTTAAAAGTATACCCATATCACCATAAGGAAATAATTTTAAAGATGAAATGTAATCAACACAATATCCAAACTCAAATTACTTTTGTTTTCTAAAGTTTATAAGTTATTTTTCATTATTTTACAGTATCAATGGGTTCCAATTATAATTCTATTTCAATATATAATTGAACATAATGCACTCAGAAATACAATAAAGAACTGAGATGATCCGAGGAGCTTGTGGAAATGAAACCTATTACTCAGCTCATGTGAAAGACCCCTGGCCCCACACTTCCACTTCATTTTGCTTGCTGACCTGACTTTTATCTAAGTATCATGGCCACAATATAGGAATTTCAGCAGAAGACTGTGAAGAGTTTTCACAACTGATGTTCATTGTCAAGGCCGTGAAGAGGGACATCCGTAAGATAATTTTGACCTCCATCCATAACAAGCATTTTACCATCCTGAATTCCCCTGTCAGGTCAGGCATGGCCTTGTGAAACATAATGTTTTAAGTTTTGAAATTCTAGAGAAATTGATGTATTTGTTGAGATTAAAAAAAAAATAAAAATAAAAACACTTGAACATTGTCTAAACATTCTGAAATAATTGAATTGTATTAAAAATATGCACCGACTCCATTACATCATCTTCATCTTATTTGAAAATGGACTTTAAAACTTCAAATTTTAATGCAATAAGAAAGATCATGCATTAAAGATTTTCCTGTGAATATTTCATGGTTTATTAGGCATCCTCAAACTACGGCCGCTGAGGACATTTATCCAGCCTGCCAGGTGTTTTTGCCACCACTGCTTGTCCTGCTTAGCAACTGACTCATCCCGGGGCCCACAGTCCGGCCCTCTAACAGTCTGAGGGATACCGAACTGGCCTCCAGTTTTAAAAGTTTGAGGACTCCTGGCTTAGGTTTAAAATTTTATTTTTTATGACCAAGATATTACAAAATAATTACAATTATACCCAATTCTAGAATTAATTTTGGTGCACTGATTTTTCTTTTCAAGAGGAGAAGGGGGTGTTACTTCCTGAATGGAACAATCGCTTCCCTGATATTCCATCCTGTGATCACAGACGTACTTGGTCTGGTTTTCTCATCCCATTTCACTTATCATAGAAAGCCTCTGAGATAATGATACATAATTATAAGTGAACTGTGTGACTTGTAGTTTAAGCTCAGTTTTTATTATCATTTCATACTTCTATGTGTGTACACACGAATATACTCATGCAAAATAGATTGTATTATAATATTGCTCTGTATGCGGACGTTTGAAATTTACTAGTGTCTTATGAAAAGACTTCTATGTAGATAAGTAGATTTGTTCGTTTCAATGACTGTGCTTGAACCCACTATCAAAAAGGATGTGCTTTGACTCATCAACTTCAATTCCTTGTATCAAGGGCACCAATTATTTTCACTAAATCCAATAGATGCTTTCTGACTACTATCTTGTTTGGACGATATGGTCATGTGACACTATTGATCACTCATTTTTCTATAGTCTATTTCAAATATTTTACTTGGATGAGTGATAAACATTTTGCACAAACATCATATATACATTGTCTATATCAACAAACATATTAAAGTACAACAACCCTAGGAAAGTACTATTTGGGTATATAAGTTGCTATTATTTTCCATGTAAATATACCCTTATTGGAAATGACGGCTAGAGAAAGACCAAGATATTAATAATAACAGAAAGTAGATGGAAAGGATTACCTGAGAATCATGAAAGTATTAGTGAATTTTGTGTGTGGAAAACATTAAATCAAAATGTTTGAAACTTATGAATGGTTATCCATCCATTAAAAACAATATTAAATATAAAAGTGAAGTGGGAGAAATCAGAAAACTCATCTGCCGGTCCGGGGAGTACAGTTCTATGTAACCATTTTCAGCATTTTATAATGTGTTGTCACGGGAAGTACACAAAGTATCCTATACATTCTTTCAAGCTTTAGTTTTAATTTTAGTCTATTGCTTCCTCTTAAAATGTAAACGTTCAGTTGTCTGTGGTTTTATTTGAATTTTCATTTACTACAACTGTAATGTACTTCTTTACTTTGGGGCTACAGATTTATTTTCCAGCAAAATTTGTTTATGTGCTCGTACACACACGTCCTCTTGTACGCACTAAATACCACTGTGCAGGACCATGCACGCGTTTAGCAAAGTGTTTCAACAACCATGTCTGTGTGTGCTTTTTCTTCAGGTATCAGATATAACAAGATGTTATATCCACACTCAGTTCAGACGTTTTTCCCTGGAGGCAACTCCAGTCCAGGTAAAGCAGAGTAGATTAAAAAATAAAGCACCAGACTCGCTGGTCTGAGAAGAGAAATACTGTGGTTCAGAGCAGCCAGAGCAACAGAAACTCGGAGAAAATGTAAGAGATGTGAAAATCACAAGAAAGGAGCCAAGAAAAAAAAAAACTTTATAAACAATTTTATTTCTACTTGTTGGTTGACTCCTTAGCAATATATAAGCCAGGTAACTCCCGAAGAGACAGCTGAAAATAGCAGCCAAGACCTAAAGAAATAAGCAAAAAACCCGAGGAACTGTGGAACGCTGAGAAGCAGGTTTTGGAGTTTTGTTAAAATGTATGTAGTCGATACTCTGGACAGTTTATGAAAAGAAACATAAATGTTTAAATGCCATGTCATCATGGCCGTACTCAAGGTATGAGGGTGATGCCACATGTAAAATAACAAATGGGGGTCTACCAGCTCTGACGACTGAAACAAACCTTGGCACTTGAATACTAAATAATCACATGAAGATGATCACCAGCACACTAACTGCTGCTGCTGATGAAGTCAACTTTCCCCCAAAGAAGAAAGCAATATTCACAATATTTCATCAACAATATCCAGCCTTCCTTCAAAACTCATGAAGAACACTAAAATAAAAAAAAAAAGATTGCAATAACTGAAAATCATTATAAAACAAGAATAGATGAGGAACCATAGAAAATTCAAATACTGAATTATTCAATTACTAAAGACTTTATGACTAGTATATATTATGATAAAAACATGAAAGAAAAGCAAGGATGGAAAACAGAATATAGAGTAATAACAGAATTAGAAATGCAAAAAATAGATTGTCTCAAAAAACAAAAATAATGCATCTGAAATAAGAAAACATTGAATGATATTGAACACTAAAAGACACAAAATTAGGAAAACAATAGAATACCTCCAAACGGAAGTACTGAGAGAAACAAGAATGGAAATAAAATAAAATAAAATAAAACACAAGCTAGTATATGCAATATCATCAAAAGTTCTACCCATGTGAGACTTGAGCCTCTATAAAGAGGACAGAGAAAATATAAAAGAATCAATATTTGAAGAAAGAAGAGGAAATAACTATTTTATGCTGGTGAAAATTTCTCAATGAATCCCATGATGCAAATATTTTGTTGAATTGTCTGCAGAGTAAATATAAATAAAATCATATCCAATCACATCAGAGTAAAATTATTGAAAGCTGAAGAGAAAACTTTGACAGTAGTCGGAGAGATGAAAGATGTATTACTTTCAAAGGAACAATAAGATTGATGGCTGACTTTTCAACAAAAACAATCAAAGCCAGATGGCAGTTTAATGACATATTTAAGTGCTGGAAAAATTTCCAATATACAATTCTATACTCAGAAGAAATATCCTTCAAATGTGGAATAACAGGTGTCAGACATCCTACCACCATAAACAGCTCTAAAACTTGAAACACTGTATGAAATTCCTTTTTGTCAGATGCTGAATAACATATAGCACCTGGCGAGTATCTATGGGAGAAGAGTAATACATTAGGTTAACACCTAATCTAAGATTTCTACCTACGGGATCTTTCTGAACTACAACAGAAGGAAGGGGAGCCCCCAAAGAGGTCAGTAATCACTTACGGAAGAGGAAACAGCGATTGCCCTATGGGCTCCTAAGGCAGCTCAAATTTGGAGAACGGTTATGAGCATTTTTGGTTTCACTAAAGCGATAGAAACCACTCTGCTTAGCACTCGGGCTACTCTCTCAGGAGAGTCAGTGCGATCTCGGAACATCCCAATAGTTCAAGAGGTTCACCACCAGGCTGAGGAGGAAGAGGGGAGCATGGGCACCTTCACAGACCCAAGACAATCCCCACTGTCCTCTGCAGGGTGCTGTGGGACTGAGGCTCACACAACCCACACCCACTCCCCCAATAGAGGCCCCACAATCCCCAGCCAGAGAGCCATTCTGAGAGCTCAGCCTCCAAAGGTCAGTGTGGGGGGGCAGGGCAGGGCTGATGATGCCATACCACCAGCAGCTCTAGGAGGAAGAGGCTGGGCACTTTCATATGCTTGAGGACAGATGCTACCCTGACTATGGTGGGCTGCTGTGGGCCTGAGTGCCAGGAATCCATGCAGCCCACAGCATTCTCCCTAAACTTTTCCTGCTGAAAATGGCCTCACACTCCCTGGTGGAAGGCCCACAGCACAACTACAACAACCACTGTTGCCCACATCTCAGTGTTCTGCTGGCAGCCGGGAAATCATCCCACCCCTGCCTATCACAGCTAGCTCCTGAAGGTACTCCCAGGCGGCCTGAGGATGAGAACACTGGCCCAGTCCCATCCTCTAGCACTTGAGCACATCATCCAGGATTATGGCAATCACCCATACAGTCTACAACTCTTAGCACTTGAATTCCTCCTGTAGTTCAAGGTTGAGCAAACACAACCTTTCAATGCCATCATGGCTGGCACCCATTTGCATGTGCCACTATTGAGCTAGAGGACTGCCCTGCCCAGCTGGTCTCATCTTCTGACTACACCAGCACAGACTACTGGGGTTTCAGTGGATTGCTCCACCTCCACCATCATCACCCACATGACACCAGCTGCCCAGGGACCTGGCACCCCCCGCCCCACCTACCTAGGCCACTGACACAATGAACAGTGTCTCAGCAAAACACCTGGAGGCTCAAGACTTGGCCCACCTAGACCCTCTACCATCAGTGCCAGAATACTCTGCCTGAGGGCCCAAGGGCTGGCATGCTCAGCCCACCACTCCTGCCATGGAGTCCCAAGGGCTGGCTCCCCTGGCATCCTAGTAACCAGCAGAACTTCAGAACAGTCCCCCACTATAATGTTCTTTAAGCCACTGAGAAAATCACAGATACTGCTGATGCTGTTACCAGTCAAAGAAATCATACAGAATTCTACTACTGGATGCCCCACTTCGAAGCCGAGCATTCTGCTCAGCCAGCAGCACACACACCTCTGCAGGAGAACCTCCTCCTCTCGGAAAGCAAGTTTAAAAAATTGGAAGAAGCTGTAACATCAGATGTACAGATACCAACATAAGAACACAGGAAATAATGAGAAAGCAAAGAAATATGACATCTCCAAGAACACGACATCCTCCAGCAACAGACCCAATCAGAGAATCCAAAATACCAGTGTCAAAGAAGCTCAGAAAAACGCAAGGGAATTATGAAAAACAGTACAGAGAAATCAGGACAAACACTTTGGGATATGAGTGAGGATGGACAGGGAATCTGCCCCACACAGAGATCACTGCTGCTACAGCCAACCAGCAACTAGAAACCCCCTCACTAAAGCTACTGACAACAGTCAGAACTGATCTCCATCAAAGAACCCCCAGCAAAGCCAAGGCTGACATAACTGGATAAATCATCAAAGCAGAAAATAAACAAACACTGGACTTAACCCCAGTGTTAGAACAAATGGCCTAACGGACATTTACAGAAAGTTTTACCCAAACTTCTGAACATATCGTCTTCTCACGGGCATGTAGAATATTCTCTAGAATCGAGCATATCCCAGACCTCAAAAGATGCCTCAAAAATTAAGAACAAAGGTAATCACAGGATGAGTCATCTCAGACCACAGTACAATAAAAGTAGAAATAAGCTCCAAGAGAAACACTCAATTCTACACAAAGTCAAGGAAATTAAACACCTGTGGCTGAGAGATTATTGGGCTAATAATGAAATTAATATGAAAATCAAAATATTCCTCAAGCTGACTGACGTTGGGGACACAGGTTCAAATGCAATAGTGGCAGCGACAAAAGACCACTCTGTACAGTGTTAGAGGGAATTTGGGCACTAATTGATGCACAATGCAAATTAGTACAACCTGTAGTGAAAACAGCTGGGTGGTTCCTCAGGGAACTGAAAGTCGACCTACCATTTGAGGCAGCAATCTTACTACTGGGTATTCAACCAAAGGAAAGGAAGACATTCTATCAAAAAGACCCATGCATGGCACAGTTCATAATTGCAAAGATAGAGAATCAGCCCAAGTGCCCATTGATTCTTGAGTGGATTAACAAAATACCACATAGGGGTGTCTGACATGAAGTAACAAGGGTGACTTCATGCCTTTTGCAACAATCTGGATGGAACTGGAGACCATTATCCTAAGTGCAGTATCTAAAGAATGGAAAAGCAAACACCACATGTGCTGCTATTAAATTGGAGCTAACTGGTGAGCACACAGGTGCATGGAGGGAAGGAGCACGGAGACCGTGAAGGAGGGAAGGGGGTGGGTGAACCCACCTGACAGATACGATGCCCACGCTCTGGGTGACGGGCCCGCCTGTAACCCTGACTCAGGCATTACGAAAGCAATCCATGTAACCAAGAAGATGGGTCCCCCCATAAGGTTTTAAAATAACAATTAAAAAAACACTTTCTTTTATGTCTATGCAATATTTCTTACTCTTTCCTTTTTATTCTGAGCATATGACTTCCTACTATGTCTTAAGGATATAAACCAAAATTGACTTACCCAGATTCTCTTTGTCAAGAAGCTAAAATTGCCATTTGTCAAAAAGATAGTTGTACAGCCTCTCCCTTAAAAATAATCTCTGCCATATTTATTAGCATCTTTTTTTCCTCACACATAAAAAAGGATCTGGGTAGTTTCTTTATCTTCTAAAAAAATACTCATATGGTGTGCTATTTGAACTAGATTAGTAACTAGATTCTTATCCATTCACTATTTTTTCATGTACTTATTTTAGAACATATTTTGAGTGACAGAAACTTTATGATATTGGGAATAAGAGAAAGTCTTTTTTTCCCCATGTTTTGTAAAAAATGCTAAAACAAAAGTGTTATACTAATATATACCATTTAAACAGAAAGAAATATATCTCAGCACAATAACTTTTTACATGAGAGGCTGTATGTTTCCCTCTTTAAACAACAAAACATTAACGTTATGAACATTTTTTAAGTAGAGTACAAAATTTTCAATCATGTATGCATGTAACTATCTAATTTTTTTCATAATTCAGAGGTGAGGATAATGGCATCATTCATGCACTTTACAACAGTATCACCATTCACCGTTCAGTGGAGTGGGAAAAGTTAACCATAGAGTGACATTTTCAGAAAACAATTCACTTCATGTTAAATGACAATTTGGATAATCTAAAGGAAACAAACTAAAATCAAACTTTCTGGACCAGGACAGTGCGGCCCTATCAGAAAAGGGTGAATCCTTCATTGTTATTTGTAGCTACTTGTTTGGAAAAGCACAGGATGAAGAAGTGGATGGCTGCAGGGATCTTCTCAGAACCTGTCTCACACTTTCTGATAAACAGTAGTTACGGAACTGAAGAAAAACATGGTAGACTGCATATATGTATAGTAAAATAATTTCAAAGGAGATAAGCAAAATTCCTTATGGCTTCAAAACCAACATAAACCCAGAAAGTTATAGTATAATCCCGATCAGTAGAAGAGAATTCTAAATAAAATCTTACCAAATTTAGAATTAATCCCCAAATTGTGGAAAAGAAAAAAATATATATGATGCAAAAATCATTTAGAGATACTTTCCCAATGTTACGAGCTGGTCCCAGATGTGGTCTCTTCAACAAATTCAAAGAGAAACTGCAGACACCACGTGATGAAACTATTGATTCCTGATCTCTAGATTTCCCCCATACAGTGTAGGAAACTGACTAGATAAAATAATTCAGGAGAACAAAAAGGAATAAGAGGAGGTGGCTTAATTTTCTCATTTGACTTGGGAGGATTTAGTATTGCTTTTTCCACTTTTAGTTAAATAAGACATATTTGAAAGAAAAAGACATGATTTTAAACTATAAACATAACCTCTAATAGAAATTAATGTTTCTGCAGACAAGTATGCTAGCCACTAGCCACATGGAGTTCCTGACCCCTTGAAATATGGGGGGGGGGGACTTAATTATTTTATTATATTTGAGTTTAATTAATTTAAATTGAAATAGTCAAGTGTTATTATTAGCTATCCTATGAGAGAGTGTATATTTAGATACAGCAAGAACACTTTGTTGTACATCTTACTTTGTAGTTGAGAAAAAGATTACAAACACAAAATTTGTAACTAATCATATAAAAGTAATCAGAAAATGTAAGATTGTGGTAAATGTCATGAATTAAATAAATAGGGTAATATCTTAGAAAGCAATGTATGTGTGTGTTGAAGGCTTTCTATGTTGGATGATGAAGAACTGCAAGTCATGTTTAAATTGAAAAGATAAGCTATGAATTATGGAAATGTGGTATTTCAGTCTCCTGAAGCCCAGCATTAGATAATGGTCTATGCACAGATTCATTTGCTTTCTTTAACATGACCCAAGTTTGCTGATCCTCTGCTGTTTATCCTGTGTTCATTTTTTTACAAGTGACACGTGCAAGGAGCTTTCATGTGCTGATACCCTTATACATGTTGATTCTCTTATCTTCTATTTTCTGTTTTTTTTTTTCTTAAAATAGAGTCTTAGATATGGTCTAAGGCAGTTTTCTGTTTCTAAATTTGCTTGCTTACACCTGTAGTTTTTAATTTTTCAAGATTTCACAGGGATGGCCCTCTTCTGTTTCCTGAGATGGTCTTATCCGCTATGATGGAAAAAAGGGGGGTGAAAGTACTGTAATCTTCAGGAGTAATTCTCTAATTAAATTTAGGTAGAAGAGCATTTTCTCATTTTTGCAGAGACTGTGGGAAATGACTTAACATTCCACTTGACTTCAGATGCAAGTGACATTTGTGTGTAATCAGTAGATATACAAGACTTGCAGACCTGCATGATATTCCTCATGGAGGTACACCCAGGGAAAAACTGGATCATAGGGAAGAGAGGAGGCTTATTCAACCTAAAAAGACTTTAAAAATCTCCGCAGAAGATATTATCAGGCTTACGCTTGAGAAAAATATAATAAACAAATGGGGTTGTGAAAACAACAAAAGCACAAAAATGAAGTAAAACTGGTTGATTCCCTAGCTGTACAGAAGCTTTTCAGTTTAATTATATCCTATTTGTTTATTTTTATTGTTGTTGCAATTGCCATAGCAGTCTTCTTCATAAAGTCTTTCTCCTGGGCAATTCTTCCAGTGTTTTTCCTATGCTTTCTTTGAGGATTTTTATCATTTCATGCCTTAAATTTAGGTCTTTTACCCATCTTGAATCAATTTTTGTGAGTGGAGAAAGGTGCAGGTCCAGTTTCAGTCTTTTACACGTGGATATCCAGTTCTCCCAGCACCACTTATTGAATAGGGAGTCTTTCCCCCAGTGGACATTCTTGTTTGGTTTATGGAAGATTAGGTGACTGTAAATTGTTAGTTTCATTTCCTGGTTTCCTATCCTATTCCAAATGTCTATGTCTCATTTTTGTACCAGTACCATGCTGTTTTGACCACTGTGGCCTTATAGTACAGCCTACAATCTGGTATGGTGATGCCCCCAGCTTTGCTTTTATTAGTAAGAAATGCCTTAGCTATACAGGTTTTCTTCTGATTCCATACAAAACGCAAAATCATTTTTTCAAGTCTTGAAAATAGGATGTGGTATTTTAATAGGGATGGCATTGAATTGGTAGATAGCTCTGGGAAGTTTAGACATTTTAACAATGTTGATTCTTCCCAGCCATGAGCATGGTATGTTCTCCCATTTGTTAAAGTCCTCTGCTATTTCCTTTCTTAGGGTTTCATAATTTTCTTTATAGAGGTCCTTCACCTCTTTTGTTAGGTATATTCCTAGGTATTTCATTTTATTTTGGGCTATGGTGAAGGGAGTTGTGTCCTTAATTAGCTTCTTATCTCAGCTGTAATTGCCCTACACAAAGGCAACTGACTTGTGAACATTGATTTTATATCCTGAGACATTAATATATTTTTTGATGATTTCTAGTAGTCTTGTGAGTGAGTCCTTGGGGTTCCATAAGTATAAGATCATGTCATCAGCAAAGAGGGAAAGTTTGATCTCCTCGGCTCCCATTTGGATGCCCCTTATTTTCTTATCTTGCCAAATTATATTCCTTAGAACTTCCAGCAATATGTTGAATAGTAATGGCAGCAGAGGACACCCTTGCAAATAGGCAGCCTACCCAGTGGGAAAGTAAACTTGCATATTGTAAATCAGACAAAAGCTTTAATTACTAGGATCTATAGAGAACTTAAGTGAATCCATGTGAAAAAAGCCAATAATCCTCATAGATCAATGGGGAAGAGAGATGAACAGAAACTTCTCTAAAGAAGACAGACAAATGGCTAGCAAAAAATGAAATTTATGAAAAAATGCTCATCTTCCCTAATTATTAGAGAAATGCAAATCAAAACCACCCTAAGATATCATCTAACCCCAGCGAGAATGGCCCATATCACAAAATCTCAAAACAGATGTTGGCATGGATGTGGAGAGAAAGGAACACTTTTACACTGCTGGTAGGACTGCAAACTAATACAACCTGTTTGGAAGGAAGTATGGAGAAACCTCAAAGAAGTCAACACAGACCTCCCATTTGATCCTGCAATCCCATTACTGGAAAAAAAAAAAAAAAACCCTTTTATTATAAAGACACTTGTTTATCGCCGCTCAATTTACAATCACCAAAATGTGAAAACTGCCTAAATGCCCCTCAATGCAGGAATGCATTGGCAAGCTGTGGTACATGTATACCATGAAACACTATTCAGCCATTAACAAAATGGAGATTTTGTAGCATTTATATTAACCTGGATGGAGGTGGAACACATTATTCTTAGTGAAGCATTGCAGGGATGGAGAAGCATGAACTCTATGTATTCAACTTTGATATGAGGACAATTAATGACAGTTAATGACATAGTGGGGGGCTGGTGGAAGGTGAGAGCAGAGAGAAATATGGAGGGGGTGGGGAAAGGAAAAGAAAAAAAAAAGAAAAGAATCACTAATTCTCACATAAGTTGGATTTAATTTTGACCAAAGTACATTATTTAAACAATATTTTTTATTCAACTTGTTAATGTTATTTAGGATATTGCATCCTCATTTATAAGGGAAATATGTTTGTAATTCCCCTTTATAATAATATATATTTTCCAATTTTAATATCAGGTATATCCAGATGAAATAGAATGAATTTGAAGGATTTCTTCTTTTTCTATTGTCTATAAGATTTGGCATGATCTGTTTTTTGAAATTATCTTCTATTTTTTATTTATACATTTTAGTTATCTAGTTGTCTATTTTTTGAGGCTTTGGAAAAAATGATAAGAAAAAAATTTTAAAAGATTATAGGAGTTATAGAGTTTAAATATGGCATAATTAGTCATTACTTCTATTAATGTAATTTAGTAATTCTTCTATTAGTAATTTAGTCATTACTTCTATTAGTGAAACTCAGTTTTCAGAATTTAAAAAAATTGTGGTAAGATCATTATAAACGGTGCCTCAAATAATGTACATTTTCTCATATGGACTTACTTGATATGATAGAATTCTATAATTACTATTATTAGAAAATTATTAATTTGTCAGTTTACTTCTAATAAATTTTATGATAGTAAAAGAAAGGAGGTAAAATTGAAGAAACCGGAAATAGATTGATATAGCTTTCATATACATATATGTAATGGGAATACTATAATTAAAATTATAGATAATATTTCAGAAAATAGGTGTTTATAAGGTGACTATAAACTCTTCATAGTCTTCTGCAATAGAAATTCTATAATAAATTTGCCTTAAAATGAGTTATTTAGTTGGGAGATACAATTTAAAGTTTTACTCTCTTTATAAATGATATATTGAATCCAGGAGAAATATGCTAATTTATTAATGACAAAATCCATGGTATAATAAAGATTTTGTTATTGAATTTACAGTTTAGTAAACTATTAATAAGCCTAATATTGAACAATTTGGTAATTTGTAATTTCTATGATAATATATAAATCTGTAAATATTTTTTAAAAATACAAAAATCATCAATCATATATGTTGAAGCCAGATAGAATTTGTTTCGTACATTAATAAATACGTTTAGTCAATACTCCTATTAAGTCATTATTGCTAGGGAAGCAATTATTTTCTTGTGAAAATGTACGATGGTTCACCACAGATGAGTATCATTTTAATGTAACCAAAGGTATACTGAACAGTTAAAACAATTGAATTGCTTTGCTAATCTTTCCTTAGCAGGGGAGAGATTACCTTTGCAGGTAGTTTTTTAATGATTAATCAACCCAGTTGTCTTTACTCGGGGTCTACAGACAGAGAGTGCACCATAAAATAAATCCATCAATTGTTCTTATTATTGTTAGCTTTATTGTTTTAGCATCTTATTGAATTTTCAAATAATTATGTAACAGAGGATCAAACCAAACCAATCTTATATTGCCCTATGGCAACAGTGCACACTTCATTATAAATAACAGCATTCTTCTCAAACAACACATATGCACAATTGGATTATTTGTGACTGTTATAAAGCCATTGGCTAAACATGGGGGGGAGGAGTAGCAGCGAACTTGGACCAAGGAAACAGAGGAAAAAAAAATGCCTGGGATGTTCAATTTATAATTAGACTTGCCCATAAAATAATTTAAAATATTTCGTCATTTTAGTTATATATTTGGTAGTTTGGCTGATGAATTATCAATCTTCTCAGTTTACCTCGACCCATAAATCTGCCAAATAGACAAAAAGATTTGAGAAACATATTTTATCTTATACTATAATTTATTCTTCCTAAGAAGTGTCACCTCAGCAAATTATCTTTGGCAAGAAAGGTTTTTACAGACTGTATTCAATTTTCTGGTTTGACCTTTGTAATATACCATTTACCTTTTATATAATTTTTAGCTGTAGTTTGAAATATGTAAATATCTAATTTTAATAAATATCCAAGCATCAAGAGTTCTTAAACACACTTAAGGAAACCCTTAAGCGAATATATTTTTTAAATTCCTAGTGTATGTTGCATTAGTAGTATGTGACGCCTTGCTTGCTAAACAGTGTCAGGAAAACAGTAGAGTCATTCAGACTGGAAATGAGATGAGGTCCATCTTGTTCTGTGCAGTGGTAATAATAATTTGCATCAATATTAAGTATCTTAGATATTTAATGCTATAGTCATCACTTGAAGGTTGAGGAACAGACGTGGTCATTAACTGGAATTTTTTTTTTTTTTTTTTTGGAGACAGAGTCTCACTTTCTCGCCCATGATAGGGTGCTGTGGCGTCACAGCTCACAGCAACCTCCAGCTCTTGGGCTTAGGTGATTCTCTTGCCTCAGACTCTGTAGTAGCTAGGACTACAGGCCCCTGCCACAACGCCCGACTATTTTTTTGTTGCAGTTTAGCCTGGGCTGGATTTGAAGCTGCCACACTCAGTATATGGGGCTGGTGCCCTACTCACTGAGCCACAGGTGCCTCCCAGATTAACTGGAATTTTAACAGCACTGTACTGAAATGTGCGGCCATTGTCTGCTCTGGCATTTCGTACTAGGAACAATATTTTATTATATCATTGCTTACTTAACACAACTGCATACAAGTAGAAATTTAGACTGAATAGTTCTTTTTTTCTGAAGGACTTTTCAAAATTGTATTGTAAATTAGGTACAAATTCTTTTAGTCATTTCTAAAAAATCTTGGTAAATATTATTATTTATCCATACTCAGCATAGTACATGGCAGTCTGATGCTTGTTAAAAATGTATTTTCATAGCTAAATATTACAGGAACATTGCCTTATCCTAAGCTCTCTCAAAGTGAGGAGGAAAAACACTGCTTTTCCCAATATAAATGAGAAGGTTTCATTGGTGTTGCCAATGAGTTATTATTAGGGAGATAAATTGAAAATATTTTTATTAAATGCAATATACTGTTAAATTATTCTTTAAATATTTAAACAAATAGATTCTAAAATAGAAATAATTAGTAGTTTAATTAGGAATAAAATGCCACAGGTTGGAATTTAATTACATTGCCTCAATAAACTATGTTCATGGCCAATCGGCTCCCCAGTTATTATACAATCCTGGCACTCTGGTATCTGTGTATATCTCTTTAAATGGTAAAAGGTTCTGATAGACTGATGGAGGAAATTTCTATATGTCTTGAGAGAACTTTTGTCCCTGACTCCCCTTTCAAAGATGTTTGTAGAGCAAACATCCTTGGCAGATAGAGTAAACACAGAAAAATGTGTACAAGCCACCATGGTAAACATCATGACTCCCTCTGGTGCCCCGGCAAGGAGAGTTTGCTAACAACTTCTTTTTAAGGTTGGAGATTTCCTAAAGGCAATGTTCCCCCGCAGGGACACAAACTCACTGGGTACACAGCATCTATCAAGGTCAAGTTAGCAGCACCCCCGGACCATGGGGACAAAGAGAGAGACCAGGCATGGAGGAGGCTTGTGTCTCCCTCTGTGCCATGATGCACGGGAGACCACGTTATCTAAGAAGTTAAACACGGACAATGAGATTAGCTTCAGGCTGCTCAACTGCAGCCAGAAATCATGGTAAATATTAGGGAAATATTTGCAAGGTTTCAGGATAAAGGTCTGTGTGTGCTGTCAAACGAATAACGTGAAGGCAGAATTAAGGGCGTTTTGAACGTTCACATCATCAAACACTCATTTGTACTCCCACAAAAGTTTATATAAGTAATTTTAAAACTTTAAAAAGTCAGAATAAAATACTTAAGTTTGGACATCCTGGTTCTACATACACTCTAAGAACAATTAAAAAGGTAAATCAGGAAAGAATGTAGAGGATATCATGAAGTACAAAGAATGAACAGCAGAAACAGGATGACAAGGAAGACGCCAACCACACAGATAACCAGAAAAAAAAAAAAAAAGAAAAACAGAGGGTATTAAAATTATGCTATTAAAGTTTAACTACACTATTAAAGTGAAAAACAGACTTTAATCTGCTATAAAAAAATCAAACTGCCATACAAAACTTATAATACAGTGTCTCATAGACCAGCAATCCTAGAGTTTTCACATTATTAAAATGAAGTTAATCTTGGGTGGCGCCTGTGGCTAAAGGAGTAGGGTGCCAGCCCCATATACTGGAGGGGGCAGGTTTAAACCTGGCCCCAGCCAAAAAAAAAAAAACAAACCTGCAAATAAATAAATAAATAAATAAGGTTAATCTGAAAAAACCCAGTTGTTGCCAGTAACAATATTATAAACAAGGAGAAGGAAGACTGCAGGTCACCCTTTTGGTTACTGATCACTGTGTGTTTGTTGACTCAACTGATCAACATGTGAGGATCTACTTTTTCCCCCTTTTCAGTTGATACGTTTCTAGAAAACAGTGTGATCTATGCATGAATTCTCAAGAGTCTTACGTTCCCCGTCCACATAATTGTACTGGAGTTGGCACACCGTCTAATTACAAACTATAAAGGCTCGACGTGTGTTCAAACATCTAGCAAAGACAAGCCGTCTTTGCTGTCATATAGGAACTTAAGTGAAATTTAGCCTAATTGGCCAGCAGTCTTTATGCCACTATGAGAAGGTAACTTTTTGGAAATACAACACACGTGGAAAACCGGGAGCAGAAATGTTATCTTCTCACCACGTGTAAGGGAGATCCGGAGGTGACTAACGTGACACATATCTCTAAAGTTTTGAAATACATAATTTAATATTTTTTATTTTCTTTAAAGTCTGCTAGAATTAGGTGTTTTTAATACAAAATGTAATCAAAAGAGTCATAATGTTAGACAGACAGCAGGGAGCTCCGAGACCCTCCTAAGGGACAAAGTGGGTATTTCCCTTTGGTTCTTCCACACGGGAGAAGGGACAAAGGCAGACCGTTCTTGGTACTGGTCCAAGTTGGGGCTTTTGTAGGTCTGGTCATTCTTCAACAAGAGCAAACCAAGAACTGGAACCCAGACAACTGCCTGAACCCCGACAATAACTATTACAGTGAGAAATAAAAAAAACGGAAAGTGAATTAACCCTGCATGGGTTACAGATTATACGAGAAAATGCGCTGAATTTGCTAAGTCGAACAGTCATTACAGAGCTTACGGTTTCCACTAGGGAGGAGAAAGCCGGAGAGTGCCTCAAATAATCCATAAAACTCATAATTTCTGAACCCATTATGGAACTAAGGTCTTAGGGCATCCAATTAGCCTGAGATCTAAGGAAAGACAGATCTGTCCAAGGAGAGATGGGAGTGAGCACAAGCTTTCAGGGTGGGGAGCAAGGCAGGGAGTCCGCAGCGCAGCTGACATGCTGAGCAAATCTCTAAAGGCCGGCAAGATAGGGGAAGCCTCTGATCATGCAGACACCAAAGAATGTGCACTCCCTTAAGGCTCTATTCCTTAGACCCAGGAGAAAGAAGGAGGGCTGGAAGGTCAACTGGACCATACTTCAGTCATGGGAAGGTCTAGAA
Source organism: Otolemur garnettii (assembly GCF_000181295.1). Classification (NCBI taxonomy): domain Eukaryota; kingdom Metazoa; phylum Chordata; class Mammalia; order Primates; family Galagidae; genus Otolemur; species Otolemur garnettii. Next base: position 12,292,122 of record NW_003852425.1, on the reverse strand, counting down.
AAAGGAACGTCTGATGCGACACTGAGAAAAACATGTGTGTGGGTAAGGAAAAGCCTGGATCCCTCTTCCCTACAGAACAAAACAGTCTGAAGCTTCTGGGCAAAGGGAAGACTGCCTTATCATGCCGAGATACATAGGTGGGACGACTACTATGGCTACAACTAGAAGACAACAAAACCAGACAAACAAATCCTCTAACTCTGGTTGAAAAAATGATCCTGGGCCCACAGCATGAGATGGGCTACTGCAGCTGCGGGAGCAGGGTCTTGAGAGAGGGCCGGCTGTGATACTCAGGGATGCACGTACAGGGCTGGGCTAGGGCTGCGGTTGGACCCAGAGCTGCACAACGCTGCCCAGGACCACCCGCAGGCATTCATAACACGTGACAGCAGTCTAGAGTTGGGCAAGAGGAGAAAGCACAGAGAGAGAGGGGCCACCTGTGCAGTGAAGACTCCCAGGGCAGAGACACAGAGGCTGCCGCAGGACGGTGAATGGGCAGAGCCTCCCGGCAGCTCACATACCCCACCCTAAGAGAAAGGTGACGGTTAAAGACATTGAAGCCAGAAGTTGAGATTAGCCCAATCCCATCTCAACCCCTGTCCATTGTACTCCATACCGTACAACCAGTGGTCTAAAAAAGTGATGCCTATTTTAAAGGATTAGTATTATTTACACCAATATCTACTGCCCTATACTCTACAAACAGCATTAATGAAATATCATAGAAAATTTATACAAAACAACAGCATTTATATTAAGAAATAACAACACATTTGAAAGACAAGCAAGAAAAGAGCCACATTTGATGATATCACCCACGTGTTGAAACTACAAGACCAGGAATAATAATGATTATGGTGTTAAAGCTTTAATGGGCAGGACGGGGAATGTGTGTGAGCAAAGGACCAATGTCAGAGAGATGCAAATATAAAAAGAACGAAAACGTTAAAATATTGTAATGGACTCATTACTTATTTCCACAAACCAAACAAAAAATTAGTGAACTTAAATATAAATCGTTGGAATTATGTAGCCTCCTACACAGACAAAATAGTTAATGAAAAAAGAGAGAGAAATGGAGGATGAGAGAGACATGAGACAACGGAAGTGCCCTAATGCCATTAGCATGCCGAGAGGAGAAGCAATGCTGGAGCAGGTAAAGTACTGGAAAAATAATGGATGAAAAATCTCCAACAAGAATAATAGTCGCCACAATGCAGGTACGAGAAGCTTAAGGAGCATCTTAAGAATAAATGCAACATATTGAGAAATAGATAAATAATAGAAAGATCGGTAACAGACAGGTAGATAATACAGACAGGTAATAGATAGATGAATGGATAATAGACAGGTGATAGATAGATAGATGATAAATGGAAGAAAGAAAAGCTATACATCCCCCAGACAACTCAGGTTAAAACTAGTGAAAATCATGGACGAAGATATTGTCTTCAAGACAGTCAGAGAAAAAGAACCCGTTACATACAAAGGGAGGTATGCACAGAGAGGACTTCTTGAAAATCTATGTCAGTCAGAGGATAAAGAAGTGATAGATGTAGAGTGTCCAAGATAGAGGTGGGGGATCTTTCCACGGAGAATTTTATTAATATAAACTGTGACGATATCTTTCAAAGATAAAAGGCAGATAAAGACTTTTTAAGGCCAGTAAAACTAGACAATGTATTACAGCAGGCCTGCATCTAGAAGAAATCCCTTCAGCAGAGGAATAAGATACTAGACAGAAGGTTTAATCTGTACAAAGACACAGAAAGCACTAACAGTGAGATGAACAAAGACACAGCTAACCCAGTGCCAACAAACACAACATCTCAGCATTCATTTCAACCCACAGAACAGAGCCTACTAAACATCGTGGACATAAAAACGGAGACAGTGTAACCTAGTCTATGGCTAAGAGGAATTCAGGAGGAATTCAGGCTGTGCAGCTGCTGAAGATGATGAAGACAGTTACATGCCAGGCAAAACTTTAGGCGCTTTACACATATTAAAGTCTATAACGTTCACCACATCTCGTGGGGCATTTTAAGCACAGTCTACATTTTGCAGATAAAAAAACTGACCACCAAGATAAAGTCACTTGACCAAGGTCACACACCCTGCCACATAGGCATGTGTATGTACAACCCACACTTAGCACCTCCTTCTGTGACAACTCTCAATGAAGGTATTTTGAAGAAAATCCTCATGACATCTCTGGGCCTTTGATGATATACCAAAGGGATATCAGGAGAACTGGACACATGTCTAATTAATAAGTGAAATAATGCAATAGTGAATCATTAATGAGTAAACAGGTATTTGGACTGCTTAAAACATGAAAAATTTTTAGATGAGAAAAAAGATACTGAAGTTTGTTCCAAAAGCAACATTTTTCAACAATATTTTGTGAACAGAGCACTATAGCACATAAGCCTGTCTGCACTTTGTCTTACTGTGCTACACTGTATCTGCTCACCTGACAAATAGTCTCTGCAATCCTGTTCAAAAATATATTGAGAGGAAATGTGTGTCTACAGGCATTAATTATTGTCTTGCTTAATTATGCTGTTTTAATAGCTGTGCTACTTAAAATGCTGAATATTTACAGAAAACTCTGCTGAAATGGTACATTATACAATGTAAATCCAGCTACCTTAAAGTATCAATAGCACCACCTTGGGGTGTTCAGTATTTCAGAAATGCTATACTATGTTGCAATATAAATTCTTTCCTAAGGATACGATGTGGCAGAAACATAATAAATCTAAAGATCATGAGAGTAAGAAAACAAGATAAATGTGTGACATTGGCATTGAAATGCAGCTTACAGCAGGAGAACAAAACAAAACATAGGAAGAGAAAGAAGAAAAGCATAAAATAAATAAAAATAAATGTTAATTAGAAAGAGATTTAGAACATAAATTACGGGCTTAGGACAGTTTGCCTATACCTGAATCCTCACTGGCTAGGTACGCGATAGGGCGGAACTTCGCAGGGCCCAAGTAAAACCATAAATGGGAATGCAAATTACCTGTGTCATTTCTGTGCTGTAAGGCACCGTCTCTCAGCACTGACAATCAGCCAGGGTGGAGATGGTTGCTGCTGGTCAACCCAAATCCAACAGAGAAAGAGAACAGAACTCAAAAGAAACCAGCGATGAACAGGAATCATGAGAAAATTGTTTAAGAAATTGTTTTAGACCAAAGAGATTTGAGCTCTTTACTACTGATCAATTTCCTATCTTCATATGCATGTTATAATTAAAAACTGTAAACTTGAAAAAATTCATATATGTACTGGCGTGGAAAAATCTAGAATACACAGAATACACTTGCGTGTGAAGAAGCTGAGTGTACAAGAGGATTACAGATTAGTGTACAAAGTGGAGCAGTGACGAAGACAGAACAGTCGGGACAGATAGAAACGTTCCATTTGGTAAAATGTTTTTGAAAAACGTTGTGGTCGATCAGTAGGTCGCTTACCTTGTAGTCACATAATTTGGATTAGAGCAAGTATTTAGCAACATTTATAATCTGTTAACTCTAATTTCAAAGATTTCCATAGAGTATACTGGCAGATAGAACAAATTCAACAAATTTTAACGTTCAACAACAATTAACAATATTTTAATATTCAACAAAGATTAACCCCTAAAATAAAAGATGTTCTCAAATATATACAAATATGGAAATGAGACAAAAAGTACAGTATGTGGGCTTGAGCCTAAGAAGAAACATACGTTACTAGGAAAAAATCGCGTTTCTTTTTTGTATCTCTAGAACACTAATTAATTGCTCAACACCCATGTGCACATTTGGCAATAAAACTCAAGGGAAAGCAAGTCGGTGGGAGAGGGCAGGATGGGAGGAGTAATTCGCACCCGAGGAGAACCCTGCACCTGTCCAGGTGATGGGCTGTCACACTGACAACTGTGGCCCACACTGTACAAGAGCAACACAGGTAACCGAAACATTCGTAACCACATAATATTCTGAAATAAAAAGTAAGCTATAAAACTCACATTTTAAAAATTTTTAAGTTTGCCAAAACAGTCACAAAATTCCTGAGACTTTATAACATAGAAATTGGAATTGTAAAAAATCTGAAAGCTACAAAACATTTAGAGAAAAGTTAAGAAACCGATTTAACACACTGCAATTATAGATTCTGTCAATTTATCATTTCTCTGAGTGTAATAAGTTGTTAATTATTTCTGTACCTACTATTCATAGGAGGTCTAGAAGTTCACATTGATATGAGCTTTTTAACTGAATATTTGAAACATTTCAAATGTTCTATAGTAAAGATTCCCTAGTGTTTTTCTGGTTTAGGGATCATTCTATTTACTTTACAAACATTATAAAATTGAAATAAAATTTCTAAGTATAAAACACAGGGACTCTATCTAGATGAGTGACTAGGAAACACTGTATCCTCGTATTGAAAGGCTGTAAGGAGGAAACCTTACAAAGACAGCGGCTAAAACCATCGACCCTCAGCAGAGAACCTGACGGAAAAACCCACAAGTGAGGCAACCTGAAGTCACCTTACCCCTGAACATACAGCTATGTGAGGAAATAGGTTCAGTTTTTATGCTAAATTGCATTGTGTGTGTATGTTTGTCATTTGCAATCAAGAATCCTGACACTTTTCCTGTTTCATCAAATGAGCTGGAGTATTTTTATATAATCTCCATATATCAGCATAAAATAGATCCGGGGAATATCATAATCTCACAGGTCTACAGTTTGAGTTATGCTTCCTTACATATATTGTTTGTATTTTCTTTTTTGTTTCTTAAGTTAATTTCTCATGGGTTTCTATTTTCTTAAAGTTTGAAAGAAAATACATTTGTCAATTATATTACTTTTATATTTCATTTTCTTTTTCAAAACATATTTTAATCCTTAAATTCATTAGTATTTTTGCTTTATTAGTTCTATTTTCAGTTATTTTCTAGCTGTTTTAGGCTTACATTAACAGTTTATGTTTAAATAGTGACAATCTGTTCTATATTGCAAAAGAATAAAATTAAACATATTAATTTTACTCTAAATATTATGTTTGTGAAATTTCATACATGTTGAATTGCAACAATTAGGTGAAATTAATTCCTAAATAAAATCTAATATTCTTTTTGATTTCTTCTCTTAGCCCAGAGTGAGATTATTTTAGCTTCCAATGGTTTTGTGCTTTGCCAACTCCTAAATTCTAGTTTTATTGCAGGCTGATATAGAATGTGTTCTATATAACTCCAATATAACTCAGTTATAGCTGAAATTGGGGGGGGGAATGTCTTCTATTACGAAATAGTCCAGAGTAACTTCAATATATGTAAATATCATTTACCATTCTAAGACAGCCTATTATATTTGTTTGTAGAGTTGTAAATTGTCCTCTTTGGGGTTATTTGTTAATAAAAATCCTACTTACTAATCTAATTTTCTGCATATTTTGCCTTCTTTTGGACATGGCCTAAGAAAACCTAAAAGAAAAGTGACTGTAATTATGGTTGTAGCTTTGAATTATTTCCTAAAAGAATTTTCAGTAGCTACTTTAATGCAGCAGTAATCAGTGCTGCTTCTAGGTTTCATTTCAAGAGACATGGTACAAGAGAGGCAACATGGGACCACATATATGTTTTTTTCTTTTACAGATGCTATGACCAAATTATAGGTAATACAGAATATTTACAGGCCCCAAAGCTAAAACCACTTGTTTTTTTATTAAGTGAAAACCCCTCCTAAAGACTTCTAGAACTTATGTCCAAAATGCCAGATCATATGCGATCCACACTGTTTGATTACAGTGTCATTGTTTGATGAATAATACAATGGCTGATGGCTGATCAACCAGGAGAGCTGAGGACCACACAGAATCTAGTTGGTTGTAAGCTCTGCCTTTTGGAGATCAGCTGAGATCCTGGCTCATTATTTTGTAGCCTGAACACCCAACATCCCCCACCTCATCTTATGTGTTTCTGTAGAATGTCTTCTTGACCTTATACAGGTCTCCTGAATTCAGCGATTTAACACACTTTTGTGTGTGTGTAAACTTTCTATTGTTGCTTCAAATTATCACAAACTTAGTTACTTAAAACAAAAATTATTAGTTCACAGATTTGTAGGTCAGAATTCCGGGCCTGGTGTGGTTGGCCCTCTACTCAAGACCTCCTGGGGCTGAAACCAGGTGTTAATCGGACTGCACTTCTTTCTGGAAGCTCTAGAGAAGTATCCACTTCCACACTCGCTACAGTTGTTGGCTGCATTCAATTTCGTTCAGTGTGAGGACTGAGGGCCCTGGTTCTTCACTGGCTCTTAGCCAGGAGCTGCTTATAATTTGCAGGGACCTCCATGTGCCTTCCCATGTGGGCGGCAAGCGAGAATCTCACTGGTGGCAAACTCCTCTTAAGCCATAACTGTCTCCAGAAAAAGGTCACTTCTTTTTAAGGGCCTGTCTGCTTTAGTGAGAGCTTCCAAAGATAATCTCCATTTTTCAAAATTAACTGATTTGAGATCACAACTACTTCTTAACTCTTGCCATATAATTTACCATAATCACGAGTGTTGTCACATTGTCTTAACAGAGTCTGTCCTCATTCAAGGACAGGAAATGATAGAAGGGTGGTGGTCCCTGGGGGACAACTTAGAATTTAGCCTCCCACCTTAAATAATAAAAAAATTATCATTTTCATTAATTATAACCCCAATAAATTGCATCCTTTACTGATATACAGATATAATCATGTTGCATTTTCCCACTTACGACTGAAAATGTACATGGCTCATGGTCCGTGTTTAGCTTTCTGTTTGCATATACCTGGCACAAAATGACTGATTCTGTTCCATCTTTCTCTGTCATTTAGTCTTAGTTTTATTTGTTCTAAATAATATGCACACTGTTTTGTTGGGACCTCTGAAGTCCTCTGCAGCTACTCCACAAACCACAGCCCGAGTGGGGTTTTTGCCTCCTGTCTTTTAATTGCTTTTTTCCCCCAACGTGTAGTGTTCATTTTTGCCCCTTACTAGTAAATTTCTTTTTGCATTTTGTAAAAAATACATTTTCTTAGATAACAAACTGGTCCTGACATAATGACTTTCCAACTTACGGATTTCCCCTGTGTCTTCCCTCTGGTTTTTTGTTTTTATGGACACTAAAGTACTTTTCTCCTTCCGACTTTACTCATCCTCTGAGCAGATGAGATCTCTACACACTCTAGGGATACAGGCATTGTGAATATTCCTTAGTTTCCCTCACTCACCAATCAACAGAGACCATAATTCCTGCGTAAGATTGAAACTCGAGGGAACGGTCCCAGGTATGATTCCATTTCTAGCATGAATTCAATGGGTATAGCTCAGTGTCATCACAAGATGTTCATCCTTCAACTACCTCCCAATTTACAGGGTCTCAGACTCAGTGAAACACAACAGCAAAACAAATAAATGCTCTGCTGTCTGTATCACCAACAATTACCTTCTCCTCCAGCTTCTACCTATCTGTTTTCTGGAAGTTCGAAATTCTCGAAAGGTATAGAAAGCCATTGACGGAGAGGGCTCAATTTCCCAGTAATCCCTCAAAAGCAGTGTTTGAGCTCACTGCTTATGGAAAAGAACTAGGTCCTTAAAATTACAGGCAAAAACTGGGAAAAGTAATCAAATATTAATTGGAGGGCTAGTGAGGCATGAGGCAATGCCCAAGTATCATTAGCATGAGACCTAATTGGTTTGGTTTGTGTATTTACTGATATGTTTGCTTTTTTGATATAAAAGAGTTATTGACATAATAATTAGAGCTATCTCCTTCCATGATTTGACAGTAGTTTAGCTAAAGAATTTATGCTCAACTCTTTATCCTCATTTGCTCTTGTCCAGATTTTGGTGGTAAGCTGAGAAAAGGTAAGGCTGCTTTCACCACTTATTTTAAACAAGAATAAATAAATCATATTTTTAAAATGAAATGTTTAATATTATAACATTATGAAAATTTTTGCAAGACTCACAGTGAAGTGGTACATTTTCAAGGGGAAGGGAAAAGAACTTCACTTTACACTGAAAGAGACCAGTGTGCATATTACCATATTCAGGGGCATGCCGTTAAAACAGTCTTTCAAGTCACCCTATCAATGTTTTCTGAGTATATACCATGGGAATAAGAGTAGAAAAAAATACCAGAATCTTGAAGAATTTACGTCTATACAATATCAGACCTAGCATAGAATGGACCCCAAATCGCCCCCAAGGGAAGGTCAGACAATAAGCATGAACAAAACTGAGAAGAGACCAACCCCAATGAGAAGAATTCTTAATGCATTAGGCGGCCAGGAAACAAAAAAACAAATCTGAGCATAACTAGTTTACGTCATACCAGGAGGACTTACATACACACCTGGACATTACACACACGGGTATAATCATATAATATACACTGTATACATCACGCACACACACACTTCTGTCTGCCCTAAGGAAGAACCTGAGGCACAAAATGCAAAGATTTTATTTTTGCCAAAATGAGGACAGCGGCCTGGATCGTTCAGACCGAGGTAACCTCAGACATCAGCTCTGCTGGTCGTTTGCTATAAGCAGGTTTTTAAAAGGGAAGAGGGGGGCGTGACTGGACTGATACAAAGTGGTTTGTCATGAATTCTCATTGGTTTACAGGTGACATTGATTAAAGAGGGTCTATGGATTGCGTGGGTTATGGTGGCCAGCTTGTGTCACTGGAAGGCTACCTCTTAGCTGCTCATGGGGTAGCACGCAGCCTCAGAGGATTACTGAGCTCCAGGGGGAGGGGTTGTGGCTCCTTTCTCCCTCCTGAGCCTCTCAGGGACTCATAATATTAAGGAGGTTTGCATTCCTCAGATAGAGGGTTTTTTTTTTTCCTTTCTCACTCTATAACCCAAAGTGGTAAAGTGACAGGGAAAATTATCTAATTTTGATAACACAGCACAATGAACGTAGTTATTGACGTTTAAATTAATTTTGAAGCTGCAAATAACCTACTTGGATATGAACAAATTTGGGAATAGTTATCACGAAAAATTAATTTAACACCCACATTCATTTGCTTCATTTGGTCTGTTCAAAAGAGATTTTATAGTCTTCAACCCTTTTCACTGTTTGAGATAGGCAAAACTTCTGGAAAACAAGTTCCCTAACTAGTTTCCTGTTTTAAAATGATTACATTCTGGCTCAGCACCTGTGGCTCAAGTGGCTAAGGCACCAGCCACATACACCTAAGGTGGCGGGTTCGAATCCAGCCCAGGCCCACCAAACAACAATGACAGCTGCAACTAAAAACTAGCCGGGCATTATGGTGGGCACCTGTGGTCCAAGCTACTTGGGAGGCTGAGGCAGGAGACTTGCTTGAGCCCAGGGGTTGGAGGTTGCTGTGAGCTGTGATGCCACAGCACTCTACCCAGGAATATAGTTTGAGGCTCTGTTTCAAAAAAAAAAAAAAAAAATGATTACATTCTTATAATTTTTTTTCCTGATTTCAAAAATAAACATCTTAAAAAGTATATAAGAGCATTAAAATCAAATAACCTAAAATTCTCACATTCAAAGATAACTATGGTATTTAATTTTATATCTTAATCTTACATTATTGTCACCAAGATTTTTCCATGTTATTTAAAAATTATTATAAAATAAAATTTTCTTAAGTAGAAAGTATATTTCAGTCTCCTAATCCTGAAATATTACATGTTCTTTTTAATTGATATCAGTAGACAACTGGAGTATCTTTCTGGAAAATTCATCCATCTGACATACAAAATAACTTTAGGAAAAGAAAACCCAGGCCATACATTGAATAAATTGAAAAGGAAACTAAAAAACTACTACCAATTACCTTCTTTTAAGACGGTAGTGAACTAATCACAAGGCTATGAGATTATTTCAATGTCTATAAAGAAACTTAGAATTATTTTAACAGTTTTATTTTTAGATGTAAAGCTCATCAAGAATTTTGCTTCTTATTAAACGCTCCTATCCCCACTGCCACTTGGTCTCAACACGGCCTCTGAAGACTCTTTAGTTAATGTGTATTTGAAGTATCATTCTGCCCACAATGAACTGTGCTGAAAGTACCATCAAGCCTTTAGCATAGAAAGAAATCAATCTAGTGATGGTAAATGGTCTGTGGTCTCACAGGGATACACTCATCTGTTAAAACTTTAAAGCCATACAAATCAAACATCCTTCCCTTTTGTGGAGTGCTTTACGTGGAATTAATGTATTTTAACCCACACGGCACTAGCATTTTCTATTCTTGTAAGATGTACAGGGAACTCCTATCTTCAAGGCACTGTGGAATTTACCATTTCAGTCAGATTCAGCTTTTCTCACTGATTTTGAGGCTAACTGCAGACACGCTGATCAATACGGAACAGTGACCTAATTTGTTTTATTGCTTTGTTATTGTTGCACAGACACAGTTAACCAGATGTGTGCCAATTATTTAAAAAATTCTTAATAAGAGATGAACAGACTCTTAAAGACAGCATTGGAAATAACCTGCAATTATTTCAGAATATCTGGATTTTGTCTGAATCTTCCCTATACCATCTATGATGAAACAAAGCCACACAAACACACAAACATTACATATTTGAGACTTGAGGATAAACAAGTAATTTTATTAAAAAAATTTTGTTTTCAGAATTGTGGCCACAAGAGTTACAACTTTCCCAGTTTGCAGCCAAGTAGAAGATGTGGTCCACCTAAGTTCTATAGGAAAAACAATTTTTTCACGAAAATCTTAAGACCATCTTACCGAAGTAAATAGATAAATTTAGAAAATGTCCTCAATAGTTAATATTAATATGGATAAATAATTATTACTAGAAGTTTACATTTTAAAAACAATATTTATCACTAAAGTTACAATTGTAGTATATTATTTCTGGCTCAGGATCATTATACCTCAAAGGCAACGAAACTCCAGTCACGCTAAGAAGCTTTTACAGACAGCAGAAAACAAGTAAAACCCAAAGCCAAGTATAATTTAATAAGCTTAAATTATACTAAAAATTAAGTTAGCGCATACAACTTTCTTACCAAGATACAGAGGAGAATTATTTACCAAAAAGAATTATGTAACATCCATTACTTGATAAAAAGGACATATTTATTTTGCTTGCTTCATGGCACGCTACTTTAAAAAAGAAAAATAAACTAAGTATTCTTCTTAACCTAGCAATTTTAAAGGAATGCTTTTAAAGGAATCCTTGCAAGATAAGTAAAATTTTGGCTGCCATTGTTGATAAATTTTTGAGGAAGCCATATAGCATTGAGGATAGTCTTTGAGGCAATCCATGGAATGTTTTTTAGCATCAATAAGTTTTTCATTAAACCAAAGTAATTCAGTAAAAACCAGGTACAAATGGGGGAGGGGTCTACTTGTATCTTCTTTTTCTCTAAGTATAGAGAAGTGTTAAGGTAGCTTTAAATGTAATTCATATCCATACACAAGTGGACACACACGTACCCCTTCTTTTTAATGCTATTTGCTTCAGTATTTTTCTTGCCCACTTCCTTTACTTTTCTGAAGGTTTCTAGAGGGATAACCCCCCTTTAGGAAACACTAGTAACTATGAAAGTAGAGCTCTAACTCTTGACCAAGGGATAAAAAATAATAATAACTCAGATAACATCAATCTTGGGGCTGTGCTTGTCTCCTTACATTGGAAGCTTGAAATCAGAGAGAACAAGTTTCAGCACACGCTAACAGTAGCATGCTTACATTATCCCCTTACACATCATATTTAGCCTTACTACAATTCAAGACTGAGTTTATCACAGACAATATAATTTGATCCTGGCTGATGATGACTTACATGGCGTTTACTTGGAGTGAATATGGGAGAGTAGCTAAATTCTATGTGTGTGTAAGCTGAGAATCTAAGGTATCTTGTCAACCCATTAAAGGATGCTTTGATGATTACTATTAACTGCATTGTTCTAATCTATGATCAATACACTCCCCACAATTGTTATAGCAAATGTAGACAGTTGATAGATTAGAAATAAGAAAACAGAATATATTTATAATTATAAAGCAGTACTAAATGAAATTCTTTATCAATAATTAGAAAACATGGTAATGTCTGTGTATAAAAATCGATGTAATTTATGTATATTTTATAAACCATAACTATTTCAGTGTGAGTGAATGAGTATCTAGAAATACAGGACATATATACTATGAGGCTATGTTTATTTTATATTAGATTCCTTTGGCATTGTAATATAAATCAAAAACACTTATCGTATAGGCCATTTTCTTTTTAAGTTTGGGTAATGAAGGCAGTGATTCAAAACATTGAAAAGTGTCTCTAGCTGAGCCTGTGGCTCATGCGGCACATGAAATGCACGTCAGCCAATCTCAATAACTTGGGGCAGCTCGGATATTGTGCCAATGAATAACAGAATTATGGGCTCATGTATGGTTTAGAATCTTTTTGAAACCTTTTTTAAAAAACATTTAAATTACTTTTAAAGCCTCCCTGTTTGATGACTACCACCATCTTGACATAGCAATACCACACTGTCGCATTGTATGTGGTTATCGAAACTGAGACACGCTGTTCGACAAGACAGCAAAGCAGTGCAAGGGCAGAGCCTGTGTCAGTCCCTTCAGGGCCTTAATCACTAAAATATCTCCTCTCAAAATTAATATATCTCTAGTCCAGCGTTTGTCACTCTTTTCTCCAATTAGTTTCAATATTGATTTTTAAATTTTAGACCATTATAGGCATACACAAAGTTTGTAGATTTTAAGTCAAAGTTATAAGTGTGCCCTTCTCCCAGGATACATGCCTTGAACCAATAAGGTGTGAATTAGCCCCAGCCCTCTCCGCCTTCCCATCTACTTGATTTCCAGCGCCTTTTACTTCACATGTGCACGTAAGTGTTGATCAGCTAGTTCTAATTTGGTACTGAGCGCACGTGGTGTTCGTTTGTCCACCCTTGCAATACCTCACTCAAAGGAAATGTCTCTACTTCCATGTAAGTTGTAACATCTACATCAACATGTTTTTAAATTACTGAATAGAACTCTGTGGTTCACAGATACCACATTTCATTAATCCCTTCATGTATCGACAGCACTTGGGCAGCTTTGCAATTGTGAATTGTGCTGCAATAAACATTCAAGTGAAATTGTCTTTTTTATAAAATGTCTCTTTTTCCTTTAGGCAAATAAATACTCGATAGTGGGATTGCTGGATCAGATAGTAGATCTACTTTTAGTTTTCTGAAGTATCTTCATAATAATTTCCAGAGAGGCTGCACTAGTTCACAGTCCCACCAACAGAGGACGAGTGTTCCTTTTCCTCTGCATCCACACCAGCACCTGTTGCTTTGGGACTTTGTGATATGAGCAGTTCTCACTGGAGTTATGGTTTTTATTTTTATTTCCTTGATGGTTAAAGATGTTGAGCACTTTTTCATGTGTTTGTTAGCCATTAGACTATCTTCTTATGAAAAGTTTCTATTCATGTCTTTTGCCCACTTTTTAATGGGGTTGTTTGACTTTTTTTCTTGCTGATTCATCTGAGTTCCCTGTAGTTTCTGGTTATCAATCCTTTATCAAATATACAGATTATTAATATTTTCTCCCATTCTGTTGGGTGTCTACATACTCTGTAAACTGTGTCCTTGGGTGTACAGTAACTTTAATTCAATCAGATCCCATTCATTTACTTTTGCTGTTTCTGTGATTGCTTTGGGGTCTTCAAAATTCTCTTCTGGGGCTGATTTATTTATATACATGTGATTTTTTTCCCACCACTTTCTCTTAGCATTCCTATAGTTTCATGCCTTAGGTTTAAGTTTTTACTTTAAACAATTTTTAATGTCCAGAAGTACAAGGAAAAAAATAAAAAGGATTCACAGCCTCTCTGTTAATATAATCCTTACTAGCATCAAAATAACTAAAAGTAACATTTATATTGAAATAAAAAATGCTTGAACAAAAATCAGCTCACTAATTCACTGATTTAGAAGATGCCTATTGAACATCTATAATTGCCAAAAAGTATTTCTAAGTGTTGAAAACAAAGTAATAAATATATTGGACAAAGTCATTGTTCCCATGGGACAGATGCTTTTGGAGAATGACACTTCACTGCAAAGTTGAGAAGAGACCGTAGGGGTCAAGGGTAGAACAGGGAGAATGGTAGGGAGCTCCTGTAGTACTGAAGTCAGATGAACTTTCTGTTTGGGGCTGTTAACAGTGTTCACGCTGGAGATGGTGTGGTTACAGCACTGGCCACATACACCGAGGCTGGGGGCTTTGAACCAAGCCAAGGTCAGCTAAACAACAATGACAACTGCAACAAAAATATAGCAGGACATTGTGGCCAGTGCCTGTAGTCCCAGCTACTTGGGAGGCTGAGGCAAGAGAATCGCTGAAGTCCAACAGTTTGAGGTGGCTGTGAGCTGTGACACCACAGCACTCTACCGAGGATGACAAAATGAGATTCTGTCTCCAAAAAAAGTCCTGGAAATTTCAGTGACCCAGTCACATTTATTCTTTCTTTTATTCTGTTTATTTAATAGAAACGATAGTGTATCTGAGAATAAAATTATTAACAAATCACAACTAAAATTTGTCTGGAGTTTCACCATATTAATGTTTTAATTTATGCCTGTTATATTATTCATAAACATATGCAATTCTTACACACTTGCAATATGATTACTGCTAGAAGTTTATTTTGTATGTTTCAAATTGAATTATGCCTTGTGTATTTACTATAATGTATTTGGCTTCTCTTTATCTTTCTGTGCCCTGTTTCCTTTTTCCTTTTTCAGTGAAACAAATATTAATCATCTCGATAGATACAGAAAAACATGCCATAAATTTTAGCATGCTTTCGTGATAAAAAAAAAAAAAACCCTCAACAAACTAGACACAGAAAGAACATATCTCAAAATAACAAAAGCTGTACATGGCAAACCCACATCATACTGAATGGGAAAAGGTGAAAACATCTTCACTAAGAAGATGCAAGACAAGGGTGCCCATTGTCACCACTTCTACTCAACATAGTGCTGGAAGTCCCAGCCAGAGCAATTAAACAGGAGACAGAAATGAAGGGCATCCAAAAGAGGAAAAAAGACGTCAAACTATCACTTTTTGCTGACAGTAAGATCCTATACCAGGAAAACCCCAACAACTCACCAAGAGACTCCTAGAATTGGTAGGTAGGTAAATTCAGGAAAGTCTGAGTTGACAAAAATCAATGCACACAGGCCAACAGCATCTCCACACACCAGTAACAGTGAAGCTGAGAGTCAAATCAGAGCCTCAATACTATTCACAATAGCTACAAAGAAAATAAAATATTTAGGAATATACTTAGCCAAGGTGAAAGACTACTATAAGGAAAATTCCAAAATACTAAGAAAATAAATTGTAGAGATTACTAAAAAAAATAAAAATAAATTTGTGGATCAGTAGAATCAACATTGTTAAAAAGTTCATACTACCTAAAGTGATTTACAAATAAAATGTAATCCCCATCAAAATACCAATGTTTATTTCATAGATCTAGAAAGAATAATTCTAAAAGGGCCCAAAATAGCGAAAGTAATCTTAAGCAAAGGGAACAAATCTGAAAGCATTATCAGACTTCAGAATATATTACCAGGCTGTAGAAACAAAAGCAGCATGGTACAGGCACAAAAATACAGACAAAGACCAATGGAATAACATGGAAAACTCAGTTATAAAGCCAGCTGCATACAGCCAACTATTTTTGACAAAGCAGACAATAATAGACACTGGGTAAAAGAAGCTCTATGTTCAAAAATTTGTGCTTGGAAAATTGGATACCAATGTGCAGAAGAATGAAACAGGACACCTGTCTCTCATGGCTCAGAAAAATTAATTCAAGAAGGATATAACACTTAATGTAGGTCATGAAGTCCCAATAATTCCTGTAGAAAATGTTGTCACTCTTTTCTAGATATCAGTCCAGGCAAAGAATTTGTGAATGAGACCCCAATGACAATCACAGAAATAACCCAAATATATGAATTGGCCTTTATTAAATTAAAAAGCTTTTGCACAGCCAAGGGAAGAATCAACAGAGCAAATAGATAGTGTAAAGAATGGGACAAAATATTAACAATCTATACATTCAATAAAGGGCCAATAACCAGATTTTCACAAAGAACTAAAGTAAATCAACAAGAAAAAAAACAGATGACCACATCAAAAATCGGGCCAGAATATGAACAGAAGCTTTCCTAAAGATGACAGATAAATAATTAAGAAACATATGGAAAAAACGATCAGCATCTCTAATCAGCAGAGAAAAACAAATTAAAACCACAATGAGGTATTTATTATCTTACCCCTGTTTGAATGGCTTTTAATCAAAAACAATAGATGCTGGTGTGGACACAGAAAGAAAGGAACATTTATACACTATTAGTGGAAATGCAAATTGAAGCAACCTCTATGGAAAATGGTATGGAGATTCTTCAAAGAACTAAAAGTAGACCTACCATATTGATCCAGCAATCCCAGGAGTGGGTATTTCCAAAAAGAAAAGAAGCTGTTCTATCAAAAAGACACCTACACTTGAATGTGTAGTACAGCACAATTCTCAGTTACAAAGATGTGGAATTAACCCTAGGATCCATAAGTCCTTGAGTAGATTAACAGAATATGGTATGTGTATACCATAAAATGCTATTCAGCCATAAAGAACAATGACTTAATGTCTTTATAACAATTTTGATGGAACTAAAGACATTGTTCTATGTGAATATATAAAGAATGGAAAAACAAACACAACATGTACTCACTATTAACCTGGGACTGACCAAAGAGCACAGAGATGCTTACAGGGAAGTAAAACTTAACAGAAGTCAACCATGAGTTAGAGGGGAGAAGAGAATTGGCAAAAACCTACTAAACAGTGAACACTGTCTGGGGGACGGGCACACTTGTAACCAGGACTCCAGCATTGTAAAACGATCCATGGAACCAAAAATATTTGTACCCACATAATACTTTGAGATAAAAAACAAGTCTAAAATGATAACTATTACTTAAGAATACATATGCACCAAAAAAAAAAAAAAAAGAAAAAGAAAAAGAAAAGAAATTCATGAAGTCATAATAACAAATTAAGGACAATGATCACCTCTGGGGTGGAAGTGGTACCTAGGGAATTTTTCCTGTCTTGGTAGGGTGCTATGCCTTAAGGTGGGAAGGAATGATATAGGTGTTTGCTAAATATTCTTTATGCTTTTGCTGTGTATCTGGAATATTTCCCAATAAAATTTTAAAAATAATTGATGGAACTCTCAAAGGAAAAAAACAATATAGTCTGGTACACATTACCTTGTAATTTTTCAAATCTTTTTTTAAACAGATTACAAACATGGAAGCATGCATTTCTGTACATTTTTTTTCTTGTAAAAGTACATCATATCCCTAAATCTAAATGATACATAAAATTCTTATTCTTTTTAATAGCTGCAGAATATTACATAGTACATATGTATAGGCCTATGTATTTTATCTGTCCCTTTATATATGAGCAATCAGACGATGGTATAATAAATAACATTGAACAGGTGTGCTGATACATTCATTTTCATAAGATAGATTCCCAAAGTGGGTACAAAACAAGGAGTAAATACACTGAAAATATATTGTTAACTCTTTCCTTATTATTTTTTTCACTCGCTCCAACATTTCTCTATGTCCCTACCAGAACTTTAAAGCTTTTCATAATCTTATAAAATAATTATATCCCATTTGATTTTCTTTCATTCTGCATAGTAGATAAAACAAGATTTTATTTGTTTAATTTTCATTTGGAATTTTGTTTTGGAACTATTTCCTCATACTTCTGTTCATTTATTATTCTGATTATTTTCTTCACTATGTAAACATTCTTTGTATATTTATGTTATAACCATTTTGTAAATTGCATGTCTTCCATTAGTCAGAAACTGACTTAAAAGTTGAAGTTATGTATTATATACTATTTATAACATGTATTTGTTACTTAAGATTATGACTATGATTTGCTAAATAGGGGTAGACTATGTAATTGCCATATTAAACGGTAGCAAATAATTGTTAACACAGCTTTGCCATAATTTACTTACCTATATGTCTTATGTTGGCCAGAAATTACTTTCTCTATATTTTCAATTTTCAATAGCTATTACGTGCTACTTTTTCCTTCTGAGTTATAATTCTCATTATGCTGATTGTGTAAAAATTACGCTCTATGCTTATAAATCCCCATCTTAGAAGGAAAAAAGAAAAGGATCTGTGTTCACATATTAAATACAGCGGAACTTCTGCAGTGGACCAACTTGACCACCTCCTAAGTCGACCTAATTATCATAAATGAACAGGCACCACATATATGTATCAAGCGAGGAAGCCCAGTTCTTCATGTTGACCACATCCATACGCTGACTGGTTTATGACAGTGTTTTGAGGAGTCAACTTATACAGGTTCTCCTGTAATATTAGCTCAATCCCAAGGATTTTGAAAGGAAATTTCAACTCTCTCATTCTAATTTGGGTTGGAATTAAAAACAAAGTTTCAAATTATTTCCTACTGTGTTTAAATGTATAAATTAAAGATAATTCTCCAAGTCAACTCATATCACTATTAGAAATAATTCCATTTATTGGATACTTGCTATTTGTTTCCATCGGCTTTGAATTATAATTTGAATGCCAAGAAGGCAAGAAAATAGCTTCATTTCATACCAATAAATCCCTAATTTCTAGAGAAGAATGTAGCATAAATTATAGAATTTAAAGCTTTTTGATACATTAAGGAATATGAAAAAAAATTGGGAACTTTATGAGGGAGAAGCACTATTTTTTTGTTTTTATTGCTGGGGATTTATTGAGGATACAAAGAACCAGGTTACACTGATTGCATTTGTTAGGTAAAGTCCCTCTTATAATTTTGTCCTGCCCCCAAAGATGTATCACATACTGTGACCCCCCCAACCCTGTCCCTGCACCCCTCTCTTTGCTCACCCCTTCTCCCACCCCCAACCATGTACTAGGTCATTAATTGTCCTCATATCAGAATTGAGCACATAGGATTCTTGAGGAGTTATCTGTTAAAAAAAAGATTCTATAGTAATTAAAAACTTGTAATACATTTTATTCAAAAATGTTCAATCCTTGCATATTTTTTCCTACTAGACATTTGTGACTTTCTTATTGACTTTTATGAATGATTCAATAATATTTTAATTGGTGAAAAAAGAGCACTCGCTTCCTTATGAAACTTTTTTTAATTGTGCAATATTCTTTGAAGTGAAAAAAAATTCTCAGGTTTTACTGAATATAGGAACCATAAGACTGGAGCTAGGAAAATTGTAAGTTTGACACTAGAAGGAAAAATATTTATATTTTCAAACCCAGAAGGTTTCGCATCAATCTCAGGCAATAATTCGAGGTGATAGTCAGATGAAAGAGTTGAAAGCAACTAGAAAAGAATGCAATAATCACTACACAGGTTGACTAAGAATAAGCCTCGTTACACTAAATCCATTTTCTTTTCTGACAGGCTTACTAGACTAGAAAATCAGAAAAACACAGGAGATATGGAATATCCAGATTTCAGTAAGATACTTAAATCCTCCCATGATCGCCTGTAGAATAAAGTGGAGAAATAAGAGTTGAATGACTTCATAGTTAGGTGAATTAATATGTGATTAAACAGAGGTTTCCAAATAATGGGTCATACTCATCCAGAGTATTATATTCCATCCAGCATCTCAAAATACTTTATCCAGTGACTTAAACGGGGATGTTAAATGCATATTGATGAAATTTATGTATGATATAAAGCTAAAGTACAAGGGAAAATTAAACCAGAATCTATAAAAAGTCAAGTCACACAAGTGTCAAAAAAAAGTTAATCTCAACTCAGGTAACAAGAATAGAAACATAGTATCTACAATGAATGCTGTGATATTTCTGACTTCATTAAATTCCTGAAAGAATTGTGTTCAGTTCTGTGTTGAAAAATTTAAAAAAAAAAACATGAAAAATAAGTAAATACAATCAATAATAATAATGGAAATAATAATCTTTAATCTTTTAATAAAAATTTAAAAAATGAAAACTAAGTAAATACAATCGATGATAATGGAAATAATAATCTAAGTAATATTAGCAAAGAACACCAGTTATTATGGAGAAATAAAAAATAAATCATATAATATAAACAGGCTAAAGATAAAAGAACTCAGAAAAAGCATTTTGTTCTTTTCACGCTTTGTTAATGGAAGGAGATAAGAACATTTTGAAATTATGAAAAAGGGAGACCCAGAGTAGGAAGATTTAGATGAGAGACATTTCCATCATATAGGTGCATAAGGCCATTTTAATGTTCACTATTCAGCAAGAGTATCATTGGAGAAGTGTTCAAAGCAGAAACTGTAAAATCAAAGTAGCAGAAATGTTATTGTGGAATGGAGGCATTTGTTTACTTTTGACCACACATCCGTTGCAAAATTCACTGCTACAATGAGTCATAAATCAAATCAATCAAATGATAATTTTTCAGAGATAAAATCAATACACAGCATGGTTAGAGAAAATATTTTGCAATAAAACTAGAGTTATTTTCAATAGAATAAGGAAATGTAAGTATTTGTTTTTATTATATATTTATAGATGGAATCATTAAACTTAAGAGTCTACTGCCATGAAGACATTTACAAAGAGCTTTCTAAAGAAGGAAGGAGGAGGTGCAGGGAGGGAGGCCTCTGGGATGAGGCAGAGATTGCAGTTGGGCCCTCCCTCCAACATCTACGTCAGCTGCAGGGTCTGTTTGCATTCCCCTACAGAGGGAACCGAAATGTAAAGGAAATGTCTTTATAACAGATATATTTTTTAATCGAGGCATAATTTATATACAGTAGAACAGACTCTTTATATTACATAGTTCCATAAGTTTTGAGAAATGCATAAATTACACAGTCACAACCATCATCAGGATATAGTTCTATAAACCCTACAAAAGATCCTTTATGGTCATTTATACACAATCCTCTTCTCACTCCAAGAAACTAGTGAATATTTATCTGTTCCTTGTTTCTATATTTTGCCTTTTCTTGATCATCACATAAATTGAATCATACCAGATAGAGCCTCTTGAGTCTGGTATCTTCATAAAGTTCATTTTAATGACAGAAAAGAAATGATATCTAATAAATCCTGGCTTATTAGGGGGCTGCAATCAAAGCAGATATGATAAACATCAAGTTTATATAATAATCAATAGTGGAGATTTCCGGCAAACACAATGAGAGATAGATGTGGAAATCAGAGCTGAATGAATGTGACACACACTCTCAGGGTCTCGGCAATACCCAGACTGTCTTCCGTGGGCTGAGGTCTGCGGTTGTGCGGCCAGAAGGTCACAGCTCTGTTTAAATTTCCATATTAACACAAACATGACCAACCTCGCCTCTAACTCTTACTTAATGAGCTTTGTGATCTTGAGGCTACCAACTGTACAGAGATTGGTTAAAGGAACTATATTAACATAAAACTTACAAAGTACATTCTTTATCAACTGGAATGTTGAAAATAATGCTGACAATCTGAGAAAGATATAAATATACCACATTTGTTCCCAAACTCAAGATGAAGAAGAGCTTGAAGAAAGAAAGCAAGAACTATATGTGGCTATGGTTCAGATAGAAATAGATTAGTGGAAGGAAGTTGTTAAGTAAATGATTCTATTCTAAGAAATGCCATCAGACTTCTTTTTTAACCATGGTCATTGGTCAGGTTCATTCTAGAGGATTTCAAGACACTTGATAAATTCAGGGATAAGCTGAGATCATGTATTCACAGTGATGTAAATAGAAAAAGTTTACTCAGAAATGAAAGCTAGTCAAACTCATAAAATGCTCATTCAGAGATTTTTTTTCAAATATACTCAATAGCAATAATTTTTTCCCCTTAAAGATACAGCATGCAGAATTAAGGATATTTTTATGACATTAGCAGCAAGGTTGGTTTATAGTTCAAGGATGCTCAATCATAAAGCTTATGTATAATAGCTACTCAATAAATATTTGTTAGATAAATGGTGAAACAAATTATTTTTAGTTTGCTTATAAATAGTCATTAAAACTATGAAAAGACTATGATTTTCCACCAAAATCCTTGGCCTTACTTAAGAAAATAATTTCTTAGGCTAAATGATTAAGACAATTCATTCCAAAGTAGCTAGGAATCTAGCCTCAAGCACAGTGACTTTTCCTTAGTAAAGTACCATGATTCTACCAAAGGCGAGAAGGCAAATTACAGAGAAGACAGAGGGCATGGGTGGCGCTTTAGGAGAGGTGGGTCACTCGTCCACTCAGCACTCCTGTCCCAGGCTCCTCCCTCTCCATCTTTACTGTGACTATGCATAGATTCACTTGCTAGGGATCAGATTTAGACACAAACTCACCCAGTGAGCACAATGTTTTCAGGGCAGTTTCAGCCTCTTACCAGGGTTCTAAGGAAACTGCAAAAGAGGTCTCATTACCCTAAACAGCCTCTGTCCGTTCAAATGCTGTTACCATTTACCTCCGGGGAGCTGTTGCTGAGGCAAATGGGTTCTTCCTTGCTTCTGTGTTTGCATGGGACGCTGGCCTCTAGCTTTTCACAAGAATCCAAATTCCTGGAGTGCCATGTGCCCACTACTTCACAGCCCCACACTTGCTGTGTGTTATCTAACCCGTGCTGTGTCACTCTTCAGTCAAAGCTCTTTTTGACAAATGTGGGTATCTATCAGTGGCTAGAGATAGATACAGGTTTTATTTTCTGTCCAACAATGAAAAGGGGTAAGATAATAAAAATAAATATTTGAAAACTTCTTTCTAAATAGCACTATTTATTCCAAAGGGTTCATAGAACAGTCCCAACACCTTTTCTGAAGATTGGAAGCTGCCTTCTTGTTTCTAGGTACTTTCTTGGGGCCCTAAAATGAACGATCAGAGAAAGTAACCCCCCCAGAGCAGGTAGTGTGGCCTCATAGTTAGGGCAGGGTGCTCTGCTCACCAACAATGAGACCGAGATCTCAAAATTGGAAATCAGAGAATTGAATGGTTATGCAAGGGCAGGGAGGATTGTACAATCTTCTTACACAATTTCATATTCATTCATAATAAATTCTCAACTTGATAGAGATATTCAAAACCTACAGCTGGGTGGTGCCTGTGGCTCAAAGGAGTAAGGCGCTGGCCCCATATGCCGGAGGTGGTGGATTCAAACCCAGCCCGAGGGGAAAAAAAAAAATCTACAGCTAACAGTGAAAAAGTGAAAGTTTAAATGCTATCCCAATATTGAAACAAGGCAAAAATGTTAGCTTAAGACTCATATTCAACATAAGAGTTGTAATTAAATAGTTCTGTAGTTCTCTAGTCATAGAAATAAGGTGTGAAAAATAAATAAAAGATCTACTGATTGGAAAGAAAGAAAGTCGACAATCACAATAGTTACAGACAACGTGATTGTTTATATAGAAAACCACAAGGAATCTTAAAAAAACACTCTTAAAACAAGAAAGATTACAGAGGACAAAACAAATGTCAAAAAATTCAACCACATTTCTATGTAATCACGAGTGTGACAAAACCAGCAATCAGAAGCACAATATGATTTATAATTGTTCCAAATGTAATAATAAATGTAGATATACTTTAGTGAATGATATGCAGGATGTATATAATAAAATTATAAAATGCCAGTGAAAGAAATCAAAGAAAAATTGGCAGAAAAATATAACACGTTCATGTATTGGAAGACTCACTATAACAAAGATTCTCCCTAAATGGATCCATCAGGTTAATGCAACTTTACAAAAATACCTACAAAGATTTGTAGACAAATACAAATCTAAAATTTATATACAGAATTAAAGGTACTAGAGTAGCTATAATAATCTTGAAATATGAACAAAACAGAGCAATTACTTTCCTTCTTAATTAAGTCCTCCTGTTCATACAGCCATAGTAATCGAGACACTGGGCCTGAGAGAAGAGTACAAACATAAATGAACATACCAGCGTACAAACCCCAGAAAGAGGCCCAGGCAAATATCCTCAGCTGAGTTATTGACGATGGTAAACATCAATCTATTAAAGAAAAAATTACTTTTTCAACAAGTGGTTCTGGGGCAGCCACACATGTACGAACACAGGCAAAAATAGGCTACTTGATGTTTAAACCTCACAACTTAAACAAAAAAAGACTCAAATGGATGATGTTCTTAAATGAAACCAGAAAACTTTTATAAAAAAATAGTCTTTAGACTTTAAGACTTGGCACAAAACTGGATCAAAATTAAACTCTCTGTTCCCCAAAATCTTATGACAACCTGAAAACACAAGCTCTAAATTGTAAGAAAATACTTTCAATGATAAATCTGACAAGTGAATATCTACTACATATACAAAATTTTCAAAATTCGTCAATTTAAAAAGATCTCGCGGGAAAATAGAAACAGACATGAACATATATTTCATTGAAGATTATACACAGGTAGCAGATAGGCACCGGAGATGTTCAACATTATTAAGCATCAGAGAAATCCAGATTACAACTAGAATGAGCAATTAGTACCAACTGACTAGGATGGACAGAATGAAAAATTGTGACAATACCAAATACTGAGGAGCAAGGAGACTGGATCACTCCTACCTTGATGGTGGACACACAAATGGGATGATTATGCAGGAAAATGATACGGCACTTTCTTCCCAAGTTAAACATGCAATTTTAAGCATATGACCCAGCAATGACACTTTGCCACTTATCTCAGAGAAACAAAAATTTGCCCTCACATGAAAACCTGTACATGAGTGTTCATAGCAGCTGTGTTTGCAATCGCCCAAAACTACAAACAGCCTGGAAATCCTTCAGCTGATGAATACTTAAATAGAGTCTGGTCTATCTACCCCATAGAGTACCACTCAGATTTCCAAAGGAACAAACCAGTGATACACACAGCAGGCAAGGACTTTGATGGCTCTCAAGGGATTAATCTGAGGGGGAAAAAACAGCCAATCTGTGAAGATTATACTATATGATTTCAGTGGTATAACATATTTAAAAACACAATATTTAGAGTTGGGAAACATATTAGTGGTTGTCAATTCTTAGGCCAGAGATGGGGAGCAGGATGGAGGGAGATTACAAGGGGGCAATAGGGAAGATCCCTGTGGTGATGAAACAGTTCACTGTGGTGACTGTGGCAGGAAATGGACAAACGTAGACTTGATATAGAAAGCAAAGCTGAGGAAATATGGATCAGTGGGTGGACGTCAATGTGAATGTTTTACTATTCATATCGGACTAGAGTTTGAGGATTTAGAAAGTCGAGTATGGGATTTACGAATTTTACCTTTCTCATCCCAATTTAATGCCCTCTCTTTTCTCAGAAATGTTACACTTGATGTCTGCCGGTCCTGCGTCCTCTCCCGCAGAACACAGAGCTCCTCCCACCCAGTCCCCATCCTGTGCCCCCATTCCACCCAGGCCCCATTCTGCACCCCCATTCCACCGAGGCCCCATTCTGCACCCCCATTCCACCCAGTCCCCATTCTGCACCCCCATTCTTGCCGCACACACCTGAGTGTTCCAGACTTCCATGAGGGAAGAAAGAGACACTTCTCAAATTCAACAACAAGGAAATAATCTTTGGCTAATTTTTCATTAATTTTCCTACGTAACAAGTACACAACAAAGGTGAGGGTGCTCTTCTCTCAGAAACTAGCAGTAGATACGACCGGCCACCTTTAAGCATTCTCTGATCTTGCCTTTCAATATAAGAACCTGAAGAATAATTTACTTCTCTCTTAGAATCCCTATACTAGTTGATGGTTCACTCTGCTTCCCTGGACAAAAAAGGTGATTTGATTAGACTAGACACCCTCCCCCCACCTGTAATTTTCATCTCCACTATACATCAACACACCACAGAATTAGCAGAATTTCCACCTGATTTCCTCTCCAGATTCTCGTATTTCCTTTTCTTTCTCTGTCCCTCAAGCCTTGTGAATCCAGTTGTCCACAAGACAGAGCTCCCTTATCCACAGTAACAACACATCTCTGTAATTACATCTTCTTTCCCCTTCAGTATGCTAAACCTTTTCCATTAGGCTTGGACTCTGCTAAGAACCTATGTTGTCCCTTCAAATGTATATGAATACTGATATGCCTAAACTTTACTGTATCCTCAAGGATGGATTATTAACAAAAACAAACAAGCAGAGAAACAAAAGAACCCACAAAAAATTCAAAAGCCTCTGGGAGGCTGAAACGCTGAAGTATTTTGGATGAGGACACAGAGCCAAGCACAGCAAACACTGAAGTCCAGGAGGTCAGTGAGCAGTGTTTCAGGCAGGTGTTTTATCTTGATCACTGTTAGGACAAATTTGCACCTTGAAATTCAGTCAAACGACAGAATTTCCTGATTCAGAGAATAAATGAATTGGTACCTAAACATTCTTTGAGCTATAAATGATAAATGCACTAAAACTATGCATATATACAAACTTAAAAAATCTTCTTTTCCTAAATAAAAATATGCTATTTTTTTAATATACTTATCTGGTTGGACTTGGTGCTCACACTTATATCCCAGCACTCCGTTAGGCCAAAGCAGATACATTGCTTGAGTTCATGAATTTGAGATCAACTTGAGCAAGAGAAAGTCTCTACTAAAAACAGAAAAACTCACCGAGCATTCTGGTGGGCTTCTATAGTCCCAGCTGCTTGGGAGGCTGAGGCGGAAGATTGCTTGAACCCAAGAGTTTGAGGTTGCTGTGAGTTATGACACCACAGCACTCTACCCAGGGAGATGCTTGTCTAAAAAATAATAATAATAAATTAAAAATAAAATAAATAATGGTCATCCAGAACTATCAAATTTTGTGTAAAAATTTATATATTAATTTAATGACACTATAAATATCAAATATCATTATAAATTTGATAAGAATGTTTAACTTTTCAAAATGAGATGGGACATATGAGTGCTTAATAAAACAACATTTATAAGTTGATATGCAAAATTTTTTTATCTTAGGTAACTACTATATCAATTCCATCATTATAATCTAATGAAAATTGTAGTTAAATCCAACTATTCTATAATGGTTAAAAAGGCTTTATAGGTATATTTCATTCCAATTAAAGTGAGATAAGCACATAAGGAATTATCACTACTATTTTTATTTAGAGATTATTATTTCAGAAAAAAATTAAAATGAGTCTTTCTTTACATATGGCTCATTATAGCAGGAAGAAAAAAGAAAATGATTATTTACAGCAAAGCATAATAAATATTACCAGAAGCAATTTCACTGCTAGTTCTACTTTTTAAAGATTAAGAAAAGTATATTTAGAATGATTATGTAAAGTTTTTGCAGATAACTTTCAAATGCACCTAAATATTTATCCTCATCCTGTTTGAAGTATTCTAGACACAACCGTGGAATAATCAAATATTTGGTAGAGGAATCTGTATCTCTAGTTTGGGAGGGTCACTCCATAAACACTAAGCTGCTTCTATCAACTTCCTACTCAGCTGTCCTCTAAACAGCTTGAAAACCATGAGTAAAGGGAAATTTTCTGTCCCAGCACAAATTCATGACATTAAATTCATAATTAATGTCAGTTGGCTTGACATTAATTATTCAGATATGTGTATATAATGAATAAAAATCGGTGTCCCTCTGATTTCATTCATCAAATAATATTTTTCCCCTTGGGGGCCATTTTTTAAAAGCTTGATCTTTCTTCCACAAGACAAATGTATTTGAAAAGCTATTATTTCTCACCTAACTCTTCTCCCGGTCATTAGGTTAAACATCAATTGACCCTTAAAGTGTGCTTACATGACACGATTCCAGTGCCTGTCACCATCCAGACTGCACCCCTCTGAACAGATTTCAATTAGTCTATAATCCTCTTAAATTGTGATATCCAAAAACGAATGCAATATTACAGGTATTATCACCCTCAGATTGAAGATGGCCTTCTGCAATCTAATGGTTCACCTTTTATTTACATATATCAGACTTTCCAACTTATATCAAACCCTTTCATTAAAATTTTCGACACTCATATCGACTTTATTAACAAATTTTATTAGCTTTTCCTTCAAATAAGTTTAGAATCTGCAGACTTCTCTCCCTGTGCTATGATGTTGAGAAAAGGAACTTCTCTGACAGTCATTACAGCAGTCTCCTCAGTGGTCTCGGTTTCAATTCCTGCCCATCACAGTCTAATCTCCACATAATGCTAATGTAGTAAAGTGGACCTTTAAAAAAAGGCACATCCAAACCCTTTTCTGCTTAAATCTTTCCAACGGCTTTTCTTCCCACTCAAGGGGGATACAGACTGTTCACTGTCACTTATATAAAATCTCCATGAGGGTGGAAAGTTTGTTCACCGTTGTTATCTCCAGCCCTTAGAATGATTCCAGGCATTTAATGATGCTCAAGAAATAATTATTAATAGTGATTAAAGTAATAAAATCCTTTTCTTTTTTTTTACTAAATCATATCTGTATACATTAATACTATCATGGGGTACAGTGTGTTGTTTCTATATACAGTTTGGAATACTTTCATCCATCTGGTTAACATAGCCTTCATGTCATTTTCTTAGTTATTGTGTTAAGACATTTATGTTCTACATTTAGAAAGACTCACATATACCCCCTTAGGATAAACCATAGACTTTACCCCAGGGCGGTGCCTGTGGCTCAAGGAGTAGGGGGCTGGCCCCATATTTGAACCCAGAGGTGGTGAGTTCAAAACTGGCCCCAGCCAAAAAAAAACTGCAAAAATACAGTCCTTTTCATAATTGGTGCTGGACATAATCTATAGCTCTTTGAACTGCTATAGTCAATTTAACTATAGGACATTCTTGAGTTTCCTCTTAAATAAAAGAAATATACCTAAAACAAATCTAAGATGACCAACTTAAAGTGTATTTGGACTAATTAGAGAATAAGCCAATTAAATAATACTTGAAACTCAATATATTTTTGTATATTTCAATAAAAATTAATTATGAAATGCAATGAGAGAATACTCTTACTGGCAATATTAATGGAAAAAGTAACTAGCCTCAAAAGAAATTTTAGAATATGAAAACTTATATATACCAAGAGAAATACAAAATTGCACTCAAGTACAAAACAGCATTCATAAATGAAAAAATATAACATGTTCTGGGCAAAATATTGTGACTCTGGATTTCTCCACAATTAACTTATAAATCAAGTGAAACTGAAACCATTACACCAATAAGATATTCAAGGTAGCATGGAGAAACTGTCTTTAGATGGGGGAATTCGATTCTAGAGGGTTAGATTAAGGCAAACTCTCATATGCATTGAGGACTCAGAGCCTAGCTCAGCAGCTAGGGGCGCCAGCCACATACACTGGAGCTGGTGGGTTTGAATCCAGCCTGGGTGTGCCAAACAACAATGGCAACTACAACCAAAAATAGCCAGGTGTTGTGGTGGGCGCCTATAGTCCCAGCTACCTGGGAGGCTGAGGCAAGAGAATCACTTAAGCCCAAGAGTTTGAGGTTGCTGTGAGCTGTGACACTACAGCACTCTGCCCAGGGCAGCATAGTGAGACTCTGTCTCAAAAATAAATAAATTAATTAATTAATTATGCATTGAACATTTTAATGAATTAAACCAAGTAGAATCAGTCTAGGCCTACCTGTTGCCACTGGGGACACTATGCCTTCCAGCACTGAACGAGAGAACCAGGCATGACACAGATTGAAGTGCTAGCCAGCAAGAGGTGGGCTAACCAGAGGTGCGGGAGAGCCCTCAGCCCCCTCCTTAAGGGCTATGCATTAGGTGATACACAACAGGTGTGGAGAGTTACAGTAATGACTAGTGCCTGCGTGAAGATTGCCACGGGCTTTTCCTCACGTGTTCTTTCCCCACGACCCCCATGAGGGAGCACCCAGCACCAATGTTTAACACCTGCTTACTAACTAGGGACCCATCTTATCTCATTCCGGAACTCTGTGTTACTTGAGGGTTTGCCCCCAAATCACAAAACATCTCTAGGCTTGCCAGGAGACTGTCCTGTTCCCAGCGTTTCCTTTTAATGTGATAAGAATCAGTAACTGTCCTTGCAAGCATGGTGTCCATTCCTCTACACCTACCAGATAGTGAAGAACTTTGTTGCTTAAATAATAGGAACAAATGTTAAAAATCATCATCCTAAGGTGCATCATTAGTTTATCATAATCTTCTATTTATTAACTTTTCAACCATTAAATAAATATGCTTTTCACTTTGACATAATCAGCATATTTAATGATCATCTCAAAAATTTTATTTTCATGCTTTTACCAGCCAAAATTTATTATCTGCCCAACATATTGAAGATTGTAGCATGGACAAAATGTCAGTATTGATGATAATCTTGTGTAAGTCTCCTTATTAAAAATTTTCCTTCAAAGTAACGCTTACTTAGCTTATTTTTGAACATTTCTAAGAATAAAATTTGAAATATGGCTTACCATTTAGATATTCCTAATATATTTTCCATTATAATTCCCTACATTACTGAGCATATATATACATGATGATCTAATTTTTATAGCTTCTATTTGCTATTTTTTCCTTATCATCCTTAAATATTTGTAAGACATTGTCTCAAATCATTGACTAGTTTGGATTCATTTCTTAACCACATTTCTAATCTAATAATAAATAAATCAAATAGCACATAAATAGCATAAAATACTAAGCTTGTTAGTGTAAAATGGCTTATTCTTGGCCCCTCAGATGGACCCTGGTCATCACTGATTCCCTGCTCCCCTGACCCTCCAGCAGCCGTTCCACAATGTCTCCACGACTCTTCTCAGGTGTTGCCCTGACGCCCGACCACCTGTGCTTTGCAGTATCGAGCTTCATTTTCTGGTTACTCCATCTGATTTATTGTCCCCCTTCTGCAACCTCCCCCAGCCCCATGTCTCTCTAGGCCACTGACAGTGCCTCACGAATCTTATTTAAATCCACTCACAGTGCCCTGAGATATAATTGCAAATTTTATTTGACTAAGCTTCGTTTTAATTCATCTTGGCTTTCCTATTCCTCGTCCATGATTTCCTGGTTACATATTTTATTTCAAGTTTATGCTATAGTCACATGACTTGCAGTCCCAAATAGTATTCCCTAGGAAGTCTCTCTACAATTTCCTGTGAATTTTCACATGAATAACTATTTAAAGATATCCTCAGAGGAACTAATCAGTTTACTAGAAAAGGAACTACTTAGGCATCTGGGAATGCCAAATCTGTGAGAACCAGCTCATTAAAGGACTTTGCCATACCTTTATTTTTGCCACGTGGGAGACTTAAGGGACTTGTGCCCATAAAGAGCAAAGTGTCAGGACCTGGTTGTCTTGTCTGGGCATTCCCATCATTGCTCCTCGATCACTCTGTAGAAGGCCGTGTGTACCGAGCATCTGTATAACACACGACACGGCAAAGGTGTACGTTGCATCTTTGATTTTTCGGTACTAGAACAAACTCAAAATGTAAGGCATTTAGGTTTTAATAAGGAAAGAAAGAAGGAAACGAAGTTAATTAAAGAAATTAAAATGTTAAAATATATATGTTAAAATGTAATATGTTTCCTCATCATCAAATTAGCGATTTCTTTTCTCTTCTGTGTTTCTTAATGAGAAGTTAAAATTCAGGTTTATGTATCACATAATGTGCCTTGCTGGTAGCATTTTCACTGAGCATGAGAAAACTTCCCAGTCTATGGGAAGAGTGTAAATAGTAATTTAGAGAGATGATCATATATTTACACTTATACACGTATATTTATAGTCACCATTCTTTGTAAAATAACAAAAATTGGGATTAACTGAGTGCTTTACAACATAGAATTGAGTTAGCAACTTATCAATGAATATATTTTGAAATATGATACAGGTATACAAATTAAGTTTTATGGTTTTTAATAGCATTAAATATGCATTATGACTTTTAATGTAAACCTAAGATGAGAAAATGCTAAGTTTTCTATGTTCATCTCTCTATATACACATATATGATGGGTAGCACACCTCTGACATATACTGAGAGAAAGATTGTACAGAACGGAAAAGTATCAACATTATAACCAAGCTTATATCTAAATTACAGTATGATGAACAATTGTTATGAGTTTTCTAAATTTCTGGTTTATTTTTTCAAGTTATGGGTGCATTTTGTTATTTTGAAAACATTAAGGAAAGAACATAACAGTGTAAAAGAAACTCCAGATGGACAATAACAACAATTCAGTGTCTAACGCTGTTACGAATAAAATTTTATTTGATATCACATTTAGAGGCAATACAATGATTTTCACTAGAAGCTCTTAACTCTGTATATTTCTGTAATCACTCATTCTCCAAAAATGGTTGCAACAAAAATGTGATTCACTCAGATCTGAGACAGCATTTGAACCCCAGCCCCACGAGGAAGGCATGACTCCACCACATCGCTCCAATAGTGAACTGAGAGCCTGAAAACTCAAGATTGATGTATTTGTTCAAAAAGAGCTAATACGTTATGCTTGGCTGATGCTGCTCAGCTTCCCCGGTGAGAGAGAGGGGAGGAGGCCACGATGAAGCCCCTCTGCACACACTCCAGCGATGGAAGTGACACGAGAAGCACGGCATTCGCTGTTCTCTTTGGATTCAATCTTCTGAACCACGTGGCTCTGGACAAGCCATCCTTTCATCATGTGTAGAGCAACCCAGCAGCTGGATGCCTCAATAGAAGGACCCAGCTCAAAATTTAATTAAGGCCTTCAGGTTCAAATGACTGAATGGAGCTGCAGATCTAATCAAAAATAGTGAGGGAGGGAGGGACGGAGGCCAGGAGGGTGGAAAGCATGACAGGGCCAGGACCGGAATGAGAATGAGCGGGAGAAAACTATTCAGTGATAATGGATGAAACTACAACATGCAGGCAACGATATTTATTTTGGAAGCTTATCTTTTTCACCTGTATTACTTGTCCTTTTCAAGTTCCCCAAACAACAGCTACCATCAGAAAAGTTATAATTTAGTCAAATATAGAGGCTTTTCATAGCTGGACACAATGTGTGTGTTTGGCACCAACATAACTTTCAGAGAACATATTTGTTTCCTCTGTGATGTCAACTTCAGACTATAGGCATCTATCTTCCAGTTCCCCATAAAAATCTGTAAACATTGGCTTATCCGCCTTACATTGAATGTAACATTCTCTCACACACACTGTAAGTGGAAGATAATATTTACTCTTGGTTTTGTTTTAATACAGTATCTTTCCTCATTATAAAGCCTACAGAAAAGATTATATCCTTAGCACAGTTGTCGAGTCAGTAGTTGATGTGTGCTAGTTTTTCAGCCTTTAATGGAAGGTCAATGGCTAATACATGTGACATAGTAGAGCTGGATGGAGGCTGTCCTGAGATGCCCTTGTTTGCCTCGGTAGATTTCTCAGCTCTTCCTAGAGAGTTTGAACGTACAGTTGAGACATGGGTCTAAAACCCTCCAAATATTTGGTGACGGAAGAGGAACTTGACCTGTACCAGAGAGTCCCAAAACTTGGCATTCCTGTATTAAACCTTCATTAAATGAACAGTGAGCTAATATTTTTAATTTCCTTTCCAAAGATGAGAATGTAGGGAGAAAAGTTCACCCAACACCACTGTTCATACAA
Source organism: Otolemur garnettii (assembly GCF_000181295.1). Lineage (NCBI taxonomy): Eukaryota > Metazoa > Chordata > Mammalia > Primates > Galagidae > Otolemur > Otolemur garnettii. The sequence goes on along the minus strand of NW_003852425.1, from coordinate 12,258,351 downwards.
CTTTCTTCTACGTGGAGTAGGGTGGATCACCGTTATAATACCTTCATTCACCGATTTCCAACCATGCCCTAGTTCATCTTTTATTACTTCCCAAGCTGTTGAGTTATGTTTTCTTATAGCTGTAATTAGATCTTGTTCACCACTCAAATTATTTTTTTTCATTTTTACACGCATATGCCTTAAAATATTTGGAGAAATGCTCAAATGATTCATACAAGGTAAGTCACGTCAGAGCTCTGTCTCCCTCGTAGCTGCGAGAATGTCTATGACTAAAATCTAAACAGGAGACTGATAGTTTTCAAGTGAGTCATTTTTACAAGCTTTGTTATGAGCTTTCAAGAAGCACAGCCAAAGAAAAAAATAAAAAAGCCTCACCTAAACTTCCCGAGTCGGGAACCCACCTTTCCTTAATCCCCCAGCACAGTGGAATCAGTGTATGTGTGAAACAACTATGGGAACCGTTATCTCCGCACCGCCCTGCCGGTACCAATGCTGATTATAAACTATGGAAGACTTGAGATTGCCCACTAGCAATTCATTATTAATACTTGTACATTTCCCTACTGCAGCCATAAAGAACTGTCTTTCTGTTTATTGTGAAAAAAGCTATAAATGTTATAGATGAATAAAATTAGAGGACACGATATAAATACAATGAAAAGAAAACAGCTTAAATATAAGGCTGCAGAGTGGCTACTGAAAATAGCTCTGAAGAAAATTCTTCATCCAGTTCAAATAAGTTGATGTGTGGTCTATACTTCACTGTTGAACTTCACACCAGAAATGCACAATAATCCTTCTTCTCATACCTCTTTCCTTTTGAATTTAAGATAATTTCATGACTGTGTTTCAATGTTTACAAAAAGGCTTGTAATCTAAAATTAATTGTTTAGAGAAAAGAAAGGAGAAATTTGAATTGTTTGTTTATGAATGCATAAAATAGAAGAACTTAGCGTCACACATAGTCTTATATATTATTCTACACTTATGAGATTGATACTGTTCTATTCCATCTCACATAAGTTACTTAGAGAACACTCCCTTGTATGACCGTAACATCAGCTTATTGAACTCTTGCTAATTGATACTATGCTTAGTACCTGATGTTCCTTATATCATAGAATCTTCACAACAATCTTAGGGAGTAAATGTCACCATCTTGTAGCTGGTTCATCAAGGTCACATTGTTACTAAAAAGTCCAGCAGAAAATGATGACCATCTGCCCCAGACGGCCACCACCATTTTATATCATTTTATGTGACTTTCCCATTATCTTATGATCATAAATTGGGCTACATATTTTCACTATTTTGCTTTTAATATATCAAGAAATCTGTTAGAAATTCAATAGCTTTGGTAACCACAAAGACCTGCTCTCATAAGGCTATGGTAACAAATGACTTTGACAAGCTCTTTACCCCTCCAGTTTGAGGAGATACCTCTGGCATCTCACTTCAATGTGGATAAAAATTCATAAAGAAGGCACCATTCAGGCCTGTTTTATGTATGCTTCAAAAACTATAAGTTATTGGATTATTCTTGAAAGAAATGGTAAAAGAATTTCAGTGTTAACCAATAAATTGCCAGAGCTCCCTTAAAAATCAACAAACACAAACTATGTACCAGGTTCTGAGACAGAAGTGGTCAGGATGGTATTTTCTGATGGTAACCACCAGAGTGTACCTAGGGCAGCACTGTGACCGTGGCTATTACCACTTCTTTTTCCCAAGGCTAAAGGGACGCAAAGCTTGGCAATGCCTGGGAAAGAAAGCACCTGTATTATCTTGCACTTGCTTCCGATTTTTTATTATTACTTTATGGAACTGTTAAAAGTAATACAAATGATATCATGTTCATACGTCTCTGGAACATAAGAATTGCACATATATGCATAAATGCATATGATAAATAAATAGGTTTGGGGTTCTATATACACAAGCGTAACATATATTATGTGTAACATATGCATTCATGTCTATAACGTGGTCACTACATTTGTGTCTGAGTAAGAAGGTTGTGCAATTCAGATATGGGAGAGAGAGTGTGACAGTCGTTCTTTTAAATAATCCCAAAGCCAACCACGCATCTTAGGGCACGACATTTTTGCTTCCCTTTCTTATCACATTCAGAAAAAGAATATTTAATGGTATTTATATAAGATCAAGATCACTACGACAGAGAATTGTATAATACTTTAAGGAACACGAAATACATGGTTTTATGATGGCTGAGTCAATAAAAAGAGGAGGTTCTGGTGCAACTAATTCATTAGCTCTGAGACGAACTATCAGCATTCCAAGAGTGGCGTTAGGTAACTCCTGTCTATTTTATCTGAAAGGAAAAAAGTTGGTAAAACATTGTTTGTCCAGGATTCTTATGAACTATATATCTTTCTAGGGCAGTCATCTCAAATTAGCACAAAGTAGGTGTGGTAGAAAACAAATCTCTGCTTTCACAACGTGGTAGGTCAGCAGTCTGAAGGCTGGAGGCTCAGGTGAGGAACCCTCTTCACCTCCGCCAGCGGCTGGCAGCCATCGGTCTCCGTGGCTTCCTTGACTGTGGCCCCATGACTCGACTCTCCTCTCTGATTGTGCCTTGCCATTCTCCTCCTCTGTCTGGCAAACCTCCCCGTGTGTAGGTTCCAGGGACACTTGTCATGGATGTGGGCCTGTCCAGAAAACACAGAATGATCCCTTCCCTTCAAGAGCCTTAATTTAATTACATCTGTAAAGATTCCTTTTCCAAATTAAACATCCTTTAATAAAAATTTGCATGTTCTGAGGATTTAATGTGGATCTATCTTTTTGGAGATCTCTGTTCAACCAACTATACTGCCTTAGGATATGTGGGGGAGGGAAGGTCTTGATAATATAGGTAATGTATGGCCTATGTGACGTAGGTAGGGCCTGAGGAAGAGGACTTGGCATGCACCATTGCAGTGATTTAAAAAAATATAAAGACATGATTCTCCCTGGTCATTCTGGTTAATCTATTCATATAGAGGGAAAGGTATCACATTTCTCTCATTGAAGCAGGTTCAATGTTTTAAAGAACTAGTTTTCAGGGAGGTGCCTGTGGCTCAAAGGAATAGGGCACTGGCCCCATATGCCGGAGGTGGCGGATTCAAACCCAGCCTCAGCCAAAAACTGCAACAAAAAAAAAAAAAGAAAGAAAGAAAATTTAAAAAGAACTAGTTTTCTACAAGTAAAATCCAATCATCAGGTAATATAATAAAGAAGAGACGGGAATAGGAAAAGGAATTCTTTATCCCACCTTTTCTCCCCCCATTTCTAACACTGCCTTACCCTTGATTCGACTCACCTAACTGGCCTTATCCCAGGACATTCTCATTTCCTCAGTTCCTGAAGGTTCTTGAATTGGTCTGATTGTGTAGTGTTGACAACTCAATTGCTAATATGTTTCAAGTCCTTAATAAACATAAGGATATATTCAGTCACAGAAGATCATGAAAATGAAGTTTACTCCATATTCTGATCGATGTTACAATAGTCGTGACCCTTGAGATAATGTTAAAACGTATTTCAGTTTAACACATGTAGATAAACCATTAAAGATATCCTATTTTCACAGTCAAAGCTCGGAGGGGTTTACTGTAAACAGTTGCCTGTAGTTTTAAAAAGCGTTGCCAAGTAGCCGGTGTTTAATCTGTGTCTGATTTTCACTAAGAAAGAAATTTGTATAAAGTCTTTTCAACAAGCTATTGAGTCTATAATATACATTTGAAGGAGTAAGGAGCAGACATATTTATGAAATGAACCAGACTCTCTCCATCCTACCAGTGGGATTAATTAGTGTAATTAAATTAAGAAGAATTGGAACCCACCAGTTATCATAGTGTGCCAACAGAAAAATGGCAATCATTTGGATTGTAAAATTTAAACAAGAGTTATACAAACTTCAATACCTCATTTCCAAATTTAGATTCAGAGGATGTACATACACTCGGAAAACCACAACATTCACCATTTACCGTTCAATTTACATTCAACCTCCTGCGTTTACTGAGAATGAGAAGAACAGGAGACATCTATCCTGCTACAGTTTAACCATTTCTAAAGAGATCTGTCAAATGTAAAGGAAAAACAAAAGACATTATTCTGGCATCATATACTCATTCCTGTTAAATCGGGAGAATTGAAATCTACTATATTATGAAAAGTAAATGGATTCTTCATTAAACAAAATGGCCAGACACTTTAAAAGCAATGAGCTGACTTCCCCATATTAAAACATTTGGAAATGCAGTTCAATTTTGTTTGAACAAGATTTCTTTTTCTCATTTGCTATTTGCGAAAATGCCTCTCAATGCTAAAATCATCTTGATGGTTGTCTGGAAATGTTGAATTAAGAACTAAAGTATGATGATTCCAAATGCATGTATCAAACTCCCAGCACGATGTCAATAGTAAACTTCTCACATACGTAGGGAATGATAATTTTCTATAAATAATTATAGTAGGGCACATTAAATAATGAACAGGGAGCTTTTGTAGAAGACATTAGGACAAATTAGCAAACCAACAACAAGATATATTATAAGGGACAAAAGTCTGTGAACATAGTCCTCAATTATTTCCCTAAATTGAATGATGGAGACTCCACACAATGGCGACGTCCTAAACAACATGTAGTTGGCCTTTGTGTAACGTACTATTTTACTTTGTTCCATTCGTTCAAAAGAAGAAGATGAACTGGCTCGGCGCCTATAGC
>NW_003852425.1:12238587-12253395 GCF_000181295.1 Otolemur garnettii | reverse complement strand
AAAAAAAAAAAAAAAAAGAAGAAGAAGAAGACGAACTAACCAAAATATTTCATCTGAAGATCGAATGACCATTAGGTGTCTATGAGCTTTGATCTTTATATATTGTTACCTTAGATTCTCTTCTGTTTCTCTCCCTAAATATAAATATAAATACATGTGTGTTTGAATGTATATGTTTTTATATGTTCAAGCCAGTCACATTCTGACAATTTTAAACAGAAAGTTGTACACTCAGTCATCATCACTTGAAATACTGAAATATATGAAACCTCCACTCATTTGGAAAATGCTATTGCTTTTTTTGATGAATGGACAAGTGAATTAGGAGTAGAGACTTGGAATCTAGTACAGTTAGGGCCCCTGAGTGCACCTGTGATCTTGAATAGGTACGATTTTAAGCATCATCTATGAAGTCAGTATGTTGCTCAACAATCTAGTATTCCTTCTAGATCTTGAGAACAGCATCAAAGTATTTACCAAATATTATGAAATACTCAATCCTCTCAATTCCTGACAGTGTTTGGTTTCCCTGTAGAAATTGAACAACTCCATGTATTGATGTATGCTTAATCATTATAAAATTTAGAGAACATTGATTTGTAATTCACTTAAAAGTTATTTTGGAAAAATGAACTTTAAAAATTCCAAATAATCACAGAAGTATAAATGTTATTGTTTAGATTGGGACATAAATCCCTGGATATTTTGATTTCATTGGCAAATGTCTCAAAATATTAAAGTGTCACAGAACAAGCCTCTGGTTTATAAAAGGGATCATCACCACTGGATATTACCTACCTAGAGATCACTCTGCAAGTTAATATGGATGTTTATTTTACTGTGTGGAATTTAAAATTTAGAAACTAATCAAAGGATAGTAATCACTCCTCAACTCCTCATTCACAAATTTTCTGAAGGTAACTAATTACTTGTAATTGATACAATTATATTCCCAGCGGAATCATTTCTTCAACATTGCATTTTAAACATTTTCACTTCAACAGGGAAAAATGGCATTTGAGGGGGAAATGCAGCAAGAAGAATCAACATTCTCCTTTCCACCAGGACAAACTGTGTCAGCACCACCTCACCTCCGTTTTGTCTGATGTCACACTCCCCCTACTCTTCTTCTAGGAATGTCCCCAGATTATAGAGGTGATAAAACATCCCCTAGAAATCCACTGACCCCTGCTATCTTCATCAATGCATCAATGTGAACATATCATTCAGACCTTATTTTTTCCCCCTCGGTAGAGTGCTGTGGCATCACAGCTCACAGCAACCTTCAGCTCTTAGGTGATTCTCTTGCCTCTTGCCACGTAGCTGGGACTACAGGCACCCACCACAATACCCAGCTATTTTTTTGTTGCAGTTTGGCCAGGGCTGGGTTTGAACCCACCACCCTTGGCATATGGGGCCGGCGCCCTACCCACTGAGCTACAGGTGCCACCCATTCATATCATTTTTTGATTTAAAGATGCAAACATGTGAAATGACCCAGAAAATAGGTATTTCTCAGGCACTAAAGAAAAAGCTATTTCTCTCCAGTTTGATTTCTGTACCTAGACATATTCCTTACCCAGTCTTACACCTAAATTAACGGCCATAAACTTAGCCATAGACTATTTCTGTGTAGACAGTCAGTGTGTATAACTGGGACTATTGAGAGCTTGTCTATTAATGACACGGGGCTGCTGTTTTCTTTATTGAATGAATGGGACAGACCAAATATTGCTGCAGGACTAGAATACAACAAAGAAACACTATCATCTTTGCCCAGAAGGTGGACATTCAAATATTCTACCAGAAGTCTGAATTTCAAATTTAATTTCCCTTCAAAGTGAAGAAAATTTCTGTTCCAGGAATCATAGTATTCTTAAAATCTAGAGTGAGAGTGTAATTTCACAAAGATCAAAATTTATAATTTGAGGCTAATGACAGAATCTTTGATAGATTTTATGGCTTCAATTCTGCATACAGTTCTTACAGAGATCAAAAGTTTCCATTCACTTGAGAGGAGAGAGACTCTCAATAAATGAGCCAATTATTTCATGTCAGAGTTAATTTCTGTTCCTTATAGATTCCTTAGGAATTCTGGAGAAATAAACTATATGTTAAATGTCAATATCTCACCCAAACCCCTATTCCTTTGGTGTGATTATAATACCATGAAAGTGCACATTAATAAAATAAAATACACCCCGAGACAGAGCACTGTCAAGGAGGATTCTCAGTCATAAAAACAGAAATAGACTCCCTTTCTAAAAGAATAAATATTTGTGAAGTGTCTCCTATACATCTGTATAAGCCAAGACACTGTACATGATTTTTATGATTTAACCTTTACACACAAAATCAAGGATTTAGGGTATCTGTTCATTCTTATTTTACATTTAAAGAAACAGTCATAGATAACATATTAACTGGTTCAAATTTCTCAAACTTCAAGTGATGGGACAATATTTAGAATCCCAGAATTCTTGCATCTTAGCTGGAATGTTAATCTTTATGCTGTTTTCTTGATAAAAATAATGCTTCAGATCAGAACCTTTCAGTAGACTTAAAAGTTATTTTGATGAATAACTTTACATGTTGTTTTCATTTTTATTGTCTTCAACAAACATGTACATATAAAGAATCTGAGATTTTAAAATCCATATATTAAAGAGACCAGCCAGTATTAGATAAAAGAACGGGGAAATAAAAAATAAAGGGATATTTTCACTATTTCACTAGTTTGTTTTCTTTCTTGGGTAAAAACAAAAACAGAAACAAAATAAAACAGTGGATGATCCCAGGTCTGGCTAAACAACACTGAACACTGCACAATATATAAAAAGGAGTTATTTGTAGTAGCTGGAATATAGTAATGCTATGGAGTTACTCTTGATCCTATAAACAGTGTGCCGTCTTTATATTGTGAAGAGCACAAATTTAGAATTGGATAACTAGACATTTTCAAACAATACGTAGTAAAAAACATGAAGTAGCACAAAGTTAAGGCAAAAATTGAACACAAAATTTTTTTAAGCCTAGATTATATCACTTATCTTTGTAGTTTGGTTTTTTACTGATTTACAAATAATTCCTAGGTTTAAATACATGTCAATTATGAGCTAAATGAGATTAGTCACCCATTTTTTTTTCCAAATAGCAATCTGCCTTAATTGCAGTTTGTCTTTTCATTTTTTTCTTTTTTCTTCCTTCTACTGTAGCAATGATTCAGATACAAGTATTATCCATTTTCAGAATCTGGACTTATCCCCATGGACTTGTCTTATAATAGACTTTTTAAGAGTAAATATTTTTTCAAATATTTTAATAAAAGTGACATAGTCATTTTAATTGTTAAGAAGTGTCAGCTATAAAATGAAAGTAGATTAGAATGCTGAGTAACTATCGATCACTTAGTAGTCTTGCCCAGACTTACCAGCATCTGTAAGGTCACTAGCTGGGAAAGGCTTTCACAGCATTTCAGGAACACGAGAACACACTCACGTGAAGAAGGATGATTTCAGACTTTCTGTTGTTAATACCAAATGATTCTATAGCAATTCCAGAAACACTATTATGCGAGGAACTATTAAAGAAGAACGTAATATAAACAAGAGGCCTGTAGATATTTGGTGAAAGGAGGAAGACGGCAGCCTGGGAAGCCCTCGTGGGAACAGAGCCGCATGGTGGCCGCCAGCAGAGGCCTCCGTGGAGATGCACTGGGTGTCTACAGCTATGGCTGACAACACAGCACCCGCAGCGACTGAGACTGCTGCCCTGGCCCAGGGGAACACACTCAGTCATGACTGGCACAGCCGGGGAAAGAAAAGATACACAGTTTAATAAAGGCCAAGAACAAGTTTCCGTCCAACCTCCAGGTGGAGAGAGACTTTTGGACTGGACTTTGGGTTGATGATGATTACTACCATCAGGGGCTCTACTAATCAACAAGCTGCAATGTGGAAAGTAGGAAAAATTTTCTTAGTACACTAACGCTGATTTTCCTTCTCAAGGGACTAAAATACAGCATTTCTGGCCCTTATAGTACAAAATACACTAAACTATGAACCTGGGAATGCTTCGACCATTTTCTCATCACCAAGCTGTGATATTGGGTGTGTCTGGTCCTTTCTCTTGATGTAATCTGTAAAAAGCCATGTTTGGAGACTTTATTATATAATTTTCATGGTCCATTTTGGCTCTAAAATTCAATGACTCAATACACTGATTAATACATTTCTTTCAAGAAATAATGTTACAAAAATGTGCTCTAATCATTAAATACAAATATATAGTTTAATAAAATGTCAAACCATAGAAAATACATATGTGTGTGTACATATGCTCAATTCAGTATATTATGCTTTTTTACTTACTTATTCAAGGTTGTCAATAACTCATAAGTCAATTGAAAATCCTAATTTTTCTATCAATCAAGAAGTTCAAGATAATGCTAAAACAAAATTCTCAAGAATTCATACTGCATATTCCAAAATATTTTCTTATCTTTGCTAACAACATAATACCTAACTAAATTCTAAGTCAGGCATCCTCAAATTATGGCCCACGGGCCACATGCAGCCGACCTAGGACATTTATCCGGCCAGCCGGGTGTTTTTGCCGCTGCTGCCTGTCTTACTTAACAGCCGACTCATCCCAGGGCCTGCAGTCCGGCCTTCCAACAGTCTGAGGGACAATGAACTGGCCCCCTGTTTAAAAAGTTTGAGGACCCCTGATCTAAGTGAATGCAAAATAACATAGTAAGTAATTACCTTACTCTCTCTCTAAGAAATATCATCGATGAACAGCATATCTTGAATTCTGAATTAAATCTATTTGGCTGTAGATGAATCAAGCTGAAGATGCAGAATTATGCAGCCCATCAGATGGCCATTCCATCTTGTTTGTGAAGATAGAGTTATTTTTAGTTTTCATCTCTCTATGTCATTCACCAATTCTATTCCAAAAGAAAAGAGAAAATAATATTTAGGGGGTAGTTTTCTATCATATTCTAATAGTAACAACAAAAAAAAAAAGACTAGAACATCAGTCCTAGGTAATGAGTTTGGGGGATTGATAGCTCATAAAAGCTTATGGAATAGCTTCAGAGGTCAGCTTGTCTCTTTCAACTTATAATGAGCCTGGCAACTAAACTATCTAAATTGATGGTATCTTATCCTATTGTAAATGACCTTGAGACAAGATAATTCCATTTCTTTTCTTGATAACCCAATATAATAAAAATCTAGTCATGGCTGGAACTACGTAAATTTACCCTCTTTCAGCAATGACAGAGGTTATTGCTACATAGAAGAAAAAAAGAAACACGTTTGCCGTAGTCCTTAATTTACCATTAGGAAATAACTTCGAAACGCTAAAGGGCAAAGAAATAACATCTTTACTAAAAATGTGGGCTGAGTATGACAGGGACTATAAATGATGACAATTGTCAGCACATCCCACGTGTCCTTTCTCTTTTATTCTCTTTATCCTAAGAGACTGGACGTAGATCCATGCCCCAATCCACTGCCGCCTCCTCCGGGAGTCTTCTCTACAGCAGGATTCCAGCTAAGAGTTACAACGTATTGTCCAAAACCTCGCAGCCTCCCCTGCTCAGCAAACGCAAGGGAAAGACATGATGGTTAGCTGTTCTAAAATAGGCAAATTTTATATTTCAATTTAAAGAAACCTGGCAGTAATATCCTACACCAAATGGATCATCCGTTCCGTAAAAATGTTTTTCATCACGTTCTCACTTGCTCTCATCACCCAAGTCCGAGGACTCACTGACTTTCCCAGTTTTATCACTTTCCACATCCAATTACTTGACAAACTCAACTTCTTCTAATCCAGGCTTCTTTCTCTAACATGGTTTGCATAACTTTGTAAGTATGTACAGTTCTCTGGTCGCGGTGTCTAAGCATTCTACAAATTCTCAGAGAGATTCTAATAGGAATAAACAAACAAATGAACCAATGTGTGGTACATGGCAGATATGTTCACTACTTGCCAGCTCTCCAATTCTGTTTCTCCTGTCGTTACCTATCACTCATCTAATATATTACATAATACACCCTTCTGACAAAGCAGCCCTTGTCATTACTCACTTGTGCCTTAAAACAAAACAAGGATAAAAAATCATCAATATCTTCATAAAACATAGTCCACCATAGCAGCAAAAAGGAAACCAGCTATGTACAAGTGTATTTGCACAGTTAAAAGTGCGTGCAAGCGTTATTTACTTAGCTGATGGTATTAATATACGCATATAATTGGGTGGGACATTTGTGAGTTGACAGGGTTGAAATTTTTCCCTGCAGAAATGAAAACTGCAAGAATGTCACTTTCCCGGGCTTTCTGGCATCTGGGACACAGTATAAGTCACAGCCTCTTCCAACCACAGGCCTGTAGGGCTCAAGTCTCCGAAAACTCGAATGAAAACTAACGGTGAAAAGAGGCGGCAGAATCAATTCTGTCGAGAATGTCACCAGTGACGATAACTACAGCACATCACACTCTTGGAGGCGTCGGTGGCTACAATTCAAAAGGGCCTGTGTACCCGAAGTTGGCGGTGCTGGAAACACACGACGCAGTGTCTGTGCCCACAGGCCGTTGCCTGGTGTCTTCACGGGATCAGGTCCACGGAGATACTTGCGCTCCAGCTTCTGGCTGTTCGCTTCCATGTCAAGTTTTCCAGGACTCCCCCAAATTGTGCAAACTTCGTAACATCCTTTTAAGAAATTCACTCAGCGCTTTCACTACCAGGAGCTGTTTTCTGCGGCTTGCAAGCAGTACCTGGATGAGGTAGTTGCTGTTTCAGATTATGTGTGAGTCCGGAAATTCTGGCCCATATCCTTTAAAAAGCAGAAAGAGAACTAAAAATACCTTTACTTACTACTTTGTAATGCAGCAAAGAACGGTGAAACGAAATGCTAAGGCGCTCCCTTTGCTAACCGGGACTTCAAGTTTTACGATCAGGAAAAATAAAAACTGGTGAGTGACTTAAAGTATTAGTACGTGGATGATGTTCAAATTTATTTTTCTCACTGGAAAACATCATTTTTTAATTAATAAACTTTATTTTGTTACCTTTTGGGTTCACAGAAAAATTGAAGAAAAAGTATAGAGTTGCTATATATCCCCTGACCCCACACATGTGCAGCCGTCCCCCTTCTCTACACCCCACGCCACAGTGGAACATTTGTTAAAACCTGCGAACCTGTCTTCACACATCATTATCACCCAGAGTCTGGGGTTGCCATTAGAGTTCACTCCTGGTGCTATGAACTTTATGGGTCTCGACAAGTGTATACTGACAGGCATTCAGCATCATAACATACACAGTGTTCCACAATCCTAAAACTCATGGTGTGTTGCCCACCTCTACCCTTATTCTCTATGACCGTGATCTTTTCAATCTACCCATAGTTTCCTTTCGCCCAGCACGTCACGTAGTGGGAGGCGTAGAGCTCTCTGATGTTTTTCTTGACTTGGTGTGAATAAGGTGCACATAAATGTCCTCGTGTCCTTTGAATTCCTTCTAGCAGTTAATAATACTCCTCAGTGTGCCTCAGTGTGCCCCAGCTTATTTGTTCATTTACTAAAAGTCTTCTTGGTGGTTTCCATGTTTTGGCAATTATGCATAAATCTGCTGTAAACTTTCACGTGTATATTTTTGTGCAGACCTAAGTTTTGAACCTATTTGGAGAAGCAGCCGTCACCAGATCATAGGGTAAGAGTGTGACAGTTTAATAACATTTGCCAAACAGTCTTCAAAAGGGGCCATGCGATTCTGTATTCTCGCCAGTCAAGAATAAGAGTTCCTGCTGCTCTTCACCTAGGCCAGGATGTGGTGTTGCCGGTGGTTTGGGTCAGGGTGGTTTAGGAGGTGTGCAGTGCTGTGGCTTTGCAGTTCCCTGGGGACATGTGATCAGAGCAGTGAGCCCGACGTTTTTGGCACCAGGGACTAGTTTCATGAAAGGCATTTTTTCCACTGACCAGGGCCTGGGGATGTTTGGGGGATGATTCAAGCTCATCAAATTTATTATGCACTTTATTTGTTATCATACATTGTAAGAAATAATGAAGCATTTACACAGCTCACCAGAATGCAGAAGCAGTGCCCTGAGCTTGTTTTTTTGCAACTGGAGGGTCAGTCCCATTAGGGAGGATGGGAACAGTGACACCCAAAGTGTGCTGCCTACATCCTCAGCTCCACCTAGATCATCAGGCCCCAGATTCCCGTAAGGAGTGCAACCTGGACCCTCACGTGTACAGCTTACGTAGGGTCTGTTCTCCTTTGAGAATCTAATCCTCCCCCTGATCTGACAGGAGGCGGAGCTCAGGCAGTGATGTGGGTGACGGGGAGTGGCTGTCAACACAGAGGAAGCTGCCCCTGCCCACCCACCACTACCCTCCCACTGTGGGGCCTGGTTTCTAACAGGCCACAGACAGAGTCCAGCCCTTGGCCTGTGGGCTTGGGCCACACATGCAGACCATCTTTTCATCTGACTTGCCATCTGTACATCTTCTTTGTAAGGTGTCTGCTCAAGGCTCTGGCACATTTTTTTTTTAAATCAGGTTTTTCACGTGCTTATTGTTGAGTTTTAGTTATTTACATACTTCAGATACCAGTTCTCTTTTATCTGTATCTTTTCCAATATTGATCTCCCATCGGTGGCTTCTCTTCTCTTGGCACTGTCTTTCACAGAGCAGAAGCTTTTATTTTTAATAACATATTGTTTTTCAATGACGCCTTTCATGATCATGTATTTGGTGTTTTACCTAAAAAGCCATCAAGTTGTGCAAGGTTACTTCGGTTGTCTCCTTTGTCACCATCTAGGAATTTCACAGTTTTGCATTTTCCATTTTGGTCCAGGATCCATCCTGAGCTAATTTTTGTGAAGGGCATAAGGTCTGTACCTGGATTCTCTTGTGTGTGTGAATGTTCACTTGTTCCAGCACTGCTTGTTGAAAAAAGCTTTTCAGTCTACTGCCTTTGCTTCTTTGAGATAATTATGTTTATGTGAGTCTATTTATGGGCTTCCTGTTCTGTTTCCCTGACTTGTTCATCTCTCTTTCCACAGTAAGACCCTGTGACCATTACTGGGTCTGTACAGTAAGTCTTGCAGTCAGGTGGTCCCAGTCCTCCCACTTTGTTCTTCTCCATCAATATTGAGTTAGATGTTCTGGTTCGTTTGCCAGAATTAGTTTGTCAATATCCATGAAATAACTCATGAAATTTGGACTGTGATTTCCTGGAATCTATAGATCAAATTAGAAAGACATGATATCTTGGCAATATCAAGTATTCCTATCCATGAACATGGACTATTTCTCCATTTATTTATTCTTTGTTACCTCCACTCAGAGTTGGGAAGTTCCCCTCACATAGGGTTTTATATATATTTTGTTACTTCTATACCTAAATATTCCATTTTTGGTGTTGCCAACATGAATGGTAATGCATTTTTAATTTCAAATTTTACTTGCTCATTGTGGGTATATGGGGCATTTTAATTTGGGGGATAGCTAAAATATTCTATGTTCATGTAAAAAATGTTTTTAGAATCAGAACTTTTGTAATCGATTTTGTATCATGGTCTTAATTTTTCATTCTTCCCAAGTGAAGTTATTAGTATAATCTCAGGACACATACCCATGCACAAACACACACACAGACAAATAGAGTTTTAATCTCATGAAAAAAAATATTTTGCATGCCTCCTCTGGACACACCAGTATGACATCATGTGCAAAGATAAATGTAACCTGATCCAGGCCCTTAAGAAAGCTTTCAGGGCAGCATCTGTGGCTCAAAGGAGTAGGGTGCTGACCGCATATACCAGAGGTGACAGGTTCAAACCTGGCCCCCGCCAAAAACTGCAAAAAAAAGAAAGAAAGAAAGCTTTCAGTATGGTTGGGAAGACTAAATAAAAGAAATAAAAAGAGTCAAAATAAAGCAGACAGCTGGCAAACATTATTTAAAGAAAGAGTGAAAGTGTTGGGCTCAGTAGCAAAAACTCTTCCCATTCCCTTCTTCATAAGTTCTTACTTATGTCAAAAACAAAAATGTCTTTCTATGACAGTATCCCTACATTTTATAAACTTATAAATGATGTTTTAATTTCATTTTTAATTATGATGAGTCCATAATAGTTGTATGACTTTAGAATTTCAAAAGCAATAAGCGAACGTCTATAATATTTTTTTGAATATAGTAATGACTATATAACTGTTAGCTGTATTTCTTTTATGATCATAATCTCAAGCCAGTCCTACCTGTGAGATACTGTGAAACATAGATCTCTGGATGTTAAAAAGTTCCATTCTTTATGATTTTGCGTAATCAAATAGCTGTAGGAGAAATGCATCTTCACTTCTCAATTATGATAAGGAATTATTTATAACATTAGCAGCTCAACTAATTGGTAGTGGTATTTTTTTTTAATCTGAAAAACCAAGCAATGACTTGGAAATAAAACTCTACAGAACAAAGAAGTAAAATATTTAACAGTCAGCCTTTTTCCCCAGAAAGGCATCTCACACTGCCACTCCTCATTCATTTAGCAATTTCCACCGTCTCCAACTGATTGCCAGATGCCTAGGACAATATTTCTGTGTGTACACATTAAGCAAGATTGTTGTTGTTATGCTTTATTCTTTATTTATGTTAATGAGGGAGAATCTATATAGTAGCAAGCAGGAAATTTTCTATCCTGATGGATAAATAACATCTGTGGAAATTTTAAACATTCACGATGTTTCTGTCTGGAGCAGCATGAGCCACCAAATTTTAATGACAGACATACAAACACATTCACCCAGGACTACCTGACTGGATTAAAAATTCCATCCTATTAAAATAATATATGATGCTCTCTGTGCAGGCGTAATTGGCCTTGATGTGGGGACGAGGCATCAGTGTAATATTCCACGATTAGTTGTGCAGATCTGTTCAGGCCTCCTTACAAGCTCAGCGCTGTGAATAGATTCAGTGACTTAAATCTCAAAAGCCATTCAGCTGGGATTTAGGCAGTATTCTTTAATCATTATTAAAACCGAAGTCTACAGTGGGAGGGGAAGTGGAAAATGAAAGCGGAACTGAACTAATCAGACCCTTATTCTCGTCTTCCAGAGACTCGTAATTTCAGGATTTTCTCTCGTGGGGTGCTCTGTCCCTATGCTCCATGTCCCCCCAAATGACAGAACTATCCCATGATGGCCCACACAGTGCATGCGCTTTGCCTTTGCTTATCTAGTAATTTAAACTGGCGTGACTGTGTTCAATCTTCATTTCGGCCCAGTACTGTGGTACAAGGTACCACGCTTCCATCTCACCTCAAAGAGCTTCTGGTGTTTTTGCCTGTTGATAAAGAAGGCAAGTGAGGGGCAGCAAGGGCGAAGGGGGAATTGTTAGCTTCCCACGGAAGTCACTGTGTTAAACTGAAGTGTGTAGTAAGGCTGTGTGATCCAGTCCCGGGAAACAACACGAGATTTTATACATTAAAAGAGAAGGTGAAACACGATATTTTTAAAAATAAGAAGCTCTATTCAGGCCAATAAATTACTTTTAAATAAGAATTGCCCGGTTAGAAATAATCTCAAGTATCTCATAGAATGTTATTATATAAGCTTTACCAAAATTAATTTCTCCATTACATAGATTATAGAAATGGCTCCTGAGCTTGCCCCATGCACCTGGCTAGGTGGGAGTGCACTCTTTTGCCAATAATTACAAAGTTTCCTCTCATAAAATCAAACAGATTTAAACATTTCTGACTGCTGATGTGAACAGTTTAGGCCAAAAGGCAAACTTGTGAATTCAATTGTCATTTTTGGCTTCTAACATAGAGCAATTTGCCAAATAACGAAAACGGTTCAAGTCTGCGTTTTACTTTATTGGTATTATCTCTCCTTCAGGTCTCAGCGTAAGTGCCATTGCCTCTGTGCCACTCTGTCGTCTGACCTTGTTTTAAGCTTCATATGCCCGGAGCAGCATTTAATCCTCCTGTGCTTGTGTTATTGTAATTACAGCCAGATTCCAGACTCGATTGAACTGTCTGTCTGTTATACATGGGCCACATTTACACTTGACTTATTCAAACTTTTTTTAGGCACCAAAAAGAATGCATGGGACATGGTATCCCCATAATAAATACTTTCGATATTACTGTCAACATAACGGAAGAGGCTTACAAAAAATAAGTGGGAATTAGGGTCACACAGAGGATCAAACAGCTCCCAAAATTCAAAGCCAGAACCAGAACTCAGACCAGAATAGACTCGCCTGAAGGAGAATCTGTCACTCCGAGCGTGTGGCCATCCCAGTCACGCAATCTGCCTCTCTGCGGGGACAGACACACAGACTGTACTTGACAGTTGGCCACAGTGCAAGACGTTATGGAATCTTCTCCTTATTTTAATGCATTTCATTGTCAGAAAAGAATATACACGATTACGTAAAAAGCAGAAGTAACCAAACTGAGATAGTTTAAGGAACAATATAAACAAAAAATAATAATGCTGCCAATGTAGCAATTTACATCATCTTGCTGCCTTTATTATATTTTTTTTTTACAGACTCTCAAGGTACTTACAAGCATGCTTTGAATTTAATTTCCACATAATGTAAGCTCCTTTAGGAGATGAATATTCATTGACAATTAGTATTTCTAAGGATGCATAGCTTGCTCTGAAATCTCCTACAGAACACTTCAAAAAAAAAAAAAAAACCCAAGTGTATCATCATTTATCACTATTTATTTTCTCCAAAATGTGAATTTTGATATATCTAAAGGGCTTTTGCTTAGATACCAAAAGTACTATCATTTTTTTTTTTTTCTCACAGTGGCCTACAGACTCCCAAAGTAGTGCAAGTTGCCCTGAATTACTTGAGGCTCTGTAAAAAAAAAAAGCTCTCAGAAGTATGGTTGATTTCCTTTGACTCTCCGAGACCACTAGCATCAGTCCAAAATCTAAAATTTTACGTCCAGGTCCATCTGCTGAAATGATGCCAGGTATGTTTTTTAAATACCTCACAGAATGACAAGGAAATCACGAAACTGTTCTTCACACCTTGTTTAGCTGTACATTTATGATGTTTCATTTAAGATAAAAATATGTCTTCTGAGAAACTGAGTCAAGTCTGAATGTATTGGTCATATTAAGCCCTTATCGTTCATTTTCTATAAGTCCCACTTAGAGAATAAGCTGTTCTATTAGCCTCTGAACCCAGCGATCAGTGTGTGAACACGCAGGAAATGGGACATTTTGCTTATCCTGCCATACCTACTTGAAAATAAATGAGTGTTAATTTTGTTTTGCCTGGGAATTAAATGCTAATTGGCTGGCTGCCACGATGCAGATTCCAGGGCAATGTGACTCAGTGAAAAGAGTTACACCATTCTGTTCATACCCCATTCTGAAACTAAACTAGAATGCAGATATTTTTTCTAATTGGTATTGGGTCCCTAAAATATGCATGAATTGAACAAGACGATCTTATATGTATATTACTTAAAATTTACAATTCTGCTCAGGAGAGTCTAATATTATCTCGTGTATAAAGATAGAGCCCTGGGAATTTTTTTAAATTAAAAAGAAAGAAAAAGGAAAAGAGACACAAGCCCAAGGCTATCTTATTACCATCTCCTGATTTCAAGAGAGATTATGTCCTCCTGATTCCAAAGTTGAGTTTCTCCTCTATATTATATAGAACATTATTAAATATAATAACTATAATCTTAGCATTTTAACTATATGTTTTTATGTACAGAGCTTATTTTGGTTTAATGCAACCTGCAGGTCCTGAGTATGAGAAACAGAGAAGTCCACTGTGACCGACCTTTCCTCATCCTTCGCAGCTTAAACTCTACCGGAGACGATCTGCACCCAGTCAGGGAAAATGAGGCTGACGGTAAAAGGGAAACGGACAGAGCCCTTCAGGGGCACAAATGAGAAGAACGTTTTTCAAATAGAGAACATGAATGAATCCTTGGCTTACAGAATGAGCGGATCTCTGAGCAGCCAGGGGAGGGAAGCTTAAACAATGAAAAGATGGAAATGTGGAGGAGTGTAACCTGTCAGGAATATTTGGGGAAAATTCTATCACCTCACTAGCATAAAGATAAAGTGGATCAAAGCCAGCAGGAAAGGCCCCAGGGGTAACTGAGACACCTGCCCTTCCCTCCCCTCTGAACCTGCCCAGGTCCTCCTCTCCACTCTCCAGCTCCTGTACTGAAGAGTCTATGTTCTCTTCACCATCCGGGTACCAGATGTAGCAACCAAAGCAGCTATTAGTTACCTATAGCTACAGAGCAAGTTATCTGCAAACTCAGCAGCTCCAAACAGTATTTTTTTTTAAATTATCTGATAGCTTCTTTATTCAATGGTCCTGAAGCAGCATTGCCAGGTAGTTCTGGCAGAGTTTCTCACAGGGCTGAGCTGGTGGCCAGGGCTGAGGAGTCTCAAGGCTTGACTGAGACTTTCTAAACATTCTCACGTAGTTGTCAGCAGGCATCAGTCTCTTGCTAGCCATGAGCCAGAAACCACCGTTTCATACTGGGCCTGAGTGTCCACACGACACGACACCGGGCTTCCCCCTGAGTGATCCCAAGTGAACAGAAATGAGCAAGAATGCACCCAAGGTAGAAGGCACCCCGGTGTAATCTGAACCATGCACCCAAGGTGAAGGCACCCTGGTGTAATCTGAACCATGTACCCAAGGTGAAGGCATCCCTGTGTAATCTGAACCATGCACCCAAGGTGAAGTCACCCCGGTGTAATCTGAACCATGCACCCAAAGTGAAGGCA
>NW_003852425.1:12206397-12237540 GCF_000181295.1 Otolemur garnettii | reverse complement strand
TGTAATCTGAACCATGCACCCAAGGTGAAGGCACCCCTGTGTAATCTGAACCATGCACCCAAGGTGAAGTCACCCCTGTGTAATTTGAACCATGCACCCAAGGGAGAAGGCACCTCAGTGTAATCTGAACCTAGCTGACAGCCCATGGCTGCCACCATAGGCAACTTGCCATTTGAACCAACTCTGATATGGGTAGGAGAGGACTACATAAGCGTGTGGACATCACAAAGCCGGCATCAGCGTGGTCCACCTTGGAAACTGGCTACCACAAAGATTAAGTGTGTCCATGTGGACTGTCCGGATCCACCTTGGCTGGCCAGCAGCAGTGTTATCAGAGATCAGATCAGCACCGCAGAGCTGCTCAGCTTGTCTTTCATGTCATTGTTTGCTATTCAAGGACTAGTTATTTTAAGTCTTTGACGATCTTAAGAAAAATGGCGAATGATACTCCGTGCAGGGACCTGAAGGCCCTGGGTAATTTTATTCTCTTTCTTCTTTACTCCTCCCCCCAGTCAGGATGGCTAGATGGTCACTAGCTCGCACCAGCAATGATGAGAAAATTCCCTCTAATTCTTTATTAAAAAAAAGTTCAACATCACCATGAATGTCCCTCTCTGAGCAACACCCTTTAAAGCAGCTGTCTCACTCCTCATGTGCAGTATCCTATTCCCTGAGTATGGTCTATTGTCAAATTTTATTCCTGTGAGTGAGATAGCCTATTATCCTCACTTGCTAGTGATATCACTGTGATTTTTATACACACTTAATCAAAATTCCTATGAACAGTTTTTAGGGGGTCACCCTCTCTCAGGCACCTCACCTTTGAGAATAGAATTACCTTTGTGAATGTGGCATCACATGTCATCTTAATTTATTAATTGTTCTTTCAATGGAGTTGAGGCCTTCTGGTGCTCTCCACGGGCCCTGGGGGTCAGATCTAAAATGTTCTCCCCTCTCAAGTTCCTTACTTGGATTTCAGTTTTCAACTCCCTTGGTTATTCTACTTTCACCTCCAAACATCCGCAGACTTCTCAAAAGCACCCTTGTCCTGCATTCCCTTCCCACTTCAGTTGTCAATTCACAGAATCAAGTCACTCCACAGGGTCTTCCTCCGTCACTGCAGGTGGTGTGAAGTGGCATCACCATATCTCACAGCAACCTCAGACTCCTGGGCTCAGGCCATGCTCCTGCCTCAGCCTCCCAAAGAGCTATACACATACACCTCATTGCCTGGCTAATTTTTCTACTTTTTATAGAGATAGGGTCTCACTCTTCCTCAGTGTGGTCTTGAACACCTGTCCTCAAGCAATTCTCCCTCCTGGGCCTTCCAAAGTGCTAGGACTATAGATGTGAGCCACCACATTGACCCAAATTACTTCTTTTGAATTAACTGAAATTTCCTGCCTTTCAAAGATCTTCCTAGCCTGTTAGTTAAAACTTTCCAAGAACTGGCTCAGGACTCCTACCTCAGTGGTTAAGGCACCAGCCACGTATGCCAAGCTAGCCTGCTAAAAGCAACAACTACAACAAAAAACAGCTGGGCATTGTGGTAGGCACCTATAGTCCCAGCTACTTGGGAGGCTGAGACAAGAGAATCGCTTAAGCCCAAGAATTTGAGGTTGCTGTGAGCTGTGATGCTACCACACTCTACCAAGGGCAACATAGTGAGACTCTGTCTCAAAAAAAAACTTTCCAAGAACCTACTTACATCCTAAAATTACTTTGATTTTTATAAGTAAATAATGTACAAATTAAAATCATCATGTTCTTAGTTTATTAAATCAGTTGGTTTGGTTAGAAGGTAAGTCCTACAGCAAAGGAAATGGAGTTCCCAGTGATGGGTTTGGACTATGGTACAATATTTCCGTCTCATAGGCAAGAGTTGGCCCGGGGGATAATGACTAATGACTTTGCAGAGTGTCATTAGTAAACAGGTATATAAAACTATCAAAACTACTGACACAGAGCAATGCCAGGGTCTAACTCACCTAGATTTACAGTCAGAACACATGGATTTGAATTGGATTTGTTACCTAGTAATCACATGACCTTGAGTATTTTACACTATACCTCCCTGATCCTAACCTCCTGGTGTAAATAATAGGTACAGTAACAACTCACAGGTGATGAATCTAAATAGCCAATGTAAATGCAAATTAATATGTGTAGATTGCCATGTAATAATACACATCAACAAATATACGTATATACATGCCCTTTAAGTATCTTGTAAATATTCAAAGACAAACTGAATAGTTTTGAACCAATTTCAGAGGTCTAGCTAATATGAAAAATCCATTAGTATGTTATATATATGTACATATGTATAAAATAATGTGTGTTAAAATACATATTAACTGCTTAATTATGTTTAATTATCACATGATATTCCAAAGCTTAAATACTCTTGGAAAGCAGAAAATATATCTGTTTTGTTTATCAATCTATACCTAGCACTTTGCACACTGTGTAGTTACTATATTATGCTTTACAATAATAATATACAAATTAACACATATTTATTGAGTATATAAAGAAATATTTATAATATTTAATTTTTTGTTCGGCCCAGAAGTCTGATTTTACCAAAAGGTTTCACAAAATATAAATCACTTCAACATAGAGAGATCAAAGGCAATTAGGCATGTATTAAAATATATTATTAATAATAGTTAAAATTCAGAAACAATATAAATGTTAAATAGTTAAGTAATTGTATCCATTCAGGAAAACATTATACAGGAATTTGAAAGGATGCTCATGAATACTATATAAGAACTATGAAAATATTAAATGGTAAAGTGGGTCATAAAATTATATATAGAATATGATTAGAAGTATGTAGAAATGTCATAATTAATATATAATACATTACTCTGATTTCTGAAAACTTAAGGGAAATGAATACTTTCTACTTTTTCCTAGTTTCTAAATTGTTAATAATGTTAGGTTAATTTACAACAGAAAATAATGAGATAAGAAATGAAATTTAAGCAACGTAAACTTCCTAATTTTAAGTAGTTATTAGCTTATGAATAAAAATATTTGAATATAGCAACTCACTTAGAATAATACAGCATGACTTACAAGGAATTGGAGGACAATATTAAGGCTTTGCTATTGGTTTGGCCTCTTAGTTTGAGAAACAATTATAAAAATAAGTCATATGATGTGTGTGGAGACCTGTATTCATTTTCCATTGCTGGTGTAACAAATTGACAAAAACTTGGCAGCTAAAACAACACAAGTTTGTTCTCTTGCAGTTTGGAGGTGAAAGGTCTGAAATCAGTGTTGTGGGCTAAAAGGAAGCGTTGCCGGAGCACCACTGTTTCCAGGGGACCACGTTTCTTGTGTTTTCAGCCTCTAGAGACCAGCTGCCTCCTTGGCCTTCCTCTGACCCTGACCTTCTTGTCTACCTATGTCAAGAATCTGTGTAGTTTCCTTGGGCCAACCAGAAAGTCCCAGAATAATCTTGCCACCTAAAGAAGCTTTACTTAACTACATGGTAAAATCTCTGGATTTTACTGGAAATTAAGATGGTAACATTTTTGTGGGGCCATATTTCTGTCTACAGCAAAATCCACACAGGTCTTTATTATGGACTAAAAAGCTCTACATAGACAAAAATATTTTTACAAGTTTGTTGTTTGAAGTATGAGATTCCTCTCTGGTAAAGAGAATGATTAGATCATAAGAATCGGGGGATTTTAAAAGACATTGCCGCTGAAAACTCAAATTAGGTCTATATAGGACATTAATTCAGGTAATTATTTGATCATAGATGAAGTATAAGTGTCTTTCTCTTAAAATCAAATCAGCAGCTACTTCTGTAATCTCACTCCTATGGTTGCCACCTTTTAAAAACAATAAAAGCAGATGTCTTTTTAAACTTTAAGTATTATTTTATTGGCTACATCTAACTTTGTATTTTAATCAGAAATAATAGTGATGATTATGAGCCACTTTGCACTTGTAGTATATTGCTATACTTAAAAAGGCATTAAAATATTCCAAGTTAATATTTCTGCTATGGTTATTTTATGCATTTCCTTAGCGCTCATTTGCTCTAATACATACCTAACACCTCATAATCATTTGTGCAAATGCATTTAATCGATTCAATTAAAATAATTATAAGCCAACTGATAAAAATATTTTTACCTTTAGAGGGAAATCTCAACTTGTCATTATAAAATAATAATATTTTTATCTGGAGAGACAAAAATTTTTTACAACAGATTTAGTGATACGCACTCATTGTAATTCTGTTCGTGCTCAGTAATCAGATGACTTTTAAAGCATTTTCTGATTTTTTAAATTTCAAATAATTTCTACTGTGACACTTTGTTATTCAATAATTCTAAGTCCTAATTTCTTAAAAAGTCAAACAAAATTATTATTGTTTCTCAGGTAATCAACTAGAAAACAGAGGCTTTATATAGCCAAGAAATTAAAGCATCTTAATTAAGAAAAGACCATAACAGTTTAACAAGTATAAACTGTCTTCAAAATCCTTGTCAGATTTCCCCAAGAAGCCATGATTCCCCACATTGGCCACACAATAAAATTTTCTGTTATCTTTTCAAAATACCAGATCCTGGCACCAGTCTGGATGGCAGGGGGAGACTTTGGTGTTGGTGCTTTGTTAAAAAGTCTAGAATAAGTCAGGTGCAACCCCTGAGCACATAATGAAGGCTGATGACCAGGCCTGCTACTGCTTAGTCATCTGCAGTCACCAACACTTGGTAACTGCATTTGCATCCAGGCCAATGACGACCATTCCTAAAACACAAATTTTGTGTAATTATGTATGGCCTACATTATATATATGTACTGTTAATAATTTAGATACACATACACCATAAAATCATAACTAACAAAAAACGATTTTCTTACTTTCTCTAAATCAATTATTTTCAATTAGCACAATTTTTCAAACTAGATTATATTTTTAGACTAGGGCAAATAGAATTACATTTAAATCAACTCATGACAGACACAGGTATATTTCCTAAATCCACGTTCTCCATATTAATCACTAATTCCTTAATTTATGGCAAATGTTAGATGTCCTAAAGTAATAGAGATTTTAAAAACTTCTATCTATTTATTTGTGTATGGGTGAAAAGAATGGCCCTTGCATGAGCAGCCACTATGAGGTACTCATGACTGTGAAAATTACTGTGGCCAGCTGAATCTGAAACACTAACTTTTAAGGTAGTGTGTTATTACTTTGTGTTCTCTTATAAAATAAATATAGCATGACACAACTAATACATGATTATTTTCAATAAAATACACAAATATTTTCATAGAGCTCTAAGTTCCCTTCAGACACATGTGAACACAAAGCACATTTTTCTGCAGAAAATATATGACATTACTTTGTGGGTTTCATTTGTGTGATTTAATTTTGAATATGAGTTATCACAAAACACACAGGCATACACATACACAAATATTTCATTTTTTTAAACAATTTGTGCTTTGCATATTTATCTACTAGTATGTAAAGGTCCTCATCTTTTTTCTTAAATTGTGCATTATAATTTATGGAAAGATAAGCTATAATTTATTTATCCATTTCCGTGTTAATGTCTTCCCGCTGTTTCCATTGGTCGTCATGCTCATCTTTGTGGAATCAGATTGTAATGAGCATCCCTCTTGTGGAAAGGGACGAGTGTGTCTATGAGGAAGATACTGAGACATGGAAGGGGCACAGCAGGGAACGCACGTCCCTTGGGTGTTAAGAGATAACGACACACTGTCTCACACAGGACTGTGTAAGGTACACACATGCGGACCGTCAATAAATATCTTTATTTTCCATTTCACTATCAATCTTTGCTATTCTAATATATAAAAAATTAACATCTAACCTGTTATAATTTGTATGTTCTTAATTATTAGTGAGATTGAACGTCCTTGCCTTATTTATTCCCCACTTCATTCCCTTTCCTATGGATTACCCAGAATTCTCTGTGATGTATCACCTACTCCTACTCAGCCAGAGTAATTCTTTATAATGTTTAGAACTCGGCGATTATTTTGATGGATACTTTCATCCAGGGAGTCACCTGTCTATTGGCATCACTTAGTGTATTGTTTCTGGTTAACAAGTTCTTAAGTTTTATATAGTCATGTTTATCATTAATTTCTTTATGTTTTTATGTTTTTATTATTTATGTTAATATAGGTCTTCTACATTTGTTTAGACAGAGCCTTTCTTTACTTCCGAATGCATTAACATATTAATTACAGCTTTGCCTTTTGATGTTTAGGGCTATCACTCATTTGAAGATTATTTTATTTACGTTTGAAATAAGAACTTTCTGATGCAACTTGCTTTGCCTATACACATGCATTATAATCACACAAATTTTACATCTATTGATGGGTCACTATTTCTCCACTGAGAAGTGTCATATTTATTATAAACGCAAATAAATGATTCTACACATGAACACTCTATTCTGTCTATTGTTCTAATAATAATTCTTGTGCCAATACTGTATGGTTTTAAGCAATGATATATCTATAATTTTCTCACCTATGGTAGGCCAATGTCTACTGCCTGATTCTTTTTCAGCAGAGTGTTGTAGACGGGCTCATTTCCACTCTGATTTAAGTTTAGCTTGTCAAGTTCTGCTGAAACTCTGTTAGAATTTTGATTAAAACTTAATTTGATTTATAAAATACTTAATATCTTCTCAGTGATACTGCATCTTCTCATCTTTAAACATTGCATATCTCCGAATTTATATAGATTTTTGTGGGGGTCATAAATAAATTTTTGTTTTCAAAAAAGAAAATAGACATTGACTATTGTTAAAGGATTAGTTCTAGGAAGTCTATAATTTGTGCTAATATGATGAAGGATTATTTGTTTCATCTTATTATTAGTATTTCCAAAATATATTTTATCAGTAAGGAATTAGGAAGCTGTTCATTCATTTGATACCCAACAGAAATGATCATAGGCCGAGCTGTCATTCTTGCCAATCTTTAGACCCAGCGAGCTCAGTGAAGACCAATAGAACCCAAGCTCTCACACTTGATTCTGTTGGATTCCTAAATATCATGCCCAGAAATAATATTGCCTGTAAATACAAGCTTACTGTTCTTCCATTCTCATCTTTCTATCTCATCTAATTTTGTGGACTTGATGCATTTGTTAAAAGCCTCAAAGAACATTAAATACTAAGGGTTGTATTGGAGATTTTTGTTCCTCCCCACTTTCTGGAAGCATAATTTTACTATGTCATTATTAAATAAAAGATTACTGAAAATTATTTCCCTAGGCCAACAAAATTCTCTCCCTTAAGGTAATTTTTTTAAATCATAATTTTGCAATAATAAAAATTACTTTATCTATCTCACAACAAGACAACCAGCCTCAGATATACATTTTAATGAAACACCAACAGGCTCTCTATAAATCTTTCTATAATAATGATGGCAGTTACAAATAATTGAGTAATAAGCCTTGATAGTACCATCTGCAGATCTGGATGGTCCTATGGATTTGTTATACATTTGTATTGGTAGATAGTTCCACAATATTTCAATAGTCAATTTTATGGTTATAGAGTTTAAATATGATGGCCAAATTCAGCTAAAAAGTCATGGATTTGGGACTTGAACTCAGGGCTAGATAATTGCATCCAGTGCTGCCATACTAAGCGCTAAAATCTAAACAGACTCTGTTTTTGTCATGTTCACTAGAATCTACAGAATTACGATACGCATAGTCATATTTCAGTTAACATAGAAATTTCAGTACAGCTGTTTGTAAAATACTTCAACAACAGCTACAAGAACGAGTTCGGACACGTCTACATCCAGTGAACTTTGCCCTTGAGCCGCCTCTTGCTGTCCCTAAATTTCAAAGAGGCATTGGCAGAAATGTGAAACTATTAAAATAAGCCAGCAGGAGGAACGGTGTCTTTGTCTGCCCACTGCTGCCTTGTCCCCTGCCCTGCTGACACGCAGCACACAGGAACTAAGTAAGGTAAGCTATATTGTGGGCTGTATGTTATAGTTCAACCCATCACCACCACCAGGAGGACGTTAGACACACTCTATCCACATACACAGCAGTAATCCGGTAGAGGAGGCATCACACTCCTTGAGCTTTCAGGAGGAGGCATTTATGAACTAAGGCACCTCCTTCTGAGTTCTGAAAAGCCTCCTCTCGTTTCCCTTTGTTGAGTCTTTCCGGAGCACTTCTGTAATCCTTCACCCTGGACACGGAGATGGAATTGGGAATCAAAAACACTTTTTTTTTCATCTAGGATTTGTGTTTTCTTGAGTATAAAAAGTGTTGAGTGTGTTTTTAAAATGCTACTTGACAGCTAGAAGTGAAAAAGAGTGTAAATTATGACCTCGAAGTTTTTCTATGGGCTTTCCTAGAAATGGATGAAGTTCTTAGTTTACCCCATATGGAGTTGTCTAGCTTGTTTCATATATACAGCACCAGTGAACATAGTCTGCACATTATAATGTTAGCCTGTATTCAGCATTACAAAATGGAAAACACTGAAATCTCTTCAAAGCCTGTCTCAAAGTCTTATTACTAGTATTTCTTTTTTGAGACAGAGTCTCACTCTGTTGCCCTTGGTAAAGTATGGTAGCATCTTAGTCCCAGCAATCTCCAACTCTTGCACTTGAGCAATCCTCTTGCCTCAGCCTCTCAAATAGCTGAGACTACAGGTGTGCTCTACTACACCTGGCTAGTCTTTCTTTTTCTTAGTAAAGTCAGGGTATTGCTTTTGCCGAGGATGGTCTCAAACTCCTGAGCTCAAGGAATCCACCCACCTTAACCTCCCTCCCAGAGTGCTAGAATTATAGGCATGAGCCACTGCACCCGACCAGTTTTATTAAATTTAAAATGTTATGTGAATAGTCCTAAAACAAAAAATATGAATTATCCTATTTAATCATACAAGTCATTTTTGTACTTAATTCCTAGATACGAACTACTTCAGGCATACTTTAAACATATTCAAAAAGAGACCTCAGATTTAAGTATAAAAAAAGAGAGGAATATGTTTATGGCCAATTTTTAACCCTAACACATCTGAGCTTACTTTCTAGATATTAGCCATTCAATGTACAGTATAATATTTAATTAGGAAAATTATGAAGACCAAGAAAATCATGGTAAATAGACAGCAAATTAACCAGAAATCTGGCTTGTAGATTATAAGGCAACATACATTTTTTAAAAATTATTTATAAAAAGGAGTTTAAGACTATACACAAGTTTGCTATAAAATAATAATAATGAATATTGCCCTTTCTAAAATTTTTTACTACATTAGGCCTCATTCTAAGCTGTTTCCACATAACTCATTTAAGCTTTGCAACAATTTTATCATGAATTTATAGTTCCAATTCTCCTTTTTTCAATATGCAAATAGAGGTTTAATGAAATTAATGACATAGTAAGTAGTAGACCCAGCCAAATCCAGGCAATCTGACCCAAGAATCCATGACCTAATATGCCAATGATTTAAAGTACAGGGATACTAAAATAAAAAGATTATTCGAGAAAAATTATCTCAAGTTAATAGTCTACCACTTATTTTGTAATGATAGAATAAAATCTAAATGTAATGCATACATTGTCCCAAGATCTATGTTGGTGACTGACCATTATGCAGAGAAGAATTGAGTAATTATAAAAATAACTCTGATCAGTAAACAATAAATTTAAAAATTTTAACATCCAATTCTAACAATACACCCAGGCACACTTTTGGCAAAGCAAAAATCTTTTTGATAAATAGCACATCTCTATTTCATCTCGTTCTTCCTCTCTCCACATATTTCTCCCAGTCGAGACTTGTGGGCCACGTGGGTTCTTGACTACAGCACTAGACTTAAGGCTAACTGAAACATGAAAGGAATGTCTTTGCAGAATTTCGGACAAATCGCAGACCAATGTGGAAGACTGTAGAATCAACCTTAAAAGATGAACAGGAACCAGGGGAAACCAGATGGCAGTCACACAGCCACCACATCTAAAGTAACAGTCTGTTTCAGGCCCTGTTCCTGGAGCAACCCTACCCTGACACCACCACTAGCACCATAAGTTTTCTTGCCTGTTCCAGTGGTGTTGGAAATATTAAATGACTTAATGTCATACAAACTCTGATGTAGCTACAATAAGTAACCTGATTTTACTTATAAAGGAAAGGAGAACATGGGTCACCCTCTAGAAAGTGGCAGAGGTAATATGTGACCAAAAAAGCTGGGTTTCATAGACCAATTTCTTAACCATTATTCTAAGCTTCCTCTCTCTGCAAGCTGTAGTTTCCCACATGACAATTTTTTGATACTAACAGGATTTTCATTATCTGCACCCTCAAAGTAGGACAGTTAACTAATTGAGGTTTTATCCATCTTTCTATGAGAATATGATATCTTAGGCTCCAATATCTTTTTTGATTTTTTAAACCAGTTGTAGTCTATGGCAAGAACCATCCCTGCTCCATCTAGAAACCTCTCTTTCTGGTCCTTTCCATGGTTCCCTCTTTTGACCCATGGAATCTCGTGTTTTGGCTTATGGACTATACCTGCATCTGTCCCTAAAATCACTACCAGACTGCAGGAAGGAGAGTGCCTCACTGAGCGGGCCGCGGTGCCCTGAGAGTTCTACTTTCCCAGAATGGCCCTTTGTCAGTAACTGACTCCCATGGAAGAAAGAAGCCCATCACCACTCCTTGAGGAGGATAATTTCTAAGGGATAACTTAAATTGCAATCCAGAATTCATTTGAGGGAGAAACCCAAACTTAACCACATGGGAAACTGCCTGAAATTATGTGCACATTTGCTTTTCTCCTTTCCCTGTACTGACTGACACATCTCTGAACCTTGGGAGCCACTCAAGTGGGAAAAATGACACATTGGAGGCTTGTTGGCTAGCCCGTGAAACCACTGTAACACTTAAAGCTGGACAGAAACCAGGTACACTCGTGCCTGTAATCCCAGCACTCTAGAGGCCAAGGTGTGAGGATTCCTTGATGCCAGGAGTCAAGATCAAACTTAATAAGAACAAGACTCTGCCTCTAAAAATAGAAAAATTAGCCTTGTGTGGAGGCATGTGCCTATAAGTCCCAGCAACTTGGGAGGCTGAGGCAGGAGGATCGCTCAAATCCATGAGCTTGAAGTTTCAATAAGCTATGATCATGCTAAGGAATGCTAGCTGGGGAGACACTGTGAGGCCCTGTCTCTAGAAAAAAAAAAAAAAAAAGAAAGAAAAGAAAAGAAAGGGAATGGAAAGGAAGGGAAGGGAAAAATGTTGGCACAGAAAATTGGAATGAAACAAAATGACGGGAAATCTAATATCATAGGCAATGTCATGTCATAAACTATGTGAGTCTATAGTTCACACACACTATTACTAAGAACTCCTCCCCACTAACAGTGTGGCCATGAATTACTGGTCCTGACAATGACCTCTCAGCATTTACACTTCCAGCGTAAACTGCACCTGCCCTCTCAGAGAGAAAGAATAGGAAATGTCTGGCCTTCTGTTTTAACAATTGGGAAGAAGGTCAAATATTAGCTATATTCAAAATTTTCTAACTAACTTTTAAATAACAAAAATTTTTATTTAATCAGATTTTTAAATAATCTGATTTTTTGGATTCACTTATCCAGAATATTCTATTCCCCTGCTATCTTGTGTTCTTTACATATTTAAATCCTACCCATCTTGTACATTAATTAACAATATAACTCTCAAGAGCTAGTTAGAATATTACGTACATTGTCCCTCATTTGCCCTGATGGAAATTATCCTTTCATACTCTGAACACTATTGAGTTCTTTGCCAATATCTTAATTTTTATATCCTATAGGAGACTAAGTTTTTCCTGGGCATTTAACATGACTTAGCACAAAACCTTGATGACAATTGGTCTAATAAAATTCGTCAAATAAATTATAGCAATTGTAGAGATATTAGGAGAGGGATTTGCTGAACTCAGCAGGATTGAGAAGATTTGGTAAGGAAAGTCACTATATTTTTTCTTCCAGAATGTAAAATTGGTGTATGTAGATACAAAATGATGTCATTAATATATTTAAAGAAAATTGAATTAACAGATTTGATAATTGGAATACATATTATTAATAATAATTTAGTTTGGGACATGCTAAATTTGGAGGTCTTAATGTCCTTTTAAGTTGATAATTCCAATACACACCACAAAATTGAATCTGAAACTCAAGAGACACACATAAAAATTTAGATTAAATCTTTTCTGAATAGATTTAATAATAGAAAGCCCCATAGTAGCTGAGACCACTCAGGAGGAAAAAACATACAATGAGAAAAGAATCTAAGCACAGTTGATCCTTGAATAATGAAGGGTTTAGGGGCACTGACCCCCCCACACAGTTGGAAATCCATGTGTAACTTTTGACTCCCCAAAAGCTCAACTACTAATAGCCCACTGTTTACCGAAAGCCTTACATGAACAGTTCACTTAACCCATATTGTATATGTTACATGTGTTATATATTGAATTCTTACAATAAAGGAAGCAAGAGAAGAGAAAATGTTAAGAAAATCCTAAGGAAGAGATAATATCTTTACTATCCATTCAGGGGAGGTAAAGCATCATAAAGGTCTTTATCCGTCTTCACCATCCTCCTGTTAAATAGGAGGAGGAGGAGGAAGAAGAGGGGTGGGTCCTGCTGCCTCAAAATGGAAATTCCATGTATCGGTGAACCAGTGTTGTTTGGGGGTCACCTGTAAATGGTATAGTATGCTGGTGTCAATGCATATTTAATGCATTCATTACATATATAACTTCTTTCTTAATTTTTTCAATATTTCTAGGCTACACAGTTCATCTGTGAGACTTTTCTAATTGTCTCAAACCTCTAATGGCTTTTACTATATACTTACTGAAAAAAAAATCCAAATTTGCCCAGTTCAAATTTGTGTTTTTCAAGAGTCAACTTGACATTGATAAAGAGCCTCATAAAATGCCAATGTTTGAGAAGCAAAGGAAAAAGATGACAAGTAGAGGAAACGCAGGCTAGAACTGAGGTTTGGAAACCAAGGGGCTCCAGAGAGCGGGCGCAGGAGATCATCTGGGAAGGATGCTTCCTCTGGCTACAGGGCTCTTCCCACACTCCCCAGTTCTTCCTGACTAATATTCTTTGCTTTGTACCTTTATTGTTCCTGACACAAGAGAAAGTGTGTCCTTCCCAACCTCTTGATCCAGGGCTGAGCCACAGGAATTACTTTGGCTAATTAAATATGGATGGAAGTGAGTGACTAATCCTAACGCCAGTCCTTAAGAGGACTCACACATTTCCACCTGTCTTCCTGACTTTTTGCCATCACCTTGCATCACTGGCCAACACCCTCTGGCCAGTTCTCTGGTCTAAGTCAAATAAAAGACTCATGGAGCATCCCTGGACTCCACCTGCACTTAGAGTGCCCCTGAGCCCAGTCAGAAGCGGCACACACAGGCCAAGTGAGCTATGAACATGAGAGAAATAAATACATATTTTTATGCACCGCTGAGAAGCAAGAGCTTCCTGACAAAGAACATCAGTTGCTTCAGCAAAATTGTTGGCTATTGGCTGATGGGGCCACAGAGTGGTATAAGTGGCTTGAAGAATGAATTAGAGAGAATGAGCTGATGTCAGTGAGAAGTTGGTTATCAAAGGGCCAATTGATATGTGAAGTTCATGAAGAGGAAATAGAAGGAAAGGTAGAAAGAGCTCGTGTTTCCATACCCTTATTTGGAATGCATAACTCAGAGAATAGACCGCCAGCTGGACACTTTGGCATTTAAACCATTAGTGAATAATGGAGAAAATTTCAGGGCAGTGAAGGAACGGATTTTGGTTAAGAGAGTTTTTGACATGCCTGCTGAAATCATATTGTACCAAAAACATAGTGTTAATGTGCACTGAAATTCTCAGATCATGTAAATTTCCCTCAGCAGAAGAAAAACTTCCAAACTTGTACCTTAAGAATAGCAACTTTATAAATTACAGACAACACCTATATAGATGAAACGAGACGGTTCATTCGGTGCTGAATAGTATGGTTAAATACAGCCACTTTGGAAATTGGCCGATATGCAAATTAGTAGTGTTTTAAATAAGAAAACGCATCAAAGGGCATGCCTGTTCATTTATTTTGACATTTTATAATTTAGTCTAATTATTTGTGAAACTGTAACCCATTAAGCTGGCCTTTGGTATAGATTGTGAAAAATAATGACATTTTAGTCAAAGAAGCACTTACTTTTACTTTCTATAGTACATTCGAGCAAGATCCTTAGTGGGGTAATTAATTAAAAACTAAAATGTCAACTCTTACCCACATTTCTGTGCATTAGTCAGACACACATGGACTAGAAATCAGAGAATTCAAGATGGGTTCTTAGTTAAACCCATGCATTTCCAGAGACAAATCTGTGAAATTAAATCCCAGAGCAATGCATGAACTCCGTGTTAGCCTCACTTATAAAATACACTTCCATTCGGCTAACGTGTCTGATTTCACCATTGCACCAGTTTCTCAAACTTCGTACACGCTTACACGTCAGAGTGCTGCACCAAGCTTCACTGCTGACACTTTGCCCATAGAAAGCCTGAGAGTAATGATATAGGGTACGTTTTAGCTCGATTTTAGCTCATTTTAATGGTAACACCATGCTTTTTAGATGACTAATATCAGAACAGGTAATTAGAGATTTTTCTTTAAATTGAGCTGATTTCACTTTTCTGTAATTTCCTTTATATGAAATAATTCCAATCCCAGCTTTGTCAGGCCTGCAAACACATTTTGCTCTCTGCAAATTATTGGGGCCACATACAAAGAAAACCGAGCCATATTTCCTCCAATTTGGTTTTCTAAGTAAACAAAGCCTGTGGCACAGTCTTCCCTTAAAGAGGGATGACTCTGAGTCTTTTCTGACTAATTAAAGGGCTGCGCCTATTAAACAAAGATGAAGTTATTGATTCAAAGGGCGTACCCTTCAAGCAGTTCTTTTTAAAATTGTTGGGCTAATACATCTACATTTTATTTCCCATTTTAGCCACTCACATTTTATAAAATGCCCAGCCAAGCTCAGAGGGTTAGTATAGACATAGTGTAGGTTTACTCACTGGCCAATGATCAGTGGACCTCATGACCTTGGCATTATTAATGGCAAGTTGGGCTAACGACCTGAAAGACACATTAATTCTAGATTAATTCTAGTGTCAACATCAAGGAGAATTTCTGTTTGAAGGAATATAAATTATATATGCACAACTAAAAGGAGAAGCTAGCATTATAAATACTTGCAAGGAAACTTTTTTAAGTTAAAAAGAAAACATACTTTTCATCTTCCATCTGTGCGAGTAACGCTTTTTTTAAAAAATAAAAGTAACAACGCTGGTCTGCACTTGCAAAACAGGAGCTCACGACACATTCATTATGAGGCTTTCAGTCCTTCCTCTTTAACTGTATGAAAAACATTAACTCAGAGGACGGAGAAGTGCTGGAGGATGTTGCTCACTTTCCTTGCATCAGGTGTACTCCCAAGTCAGCAGACCCTCTGCTGGGAGGCCTGGAAGACTGAGCACGCAACACTTCCTTTGCTTAGGATGACAAAATGTTGTTTTTACAAAGCTGTCTCCCGTCACGTTGGGAGAGCTCCATGAGCACCTGAACATAATTTGAATTTTGTTATTACGTAGTATAGTACACATGGTATGACAATCAGGTCAGCTTTGTTAATTGTGTTGTTCATATTGTCTGCATCTTGACTGATTCCATTTAACTGCGGGTCTTAGCAGCCCTGGAGTGTCTTGAATGGTAACTTCCTATGCATTTTTGAAACTCTGCGTTGATTGCAGAGAGATTTAGAAAGGTCATATTTTCCCACTTATTTACTCTGTCATCATTGTAAAATGTCATTCTTCATATATAACAATCCTTTTGCCTCAAATGCATCTTTGATTTTACTGAAGCCACATACATTTTCCTCAGGGTTGTATTTGCACAATATGCCTTCTAGTCCTTCCTTTAGGTTTCAATCACTCTGAAATTATTTTATTTTACTTTGCTTTCTTTCAAAACATGGGTGCATAAATGTTTTGGGATATATATATATATATATATATATATATATGTTTTGTAATGCTTTAGTCAGGGCCATAAGTGTGTCCATCACCCAGGCAGTGTCCACCGTACCCGCGAGGGAGGCTCTCACCCATCACCCAGATGTCCTCCACTATACCCGTGAGGGAGCCTTTCACCCATCACCCAGACAGTGTCCACTGTACCCATTAGGCTTTCACCCCTCACTTCCTCGTCCATCCCCTGCTTGACTCCCCAGGGAAAGCTTTACTTTTCCCTGTGCACGCGTGTTCATTGTTTGGTTCGAGTTTAATAGCAAGTAGACGTGGTGTTTCTTTTTCCATTCTTTAGATGCCTCACCTAGGATAATGGTCTCCAGTTCCATCGAAATTGTTGCAAATGGGATTAATTCATCCCTCTTCATGGCCAATTATACATATGCTACACTTTGTTAATCCACTCAGGAATTGAGGGGACTTGGGTTGATTCCACATCTTTGCAATTGTGAATGTGCTGCAATAAAGACTCAAGCTCAGGTATCTTTTTGATGAAAGTAGTATGGCTTCTTTTTCTTTGGGTAAATCCCAGCAGTAGGATTGCTGGACTGAATGGAGGGTCTTCTTTCAGTTCTTCGAGGAATCTCTACACCATTTTTCAAAATGGTTGTAATTTGCAGTTCCATCAACAGGGTGTAAGGGTTCCTCTCTCTCTGCATCCATGCCAGCTTCTCTTGTTATGTTATCATGTTGCTCGTAAGAGCAGCATATAATTGAAGTTCTGTTTTTCTAATCCAATCTATCATTGTTCTCTTGTATTATCGGGCTTCATGTATACTATCTAATTACTCATTTCCTCTTTTCTTGACTTGCTTTAAGATCGAATTATTTTAAATCTGTTTTGTAATCATTTTTTTCTTCCATTCATTTCTTAATTATAATATCTCTTCCTATTCTTTGACTGGTTACTGAAGATGACAATAGTCATTCTTGTAGAATTTATAGAATTTACTGTAATCTAACACAAATTAATACTTGAGGATTTCCACAGTAGACCCTTCTATCTCCAGAAAGACCCTCTCACCTTTCTCACTATTGTTTTTGTGCATTTTAGCTCTATACATACACAACTGCATAAACTATAGTTCTGATTATCTTGTCCAGTCTATATGCATCAAGATGACTTTCTCCTTTGCTAGCCATTCTTTCCTGATTTTATATATCCTAGGTTCATTTTGCTTTTTTTTTTTAATTAAATCATAGCTGCTTACATTAATGCATTTATGGGGTACAATGTGCTGATTTTATATACAATTTGAAATACTTTTATCAAACTGGTTAACATAGCCTTCACCGCACTTTCTTAATTATGAGTTAAGATGTTTATAATCTACACTTAGTAGATTTGACATGTACCCTTGTAAACTGCACCATAGGTATGGTCCAACCAATTACCCTCCTCTTCCTACCCTTCCCTACCCTCCTTCTCCTTCATCTTGGGCTGTAGTTGGGTTATAGCTTTCATATGGAAGTGTGGGTGCTTATATATTGGTTTCATAGTAGAGCAGAGTACATTGGATATTTTTTCTTAAAATAGACCTGCCATTCGATCCTGTAATTCCTCTACTAGGTATATATCCAAAAGACCAAAAATCACTTTATAACAAAGATATTTGCACCAGAATATTTATTGCAGCCCAATTAATAATTGCTAAGTCATGGAAGAAGCCCACCTGCCCATTGATCCACAAATGGATTAATAAATTGTGGTATACGTACACCATGGAATATTATACAGCCTTAAAGAAAGATGGAGACTTTACCTATTTTATGTTTACATGGTTCATTTTCTTTTTATGTAAAGAATTCATGCCTCCCGCAAAAGAGATAAGAATCCTCACATATATAATATATAAAGTGCAAGTTGGCTGCCAATCAATTCTATTATGTTTCTGTCTGCCTAAAGATTTCTTTAACTCACCTGCATGGTTAAGAAAGTTTCTAACAGGTAGGGGAATCTTATAGAACTTGGTTGTCAGTATTTTTGTTTGTTTCTTTCCTTGAAATTGATCTGCCTACTTTTAAGATTTCCTCTTTGTGAATTTTCTACAATGTTAGTGCCCTCTGTCTAGGCGTGCTGTACTTGATATTCACCTTGCTTTTCCTCACAGATGTTATCCAATTTTTACCTTTTCATCAGTTCTGAAATTTTTCAGCCATTATTTTTTTAGTTACTACTTTTGCCCTAGTCTCTCTGTCTCCTCTCTCCTGGAACTTCAACTCTACATGAATATTACACCTTTTCATTGCATGTGGTATGCTACATATATTCTTTTTGGTATTTTATTTTTTTCCCTGGTCTGGGTTCTGGATGTGTGTTCCAGTTTACTAATACTGCTTTCTTCTTATTTCTAATCCACTGTCTAACTCTCTATTAAACTCTTTATTTTGGATTAGATCAATTTCGGTTCTAAATTTCCTATACAGATCTCTTTTACAGATGTTTTTCCTCCTGTTGGAATTCTCCATCTTTCCATCTATTTTTCTATGTCTTTGACTGTTTTCTTTTTACCAGGAATTATAGTTATTTTAAGTCTGTTTTTCTAACTCTAATATTAGGATCAACTGTGCCTCTTTTCAAAGGTTTTTTTTTTTTTTTCTGTTAGCATTACTAATAATTTTTTTAAATTAAAAGCTGAACATTATGTATTTTAAAATACGTAGTGTTATTTTTCTCTAGCAATCATTTACTTCTCTCATTGCTGGACTGACAGAATAGCAGCTGATGACCATAATCAAATCTGGGTCTGAGCTGAGTTGAGGCAGATAGTAATGTTTATAAGTCTTTAGTACAGTGGTTCTCAACCTGTGGGTCACGCCCCATAGGAACTGTATTAAAGTGCTGCGGCATTAGGAAGGTTGAAAACCACTGTTTTAGTAATTCTGATTCACTTACTCCTAAATCGAAGATCTCCAGGACTTTTGACTAAAATCTAGATTCATCATGGATTCTCTCTTATAATGTCCAAACTCTAATTTTAAGGACAGGACAAGGAAACAGTGGAAAATTCTGCTTTTGTATTCAAAATCTTTCTTTTTAGCTTGCCATCTCCCCACTTTGAATAGCCTCAGAGGTGGGAGAATCATTTGGGTGGGAGAACTGGCTGTGTGACAAATGAAGTTGTCCACCATTGTTTCTTACTTAGATTGTGGTGCACAATCTCAAACTTTATCTATCCAGTAGCTGGAAGTTACTAAAAGGTTTACCGATACTGCTGTCTCCCAGAAATAGCCCTCTCCAAGCAAAGCCTCAATGCTCTAACTGATATTCTAAATCTGAAATCAGCGAATGACACCTGAGAAATGAAGTTACCTCATCTCACTCCAATCTGCCCTGTCCAGAATCTTGACATTTTATAGCTTTAAAATTATTTTTATAATTTTTTGAACTTTTCTTGTTTTCTCACAACAAGTTTGACTTATAACTAGCTCTTCCATCCTATTTAAAAAAAAATCTTCATTTTTAGATTATTTTTCCAACTAATGGAGGATTTAAGTTGTTTCATCTATGATCTGTTTTTTTT
Source organism: Otolemur garnettii (assembly GCF_000181295.1). Lineage (NCBI taxonomy): Eukaryota > Metazoa > Chordata > Mammalia > Primates > Galagidae > Otolemur > Otolemur garnettii. Next base: position 12,217,854 of record NW_003852425.1, on the reverse strand, counting down.
TTTTGCAATTAGATTTTTCTGTTAGTAATACTTAAATGTATAAAGGTGAAGTTCTTTTAATTTTTTTAACTACCTGAAAATTGAACGCTATCAAATATCAAAGTTACAATACTTGGCTTGTAGTCTGTTTTTACAAGCATGCTTTTATAATTTTATCGAAGAACAAAGAAATAAAACTAGAGAAGTTACTAAATTGTCAGTTCTTCTAATCAAATACCAAACCATGATGATTTTTGGCCCATCAACTACTTTTGCAAAATAATTTAAAAATAATCCACCAACACTATTAAATTTGACTTCAACCTAAATGAAAATTTTAATGCTGAAAAGTGTCATGTTTTCTAATTTGGAATTATGATAAATAATTCAGTAATTTAGGAATTGTTTCATGTAATCTATGCATTCAAAGAGACCTGCTTGGACTAACTACAGATTCAGCTCAAAATCAGCTATCACCTTAGATAAGTAATATACAATTTCTATGCTCTGGGCACCAAAATCAATAATTTGGTAATGAGTATGAAGTTTTCTGGATATTAAGACAACAAAGTTCAAAATATTGCACACTTTGGTTTTATTTTTGTCACTTTACTATAACCTGGGCTAACTTTTGAAATTTACAAAATTGTATTTTTTTTGCAATATAATCAGTTTCCTAATAATTTCTTTTAGATTTTGATTTGCAAAGAGCTCATGTGTTACACATTACTTTCTTAACATTTAAAATAAGTTATTTTCATTTGCTTTCTCATCTACTGGTTTCAAATTAGAATATATTTGCATTGGTAAAACTGTTTATAAATCAGTATGTGTCATAGGTAAGAGCATAAAAGACAATAAAAAATGACTTCTTACAAATTATTCACATTTGAAGGAGAAAGAATGAATAGATAAATATGTAAGACTGCTTTTCCAGGACTGCATATAAATTGATATAAATATTCTACTATATAAAATAAACAGAAACTTGTGTGTGACCCTCATGAGTCACAATAACATGTTTAATTAACAAGGATGTCAAATATCATCATTTTTTTCTGAAAATCTTGTATGTATGTTTTTATATAAAAATAACTATTTTAAGAGTTTTTTTATCAGATTCAAAATTTAAGAAAATAATTAGCCAACCTTGAGTTCAACAATTTTCACTAGCTTCAGAAATAGAAATGTTACATCATGTCAAATTTAGAGTCAAATGAAGACTTCTTGGGAAAAAATACTGATAGGAAATATTAAGAACAAGAAGATACAGAGATTTTCCAAGGGGATAGAGAAAAATTGTTCCATGATGCTTGAATCTTTTTTTTTTTTTGCAGTTTTTGGCTGGGGCTGGGTTTGAACCCACCACTTCCAGCATATGGGGCCGGCACCCTACTCCTTTGAGCCACAGCACCGCCCAATGCTTGAATCTTTTTATACACTTTGGGAATATGAAGAATTAGGAAATGGAAATAGGAAGAGCAAGACAAAGGGAGGGGGAGCTTGATTGAGAATTTTAATGAAGTGATGCATTTGGCCAGAGCTCTTTCCACTCTAGGAGCCCTAGCACTCACACTTTGGGGGAAAGAGAACTACGGCCAGTGGCCATGAAAATATGCCTCCCAGAAATCCAACCATAGCAAGTGGAATAGGCCAGGTGTCCCAGCTGCTATGCTGGGGTTGTATGAAGACCCCATTTTCACAGGCTGCTCCCAGCCAATGACTTAATGAGGCTGAGAGACTAATCAAAGCTCATTCTCTAGATCTATGAAAAATGATACTGGTAGTGTGTGACACATCTTGCACCCTCAATGAATCCCCAACAATAAAAAAAATAACATTCAATAACAATTAAAAATTTTTTTTAAATGACACTTGTGTTTTAATAGGGATTACATTGAATCTGTAGATCACTTTGGGTAGTATAGACATTTTAACAATGTTAGTTCTGCCAATCCATGAGAATGATGTATTTTTTCATTTGTTTACATCCTCTGCAATGTCTTTCCTCAGTAATTCATAGTTCTCTCTGTCCAGGTCTTTTGCCTCTTGGTTAAATACATTCCTAGGTGTTTTATTTTCTTTGTTGCTATTGTGAAAGGTGTTGAGTCTTTCCTTTATCAGCTTGACTGTTGTTGGTGTATAAGAAAACTATTAATTTGATTTCACAGCCTGAGACTTCTCTGATTTTATTTGTCAATTCCAGGAGTTTCTTGGCCATAGCTTTTGTATTTTCTAAATATAAGCTCACACCATCAGCAAAGAGTGATAGTTTGAAATCTTCTCTCCCCATTTGGATACCTTGGTTTCCTCCTCTAGTCTGTTTTCTCTGGCTAGAACTCCCAGTACTATGTTGAATAGTAGTTAGAGCGAGCTACCTTACCTAGTTCCAGATCTAACTGGGAATATTTTCAATTTTTCTCTACCCATTTAGTTTTCTGTGGGTCTGTCATATTTGATTTTCATAATTTTTAGGTATGTTCCATCTATTCTCATTTCTAATCATCATGGAAATGAAAATCAAAATCACAATGAGATATTGCCTAACTCTAGTGAGAATTATCAAAACGTTCTTATCAAAAGTCCAAATGACAAGTGCTGGTGTGGATGCAGAGAGAAAGGGACACTTGTACACTGTTGGTGGGACTGCAAGCTAGTACAACTACCTTGGAAAGTAGTTTAATGATACTTCAAAGAACTAAAAGTAGACCTACCGTTTGATACAAAAATCTCACTATTGGTATTTAGCCAAAGGAAAAAGTTATTTTACCAAAAAGACATGTACACTCAAACTTTTATTGCAGCAAAATTCACAATCACAAAGATATGAAATAAGCCCAAGTGCCCATCAATTCATGAGTGAATTAATAAACTGTGATATATGCATACCATGGAGTTCTACTCAGTCATGAAAAAAGGGGAACTGATACCTTTTGTGATAACCTGGGTGGAACTGGAGACCATTCTTCTGATTGAAGTATTGCAAGAATGGAAAAACAAACACCACATGTACTCAGTATTAAATTGGAACAATCAATCAAAACCCTTATACACGTTTGGAAGTAAAACTCAACAGTAAACAAGCAGGTGGGAGGGGGCCATACGGGGGCTGTAGATTTGCAGCTAACGTGTACAATGCACATTTTTCAGGAGATGGGAAAAGTCATAACCTCAGCTAAACTATACAAAAGCAATGCATGTAACCAAAACATTTGTACCCCTTAATATTTTGAAATTTTAAAAAACTCATTCTTGGGAGTTACAGTACTACTTTTACGGGTACCAGTGGTTGAGGACCTCCCATAGTTTGCCAATCCTCCATGTGACTACACAGCAGTCCATGACTACTCTCCCCAGCCTTCTCCTCCACTCTCTTTTTCTTGGCACCATTCTGGCCTTAGCTTTGAAGCCTCTTCCAACGTCCTAGTTCCTTCCCCATTTTCTCTACTGAGGTTTTCACCTAACAAGATACTGTTCTTGGCATTCCTCAAAGGAAGTAAACAAACACTTCTAAATACAGACCTAGTCAGTGGTTAAAAGGACCACTGGGAGAATCAGAAAATAAGTTCCCGGTGATTGGAAGACCTAAAATATTAGGTTTGGATTCTACTGTGTTAGTTGTAGTACACTGTGGCCAGTGGTCCTGATTTCTGGAAAAATAATGGAGAAGATATTCCAGTGCTCTGGCAGAACCAGGACAGCATTGCAGCACTGAGATGTTGCAAGTTGAAAATTAGCGAGTAGCAGAGATTAACAGCATGTTTCTCTTGGACCAGAGGTGTACCACTCTGCAGAAAGAGGTCATCTTCAGTCATGTAAAACAGAGTCTCGCTACATTCCTGGGTACAGTGCTATGGCATCACAGTGACCTCACACTCCTGGGCTTGGTGATTCTCTGGCCTTAGCCTCCCAAGTAGCTGGGACTATAGGCATAGGCCCCCATGTCCAGCTAGTTTTATCTATTTTTAGGAGAGAGGGGGTCTTGCTCTTGCTCAGGCTACTCTTGAACTCCTGAGCTCTAGCAATCCCCCTGCCACAACCTCGCAGAGTACAAGGATTATAGGAGTGAGCTACCATACCCACGTGGAGACTAAAATTTCATCTCAAAAAAACCCAAAAAGCAAACAAACAAACAAGCAAAAAAAAAAAGAGCTGTATGGGTGATCCCCCAGAGACCTACGAATGGGACAAGGGACTGCTGTGGGGAGTAGTCCACATGCATCAGAACATCTGGAGTTGTGAAGGGCTCAGTAGCAACTTCTGAAGAGTCTGTGGCAGGAAGGTGCATGAAAGCTGAAAGCAACACTTAAAAGACATGTGGCAAGCCACGCAGGAGTTGTCACATTCCTTCACTTGGTTCTCCAGCCTTTCTTTTCTCCAGAAACGTGAATAAAAGCAACAAACATAGGGTTGCAGACAAAGTGAGCTAGCAAAATCTTCAGAGTGGCCAAATTGCAGTCACTTTATCCTTCCAGAGGCTTCCAAGTTGAAATGGGGTCTGTGGGAGGGGAGCATATTGAAATTTCTATTGTTGTTATGGATCAGAAATGCTATTTGGTGAATTGAATATGTTCAAGCTCAAGTAATTGAAAAACTATTAGCTAAACATTCGCAGAAAATCCATGGGAAAACTGTAGAGCTATTATAAAAAAGCAAGGAAAGCTTTTCTCCCAATGAAAAACCTCTAATAAGAGAGGTTTTTCCAAAACGCTGGTCAATATATATTAAACTTCATGGAAGGATAGTAAAGCATCTAATAATAAATATATAGCTTTTAATATATTAAACATTAGCATAAAAATTATATTTTGAATCCCTTGCAAGTGATTATCTGAGTTAATTTACTAATATCTTTCAATACCTTGGTAAACTGTAAATTAGTCATTATTACCATGAAAATAGTTTTAATTATTGATATATAGTATATGTAAATATATTTTTAAGTATATTCACATTACTATTACAAATTCTTAAAATATAGGCATGATCAAAAACATTAAAACTATTTGTTTTATAATAGTCTTTCTTACATTTCATCATCCAAAGAAAATAAAAGACTAATAATAAGCCACAGCAAGGTCAGGAGATAAAAGATGATATCTCTGTGTTTGTTTAGCATAAAATGAAATAATAACACTGCAAGATTCTGTCTTGACTACTTAGCAAAAGACATGAATTATGGGGCACTTTGAACACGTCTTTTTTTTTTTAACAATTACATATCTATAAACCAAAATATAGGCAATGAATACAAACTGGGCTTTAATGAGGACCAAGAATCCAAGAGATGAAAAACAAACAAAAGGCCGAGAGAACCACTAATGATGTTACAATTGCCACTATGAGCTTTTACATTTGGATAATATCAGCATGATTCATGAGCTAACTAACCAAGTTTCTTTTTTGTTTTTCTGTCAACAAATTAAAGCTTTTCACTAATTGTTTAATGACCTCAATCCATTAATTCTGTTTTGAATTTTCATTTCCATCCTCACCAAATCAAGATATCGAGGCCTGAAATGAATCAGTCTTCCACTTCTTTCATGGAAAACTAACACACTCTTCTAATGAGTAATTTATTATAAAAGCAAACAAAAAAATGTTTCATAGCATTCAAGTACAGCCAAACACCAAAACTAGGGAGAACTTTGGCTCTTCCTTATTACTTTGGATTTTACACGAGTAATGACTCTTCCCGTCTAGATGTGCACTACATCAGGCTAGTGACTTTGCTTGTTATTTCTGTTATCACAGAGCAGCAAGCCAAGGGCTTCTCAGTGATATCTGAGCCCTTTTCTGAGAAGAGCTGTATTTAGAGAATATGCGTTATCAAAGAAAAATTCTTAACTTAAAAATGCACAGATAAATTTAGATTTTTATTTTTCATTTTTCATTTTTCCTATCTACCGTAAGGTATTATATTAAAATATGGTTAAAGGACTATTTAAAATTGGCTAATTCCCACCGAAGATGAATTTGTATATTTTTATTTCTGTTAGCATATACTGGGTCATAGGCCAGTAGGGAAGTTCCCCTCACTAGATTTTCAAACTTTAATTACTGGTAACATCACCAACAACGATCCTTGGAGCCATGCAAGTTCCCATCCCTTCCTGGTGAACCCTAACGTTCTCTCTTAGCCAATCTGTTCAAGGCATGAGAATTTCCTTCCTCTCTGGTCCTCTGTGGAAGAGGTGCACCCTACCTGTGTCTTGCTGGCCCTTTTGATCTTGTCTCTCATGAGTTAGTCATTTTAAAAGTAAACAGTGAATCTTTTTAAATGCAGAATATAAATATCTTAACATAATAATGAAGAAAAGGCCATGAAGGCTATGTTAACCAGTTTGGTGAAAATATTTCAGATTGCATATAAAACCAGCACACTGTACCCTGTGACTGCATTAATGTACACAACTATGATTTAATTTAAAAAATTAAAAAATAAAAGTAAACAATGATTCAAGAAGATAAAAACAGTTTCATTAAGCAGACTAGCTCCATATGGATTAGGATTCAATATATGGTGGAAGTAGCAATGGAGTCATTGGGGAAAGATGAAAGATTCAACCTGTGATTTGGGGCCCCTGGGTCAGCTTTCTGACAGCTGAGATGCCAGACACTGTGGACACCTCTATAACCTCTGAGTGACTCTAGGGGAGACAGAGAAGCCCAGGTGCTCCCAGAAGCCCTGGGAAGGTCTCGCCCACCCCCCCTGCAGAATGTTGCTGACAATAAGAGGTGAATGGACAGAGGTCTCCACAGCTTCCTGCCTGCCCATGCTGACAGGAAGCCTCAGCCTCTCTGGATGCAGATCCAAAGCCATTTCGAAAATTTGACACTGAGCTGCCTCAAGTTCCCAGGCAGAGCTGGGTCTGACTTGGACACAGCCTCTATTGGCTGAGGAGAGGCAGGGAGCCAGAGTTTTCAGGACACGTGGGATGGCTCCACATCCTGTAGTCAGCTGCTGTGTGGGGGGAGCCTCACTGACCTGCATCACCCACAGTGTCTTGCCCATGCTCCATGAGAGGGAGACCCACTGTCCTGGGCCACTGTCAGTGGGAGGGGCCACCTCGGGAGGTTAAGACTGGACAGCTCCTGGCCCTTGAGTCAATTGAGGTTGATGAAGCTATAGCTGCTGACAGCTGGACAGGGACAAGGGGAGCCCAAGCTGGGACAAGTCCCCTTCCCTGCTATGGGCCCCTGTGAGAGGACATGAGAGCAACTGTTCCCACAGGGTCTTGCCGAGGCAACTTTTCTGAAAGAGACCCTTCCTCTTTGATTGCAAGCCCATGGCCATGTTTATTTTGAGAATTTAACCCTGAGTTATGCCTCCCAGAGCCTGCCCACACCGCCACCCCTCAGTTCAACCACTAGCTTCTGAGCAAGCCCAATAATTCCCCCCAGCAAAAAACAAACAAACAAACAAAAAGCACTAACAATGCTGCTGATATAAAGAGCTCTGGGGCCTGAAATCAGGCAGAGTTGGCCCACTGCTTCCACTGCTGGGGTCCAAGGACCCACTCAGGTATGGTTCCAGTCCCCAGCAAATCTTCACCACAGCCTCAACTAATAAGTGTTCTTTTAGCTACTAAGGTAATCACAGGTACCATGAACTCTATGTAGTGCCTAAGAGCTATACAAAGACTGCACTGAAGTGTCTTTCTCAACCAACAACATATATACATCTTCAGGAAAATATTCTCCCCTTCAAAAGCAATTTCAAAAAGTTGGAACAAGTGAAAGTATAAACGGAAAGACACAGGAAACATACAAAAACAAGGAATTGTAATACTGCCAAATGACCACCACCATTGTAAAGCAAAAGATCCCCATGAAGAGGTTTTCCTCGTAATGTCAGATAAAGAATTCCAAATATTTTTCCTTAAGAAACTCAACAAGATGCAAAAGAAATCTGAAAACAAATACAAGGAAATCAGAAAATCAATTCAAGATGCAAATAAGAAATTTACTAAGGAGAAAAATATCTTTTAAAAATAGAACTTTCTGGAGGTAAAAAATTCATTGAAAGAAATATAAAGTGCAACTGAAAGATTCAAAAACAGACGACATCAAGGCAGAAGAAAGAATCTTAGAACTTGAGAAAAGTCTTTTGTAATAATCCAGTTCGAGAATACAAGCAAAGGGAACAGGAAGGGATGCACAGAGCCTTCCAGAGTCTGAGACCACAGAGAACATCCAAACTTATAAACGATTGGTGTTTCTGAGGGGAAGAAAAGCTCAACTCCTGGGAGCAATGCAGAACTAGTAAGAGCATTAGACGTGTAGATACACGAGGCCAAACAATTTGTAGGAAAACACATTCATAAAGGATTTCACCATGGCATGTCCAAACCAGAATTAATAACTTTGAAGTAAAAGAGAGACTTTTAAAATTAGAAAAGTATCTAGTCATCTATGAAGGAAACCCGATCAGACTAACAGTGGACTTCTCAGCAGAAATCTTACAGGCCAGATGAGAATAGGATGACATTTCCAAAGTGCTGAGGAAAAAAAAAAAAAAAAAAAAACCTCCCATATAAAGTAATAATAATAATGATATCTTGCCAAAATAACCTTCATAAATGAAAGAGAAAAAGTCTTTCTCAAACAAGTATACACTGAAAGAATCAGTTACCACTAGACTGCCCCCAAGAATATGCTCACAGAGGTCTTAAAAGTGGAAAAGAATGGTCAATTTCTTTAAAGCACACAAAAATATAAAACTCACAGTTCTCATAAAACAATTACACAAAGAATGAAGAGAAAGAAATTAAATAGCAGCATGACAGACATTCAGCAAACCACAAATACAAAAAGATAAATAAAAAGTAGAAGAATTTATAAAAGAAGTAAATGTTAGCTAAACAAGAGCAGAGCCTCGCATATCAATATCAGGTTCAACATAAGTTGGTTAAATGCTCTAATTAAAAGATATAAATTGGCAGAATAGATAAGAAAAATGAGCCAGCCATATACTGATTGCAAGAAATTCACTTTCTTCATCTCAACACATATTGTCTGAGAGTAAAGGGCAGGACAAACACATTCCACGCAGAGGGAAACCAAAAGTGAGTAGGAATGGTTCTGCTTAGATAAAACGGTCTTTTTCAAAAACAATAAAAAAATGAAATCACAAAGAGATCAAATTCAGCAACAGGATAAACAATCCTAAATATTTATGCACTCACAACATAGCATCAAGGTTAACAGAGAAGAGATAGACAGCAATATAGTAACCGTGGGGGAACTCAGAGCTTTGCCCCACCACTCACAGGACTAGGCAGATCATTAAGCCAGAAAATCAACAAAGAAACATTGGATATAAATTAGACTTAAGCTAACCTGACCTAACACATTTACAGAATTGTCCGCTGAATAGCCCCAGAATGTACATTCTTTTCATCAGTGCCTGGATCATTCTCTAAGATAGACCATATTTTAGGCCACAGAACAAATCTTAACAATTTTTACAAAATTAAAATCCTATCAAGAAACTTCTCTTATTAAAGTTGAATAAAGCTAGAAATCAATACAGGGAGGAACCTCAGAATCTATACAAACACATGAAAATTTAACAACATGTTTCTGAATAGGAGCAAAAGAGAAATAAAGATAAAAAATTTAAAAATTTTTTGAAATAAATGAAAATGAATCATATCATATCTCATGGAAAAGTTTATAGCTTTATGTTCCTACATCAAAAAAGCAGAACGATCACAAATTAACAACCTAACAAGGTATCTCAATAGAAAAACACGAACAAATCATACCCAAAGTTACCAGAAGAAATAACTGAGATCACAAAAGAAATAAGTAGAGACTAAGAAAATAATACAAAAGATCAAGAAAATGAAGAGTTTGCTCTCTAAAAACACAAACAAATTTGATAAACCTCTAGCAATAATAACCAAAGAAAGAAGAGAAAAAATTCAAATAAACGTGCAGAAATGAAAAAGGAAACATCACAATTGACACCACAGAAACGCAAAAAGTAGTTAGATATTATTATGAGCATCTCTATGCCTACAAACGAGAAAACCTAAACAAAATGGATGAATTCCTGAAAATATATAATCACCTAATATTGAACAAAGAAGGAACAGAACCCCTGAGTAAGCCAATAACAGGTGGTGAGATGGAATCAGGATTAAAATGTTTCCTACACACACAACAAATCTCAGGGCCAGAAGTATTCACAGCCGAATTCTAACAGATGTACAAAGAACTGCCACCAGTCCTACTGAAACTGTTCTGACACATCAAGCAGGAAGGAATTCTCCTTTCATTCTGTGAAGCTGTTATCACCCCTACACCAAAGCCAGGAAAGGATGATACAACCATAATGAAAATAGAACAGACCACTATCCCTGCGTGACAAAGACACAATACTCTTCAACAAAACATTAGCAAACCAAATCCACAGCACATCAAAAAGAATTCTCCACAATCAAGCTGCTTTCATCCCAGGGACTCAAGAATGATTCAGTATACCCAAGTCAGTGAGTGTGATTTACCACATACATAGAATTACAGTATAGTAAAATCTGAAGGTATTAAATCTATAGAAAAGTGTGTCTAAACTGGAAAAAACTAAGTCAAATTATATCTGTTGGCTAATGATATGATCTTACACCTATAAAACCATAAGAACTCCTCCAAAAGATAACTGGACTTAAGAAATGAATTTATCAGAGTTTCAGGTTACAAAACGAATGCACAAATAATCCCACTGACAGTGGGCCAGTGACATGAACATTTGTTTTTCTAAAGAAGATATTGAAATCGCCAGAAAACGTAGGAAAAAGCGTTCACCATCAAGAATCAAGGAAATGCAAATTAAAATCCCAATGAAACACCATCTTACTCCAATTAAGACAGCCATTAATAAAAACAAAAAACAATAGAAGTTGGTGCAGATGCAGTGAAAATGGAATAGTTATAGACAGTGGGAACATAATTCAGTACAACCTCTGTGGAAATCTCAGAGATCTAAATGTCAATTGACCGTTTGATCCCGCAATCCCACCCAAAGGAAAAGAAATATTTTTTATCAAAGAGATACCTGTATCTTTTTGCAATATACATTGGTATATTTATTGCAACACAGTTAATAATTAAAAAGATATAAAATCAACCTAAGCATGAATCAATTGATGAGTAGATAAAGAATATGTGGCATATACTTGTGGATATATCACGGATCTCTCAGGGATAAGAAAGAATGAATAATGTCATTTGCAGTAACCTGGATAGAATTAAAGTCCATTATCCTAAGTGAAGTAATTCAGGAACAAAAAATAAAGGATGCATATTCTCACTTATAAGTGGGAGCTAAATTAGGGCTGCACAAGAGTGGTATAATGACAGTGGAGACTCAGAGCAGGAGGGTAAGAGAGGATGAGGAATAAATAATTACCTGTGGGTACGATGTACGCTATTCAAGTGACTGGTACACCAAAGCCCAGATTCCACCGCTAT
>NW_003852425.1:12184500-12206316 GCF_000181295.1 Otolemur garnettii | reverse complement strand
AAAAAATAATGTAAAAGAAAAAATACAATAAGATCCTTTATTTTTAGAATGGTTTAACACCAGTTTGGATAAGTCATCTTTATCTTTGTCTTGGAAATGTTTCTAAAATTGTCTTTATTTTATATCACTCACCATAAATTTATAAATTTCAGAGTAATTTGATCATATTTTAAAAACATTTTGCTAATTTTATTGGGACTGTATTAAATATATATTTACTTAGAGAAATTTTATACTTCTGTTAATTGGTCCTCTTTTCCAAAAACAAAGTGAAAGTGTGGTTTTTCATGTATTTTGTTTTCTTTTGTGCCCTAAAAGCTTTTTGAAGTTTTTTTGACATTTATACCTACTCCATTCCATGTTAAATACACAGTGTTTTAAGTATGTGAGCCTTTATGTTACTATTACAAATAGAATCTTTGTTTTTAAATTTTTGCTATATTTTCTTGCTGTATGTTTCATTTTCCATTCTGAAAATTTAGATTTTGTATTACAGTATTTCTAAAAATAGATGCACACATAAAGAAATTAATCTTTTAATGTCTTCTTATTTCCACTTCCCATCTTTATTTTCTAAATACCAGTTTTCTATATGTTGCCTTTTAATTGCTTAGACTCCAAGTTACATTATAATTTTCACACTTACAAGCTTGTCCACTCTTGTAACAATAACTCATCTGAAGACTTTCTTCTGTTGATTGTGCTACTATCTCTGCTATGATGTATTGCAGTGTTATTTTTCTCTATATTATTTCATAGATCTGTGAATTATCTATTTCTCCATGTTTAATTACTTGGCAGTGAATTATGTCTGAGTGTTCTCCTATATCCTGGAATCAATTGTATTTCAGTGTGTACTAGTCATCTGTCTTTTGAAGACATAATTATCCTACAATTTATTTTAATACAAAGTACACAAACTTAATTTATATGTTTGGTTTTGTTGTTAAATACCTTCTCTCTAAGCCTCCTATTTTCTCCTTAATGGTGAGGGTAGATTCCCCTTGGCTTCTCTTTTTGTTTTTCATAATATTGTTTGAATACTCTGCTTAAAACATGAGCTGGGGTATTAAATACTGGCTTTTATATTAGTTCATCATTAACCTTTGAAAGTACTAGAGAGAAAGTTACGGACACAGGCTGACTTCGTCAAGTAACGTTGCTCCCGTAAGTTTTCTCTCTGAATAAGTCTCACTGTCATTGTCGTGGGTGTGTCAGCAGAGTGGCAGTGCAAACTGTCCCCTAGATGATGAATGTTTTTTGGGTCCCCTGGCTAACTTCATCAGAATATGACTTAATGAGGAATTCTGTGCTGCTCGGACACCGGGTTTGGTTTGAACACTCAGCTTCGTTGTGCTACCACTGATCTGTCTGGTTCCCAGGAGGCTTTTCTAGGTGCCCTTCACGAGACTGTGTCTCTGAGGCTCGAGAAGGATCTCCCATATACTTCATGACACAGTCCCCAGTTCCATTAATTTTGCCTAATTGGAAGATTGGGTTTGTAAGATGAATTTAACTGAATTTTTCTACTTATTTTCTCCACAAAACACTTTCTCAAAGATCAGACTTATAAGTCTTTATTCCAACCTCTTCTAATTTGGTCCCAATTTTATTGTGTTTGGTCAGTATTTTTAAGTATATGGCATTAGTTTGAGTTTCCCCATATTTGATTAGTAGTTGAACACTACATGGTACAAAGAGTAACTTTATCGATGAAGAACCAAATCTAAAATATAAATACAAATCATATACCTTTCTTGCATTGAAAGTACGATGCTTAATAGTGCTTTAAAAATAGAAGAAATTGATAGCAACAGAAATCTTGATACACTATTTTTAATTATTGGCTGATCAAGAAGCAATCATAAATTAGCACTTTGAGTAACTTTGGGGGTTGATAAATACACAAAAATCTTCACATACTATCATTTCTAACTCTATTTTGAAATGCATGAAATATTTGTAAAAATTATAGTGTGCTTCATTATAACACTTTCCTCAAAAAAATAAAAGAATGAATTTTGGAGATTAAAGGCCTGTCAGTAGAGCAGCTTATGCTATGTACCTAACAGGTGCTCATTGAGAGAAGGGTTATTTAAAAGACCCAATGTGGCTCAGCAGAGGGACCCTCCCCATGTAACCATCATGGACTTTTACATTCAATTTGAATTTCAACAGATTAAGCAGGAAAACTGCTCCAAGAGTCCTTGGATCACGTATTACTTTATAGTTGATTTTATTTTAAAGTATATTATTTTTAGAAAATTATTTTAACATTAAAATACTGATAAATATATAATATTTTGCTATAGAAGTTGATGCTATATGATTTCTATCCCCTATTAGATTCCATTCAATAATTAGAACTTGGTCCTTCTTTTAAAATAGCTACATATTAGTAGTCTAATATGTAATTTTAATGTAATTTAATACATTAGATGTGTATTAAATTCATTTATTTTGCCAGAGAGTAGTTGTGCTGTTATATCTTTCTCCTACTCATTTTACAAACATTCTATTAAGTAAATCTTATCAACATTCCAATTTTATATCAAGGAATGCAATACTGACTCACTTGACTAATTGGCTACCATGTCTAGAATTATAATTTGCACCAATTTTACCCTGAAGGTCATGCTTCTAACTTCTATGATCTACTTTTAAGTTATAATTATAAAACCTGGCTGTGTATCTGTATCACTGATAGGTATTTAATAATAGCTCAAAGGCCAAGGCCACATTTCAGACCTACCTTATCAGAATCTCCAGGAGTGGTTCAATTTATCAGTCCTTAAACATAATTATAACGGCAACAACAACGACATATGTGTGTGTGCACAATGTACAGGACACAAGTATTACTGAACTGTTATTAGTGTTGAGACTTCTGCTTTTAAAGCTATACAACCATTTTATTCATGTTACTAAGGAAAATGTAAATTTGTCATTAATAGCAATCATGATTAACCCGTTTATATTGTTGTATTATTCTCAAAAGTCCACATATTGCAACACTGCAGGCCCAGAATAATTCCAGGACTTTAACTGTCATACCGCCTTGTTGCTGCCAGTTCTTAATGTATTTATTATGTATGGAGTCAGCAATTTGTAAAGGTTCAGTGTTCTAGTTTAGACTTTGGCCAGCCTCACACTCACTGCCTTTACGCTTCCAAGTTCACATCCAAGATAATCCCTCTGCTCCTTCTGCGCCATTCTCAGCACAGGAGCGCCTTGGTGCCTTCCCAGGTGTGTCTGGCCCCCGGACTCCTGTACAATGTGCTGCAACCCAGTTGAGTAGAGAGAGCCCAGCACGTAGGTTAAGGACTAAATTTGTTACACATTTGTCAAGTTCCGCCTGCTTCTTCCTCACAGTCTCTAATCTTTTCTCAGTTTGGGGAACTTCCGACTTCTTATCTTGGTCACAGCCTTGTCCTGAGGCTGTGGTTACATTTTAAACTCAGCACAACTTGCAGGACTCAAGTTCTGCCTTCTATTAGAATCAGGATGACCCCAAATTTATCCCATTGTGACTTGGTGCCTTGGTTCTAATAGGTGGTTCTCAGTCTTTTCCCAAACACGTAGAGTTATCTCCCATCCATACGCTTATAACTTTTTCCAATTTATGATTTGCTATATATATTTAATATTCCACAGGTCTGAAAGCTAAAGAACAGTCGAATCATGTCTTCTGACATCCCATACAGTATCTGGGTTGGCTTAATGGCATATTCAGAATGACACGCTCATATAGCAAAAGCCAGACTAGTGGAATTCAACGGGCAAAGAAGGAAGAAGGCCTGCCCCCCCCCACCCCCGTCTACCAATCTGGTTAACAAGATACAATACTCTGATTTTCCAGTTGACTTCCTTTTCAATGGATTTGCTGGTGATGGGTGTAATGTAGCGACACCTCTGGGACTCGAACTTGAGTGCTGTTTGGCTCCAAATTTCAGCTGCCTGCTCAGGAACTGCCATTAATTAAATATGTTCTCAAAAAAAAAAAAGAAAAAAATCCAGAAAAGCAGGATAGCAGTTCAACAGCCTCACCTTGACCATTATTTCACAGGCTTGATGGAGACTGGGTCAGATACGGAATCGCTGAAGTAGTTCAAATGGGAGAATCATGGACTTTGGCATGGGCTTACTCAGGCTTAAAATCTGGCTTTACAACTTCTAATTTCTTAACACCTGACAATCACACCCTGACTGTATCTCAGTAGTTCCTAGGTGCTGTAGTTTCACAATCAGAAGCAAGGGAAACATCGCTCCAAATTGTTATTTTTCATAAACCTTTTTCATGATGTTGCTATATCAAAGTTCAAGGCTTTCTCATCGATTCCCTAACAATTACTTACAATACATAAAAATAATATTTCACATTTTCTTCCACTATTTTTATAAAGGCAAGTTAGTACCAAGTAGAACATAAAGATAAACACTTTTATACACTTTATTTTTTTATTTCTGCTTATGGCATCAATGTTTTATGTTATAATTATATATATTACATTAGGTAAAATTTAGATTTTTTGAAGTGGACTTATGCTCATGTCTATGAAGATAATTAAATCCTTCAGTCGTCCAAAGTGCTATTTATTGACAGAACAAATTACAAAAGATGAACCGAAAGGTTTTAGGCCAAGCAGCCTTTCTTATACTCATGTGCAAGTTTTGTTATGCAAAACTGGTCTATTTCTGTTTTATCCTCCTTAGGTTAAGCTGATCTATAAAGTTAATAAATCTATAGAACATTGCTCACTTTGGGTCTTGTCCAGGTAAAAGTTACTCTGCCTAATGCAGGTATACGCGCTGGGCCACATGACAAGGGGAGCAGGAGTTATTCAGCTCCCTACATATCTTCACATCTCCAACAACCACTACTCCACTCTAATTAAGTTCATCCAAATACCAAATGATTTGTCCAAACGGGCCCTGATGAATGCAAGTAATCTCTGCAAAGAATATTTCAAGAGCAATTGCTTGGAACGGCTCTGTGATCATTGGGTTCAACGTTTAGAAATAAGTTATGAACAATGCTTGTGAAGTCTCATGTCTTGACATTATAATTTGTTGACACTTGCTTTTTCACTGGTGAAATCTATCATTTCCATGATTTCTAAAGTTTATGTATGAGAACTAGGAAACATCTCCAGAACATTTTTCTACCTCATGCTTCAGAGAAGCTGATTAAAGCTGGAGACACTCCTACTGAAAAGCTTTGTAAAGCACAAAACCAAAGAAAGTCTCCACAAGTAGATAAGGAGACAAAACTGTGCTTTACAGCCTCCACGGACACTGATCAGATACGGAACTGATGGGAAATAATGGGAAAAGCACGGACTTTGGCATTAAACTTACGTTTACATTCTGCCTCTAGGACTTATTCACTGGCTGTGGTTAGGAATGCTGATTAACTTCTGTGGTGCCTCAGTTTTTCTCATCTGTGAAATGGTATAAAATATCTACCTTGCATGTACTGATTCATTGATTCATTCTACAGATAGCTCAGTGATTACTATGTGCTGTATGACTAAAAGCCTAACAGTAACTTGCTGCCTTGGTTTTCTAGAATCTGTTGATGTGTTAGAAAGGCTTGTTACTGTTGCCTGAGTCTTTCAGGGGTGAGTTGTATTTAAGTAGAATGAGAATGGCTCAGCACAGGTAGCTTAGTAAGTAGGGTGGTGGTCACATACCCTAAGGCTGGTGGGTTTGAGCCCCTCCGGGCCAGCTAAACAATAATGACAACTGCACCCAAAAAATAGTCAGGCACTGTAGTGGGCACCTGTAATCCCAGCTACTCAGGTGGTGAGGCAAGAGAAGCATTGAAGCCCAAGAGATTGAGGTTGCTGTGAGCTGTGATGCCACCGCACTCTACTGAGGGTGAGATAGTGACGCTCTGTCTCAAAAAAAAAAAAAAAAAGAAAGCCTCATCACCCATAGCACAGTGGTTACGGCACCAGCCACAGACACCGAGACTGGCAGGTTCGAACCTGGTCTGGGCCTGCTAATCAACAGCTAACGAATCGCAACAAAAAATAGCCAGGCATTGTGGCAGGCACCTGTAGTCCCATCTACTTCGGACACTGAGGCAAGAGAATAACTTAAGCCCAAGATTTTGAGGTTGCTGTGAGCTGTGACATCACAGCAGTCTACCAAGGGTGACAGTGAACTCTGTCTCAAAAAAATAAATAAATGAAAGAATGAGACTGATGTGCAGTGTGTGTGGAACTTGTTAATTCTTAGGATTTAGACATTTCTCAAATGGGCAGTCACTATTTCTTGTTCTCCTTTTTTATACTGTATTAATTACACATGTAACAGAAATTCACTCTGTTGTGGCAGCTCCCTAGCAATGGGCCCCCTGAACAGCTGGTGCCCAAATGTGCATTCATTCTATTTTTTTGATATGCCGCAGGAACTTCATCCAATGTCTAGGTGCCGGGACCCTCATCCCTCTCAGCCTCGATGCCTCTTTGTGGTTCAGAAGTACAGGGAACATTTTTTGCCCGTCATCACTGCCGGTTCACATCTCCTCGGCGCTATCACCGGAGATTGGTTTTCCTCTGTTTTCTCGCCCCACCCTCCGAGCAGATGCATCAGGTAATTTCCTCCCCTTATGTCATGATTTGCATTTTTACAACTTAAATCTTGGTTTTATCATTTCCTTACCACAGTGCTGATGCCTCTAGGTTCTTTATTAAAATTATTTCCCTGTCCTCCCTGCATATGCAGCAGCATCCAAGTCAGCACCATCCACAAATAAAAATGTGTGGCTTATTATCCTTTTCCAGGACTTCACAAAAATGTTGAATATAAATGAACTTGAAAATTTCAACTTTTAAATGTCCTCATTTCTAAGAACCCAAACATTGTATGTGTTGTTTTTCTTTGTTTAAGATTATAAAGTCAGTGTAAACTTATTTAAATAGGACATTATTAGACTAATTTGAAAATGTTAAAAATGTTACATTGAGTTATATTTCTACATCAAGTTAAATACCTTAAGTAAATAGATTTTTCCTTCTCTTTTACTCAATAAATCTTTTTTGTTAGCCTCACTGAACCCAGACTAGCCTGATTCTAATGGATTACCTTTTACTTATTTTCAAACAGTAAGTATAGATTTAAGGAAAGATGTCCCAAAAGGTTGATTTGCTGTTCCACATCATGATATTGACTTTGAATAACTTCTACATAATGCTTCTCTGAGGCAATTTTAACCAAACCATGTTCAAGAGCAATTTACATGTGAGTCAAGATCTAGTCCTGGCTAGTGAAATAATTTGTCTTTGATAAATTACAATTAACTAGCAACACAACAGAAATAAAAATACACTGATTGAAAAATTTAGAAAAAAATCTTAACCCTCAGTGAGTTTTCCCTCAGGGCCCTGTGGAGATGGTATAGGGTGGGAAGAGCATGTTCTGAGGTCTTGGGGGGTACGGAATTATCCGTCTCTGCTGTGCAACCTCAGTCAGTCTCCGTAAATAGAAAATCCACAGAAGGGAATACGTATCAAGCATGTTGGAAGTGACTTTTAAATCATCTAGCTCAACCCCTGCATTTCACAGATGAAGGAAAAGGAGCCCCAGAGAGATTAATGGAGAGAACCAAGGTCACACAACTGAGGAAAATGTCTGTTTCCCATTACCCTATGGACACTACCCGGCTCCTTCAAGATTACTGTGCTTCCTTTAGGCCTGAGGCACATGCTTCTAGAAGATTTTTAGAAAGTTATTACTTTATGCTGAATGTTACAACTTGTGGAATTAAAACCAAGTTACTACTGTATGCCTGAAAAATATCTCCACATTTATATGAACTTTTAGGTCCATTTCTCTTAAGTTTGGTAACTAACAACACACTTTGGTTGCTTGAATTTCAAGATGTGATTTTTTTTTTTTTTTAATCTACCTGAGTGCGCTTTCAAAGCTTTGGTACTCGACACAAAATGAACTAGTAATCTCTATAAATAGACACTGGTACTATCTGCTTCCTGTCTTTTTACTTAAATATCCTAAGGAATTTCTCATCCAGCAATAAAAAGTATGACTGAGAGGGGAAATGATTCCAATTCCTAGAATCCTGCACAAAGACTGTTACCAAGAAATGTGTAGAGACAGACATCAGGTTCTGTTCTCTATGAAGATAATATGTTTAAATAGAAATGGAAACGTGGAATGACAAAGAGAGAATCCGCCACTCTTGAAGGATGGACGCCATCCTGGTTACTCTGGAGAACAATGGAAGAATAGAAAAAAATATTTTTTCCAAAGAAAAGTTCCAAAAAGAGAACTGTATGTAGCTTTATAAAAATGCTCACTTACATCTCTTTACGTGATGAGGAACACAAGATGCAAATCAAGGCCATGAAGAATTGTTTCCCCTCCCTCCCTAGTCTTTTTGCTTCTTGCTGTAATATCAATATTGTCAGATGATTATTTGCAAGTCAGTATAGACCCTCCAAACCTTGAAGGTCAAGGTAAGTGCAGACTTTAATTATACATAAAAAATGTTTTAAAATGTTTAGTATTAGGTGCAACTCCTTGAAACTAAGATATATATAAGCTACACCCAAATAAATCTTACTAAAGCTCTGAATTAACAAAACATCTTCAACTCTTTTAATATGTATAACTAACGTTTTTATTAGCTAATCAAGCTTTGTTGCTTTCACAAGAGCAACACTATTGAAACTAAATATTCCTCTTCCCATTCAGTGTAACGTACTTTGTTTCAATTTGTACGTCAATCAATTGATAATTTCAACATGTACTTTTAAAAGTTAGCAAAAGTCCAGATGCGAATAGATATATTGCTAAGCCACATAGTACAACTTCAATATTTTAATTCTAATTTATATTTTGTGAGTGAACTTGAATATAGTTATGCTTGTAGAATTCACAGTGTCTTTTGTTCTGGTTTGGACAAGATAAATATTCTGTTCAATAAAAACCTTTGAGCAATCAATTGACATAAGGCTCTATGGCAGATTAAAATGTGGTCTCTGCCATCAGTGAGCTTGCCTTCTATATTTGGAGGACAAATGATTATTCATCTTAGATTCCACTAGCTAGAGAATTATATGAGATAGTATATTTAAAATAACTAGAAAGCAAGAAAGTAATTCACAGTTTTCTAAATAAAACCACCAAAAATGATGGATATGTGAATTATAATGAAAAATTGCACCAAACCTCTATTCTTCATATCGGGCATAAAGTTGGTTACTATCAGCCTGTGACACTAAAAGTGCTATTACTTAACAGATGTATGAATTATGAATAATTATAATGTTAGAATGAGTTCTTGAAGTGATAATTAACTGGGTTACTAGTGACACATTTCATAGTTTAGTTTTAAAATGACTTTTTAAAATTTCAGATTACTATGGGTACCTATGTTTTAGGTATATAGTTTGCTTTGCAAGGTTGAAGTCAGAGTTGTAGGTGAGTCCTTCACCTATGAAGTGTGCAATACAGGGTATGCCTGTGCAATGTACACTTTGGGTGGAATTTACCCATCCCCACCTCCCCCTACCTGCCTTTCGTTGAGTTTTGCTTCTGTCTGAGTGTATAGGTGTTGGTCATCTAGTTCCAGTTTAGTATTAGGTACATGTGGTATCTGCTTGTCCATTCTGGTGATACTTCACTTAGGAGAATGGTCTCTGATTCCATCCAGGTGGGTACAAAAGATACTGGATCTCCATCTTTTTATTGCTAAATAATATTCCATGGCATAAATACATCACAATATATCAATCCATTCATGTATTGAAGGACATTTGGATGGTTTTCACATCTTTGCAATGGTGACTTGTGCTTCTATAAACATTCCAGTGCAGGGTCTCTGTGATAAAATGTTTTCTTCCCCTTTGAATGAATACCTAGTGGTGGGATTGCAGAACCAAATGGTAGATCTGCCTTCAGTTCATTGAGGAACATAACCAAGCCCAGAAGGAAATCATCTCTCACGTACTCTCGCTGCCCTTTATTCCTTGAACAAAGCTCAGTGGGCCATCTGTGTAGGAAACGAAACAAAACAAAACACCACTGCCTAGAAAAAGAACTATATGGGCAGAGACACACAGCTACAGTCATGCAGACCCAGAGGGAGGGGAAGACACATGAGAGTCCTCTCATTCTCCTCCCTTACGAAATGAGGATATTAGCTTGACTCTTCTAAAAGCACACCTTTGTCTTCAGAGGGGAATTGCTCTCCCCGCCCATCATCCCCAAGTGAGAGCACACTTCTTTCTTTTACTATTTCAGCAAGTCAAAAAGATGTTTCTGCCTCCTTCTCAATTTGACTTATAAACAACTTTCACTTCTGAGGATACTATAAAACTCTATATTTCTGTCTAACAAGGGTACAAGTGAACTTTTCTAAAACTAGAATATAAATGTTTTGACACAATGACTATGCAAATGACATGAAATTTATGTGAACCAGCTTGATGAGAGTATTTCAAAATGTATATGAAAACACTACACTGTACCCCATGTTTGCATTAATGTATACAGCTATCATTTAATAAAAAAAATAAAAAAATTGCAATGATACACATTAAAAAAAAAACCTCTCCCAGATGTCCCATCAGACAATCAATATATGTCTCTCATTTCATATATGCGTTTATACCAGTATTTATATGCAAGAACATTTTTTTCTCAAAGTTGCAGTATTCATTTAAGTTTACTCAATGACTTAACTATGTCCAAATGTCTTGGGTAGTAGTACTACACTGAAATTTATGTTAATAAGTATTCCAGACTATCACCCCCAGATTAGGCTGTGAAACATAAAATAGATTTACCAAAGGAACCTGGCTGTCTTATTTTCTTGCAACACTTCCTGAGCACCTGCTCAAGGTGGATGGATGTCTAACCATGACATCGTGCAAAATTTAGAGTTAATACAATTTTCAAATGGTGGCAGAATACTTAGCACTTATATAAAACAAGAACTCTAAATTTCTGTCTGTGTTCTCAGAGTAATTTTCATAATATAGCTATAATTTTGATTAGTGTTCATGAAGACAGTAGTGGGAATAGCAAAGGTTTGGGGTTTTTGTAAAGGGTGGAAAATGTAGTGAAAAGTAGCAATGGGAGAATCTTCCTCCCTCTCAGGATAAATCTATAAAGGATGAGGACTTCCGACAACCACTTCTAAAGCACATGTAATTCCCAGGCTGAAAAACATGTATTTTAAAGAAATCTTAAATAGACAAAAAGTTGTATGTTTGGCCAGGCAGATGCACCTGCTACGTAGGAAGACTCTTGAGATTCCTCTTCTTTGCCAATGGTTACAATTATATCCATCTACCTTTACCTCACCAATCTGTCTATAAATCTAATTATTAACAATTTACCTTTACATTATGGATATCTATGTGAGTTTAATATTGAAAACACTGAGACTTTACAGAATGCTATTATTTATTGGAAATGCACAGTTAACAACAACCCATTTCCTCCGCCATGACATGTACTCAGTTAGGGCCTTATAGACAGATATAATTTAGCTTTTCCTGGTTGAATAAATCACAGTAGATTTTAGGAACTTGAAAAAGGTTAAAAGTGCTTCTCTGGTATGCATAAGACTTTGTTTTCAAAACTACTACTTAACTACTGTATTCCAGGCGATAGCTGCCCTTATGATAGCAGATATCAATAGCGACACAATTGTCTCTTGTGTGATCTCTGAACAGGGTGGCATGGATTTAAAGGCATAGGTTTTGGACTCAGCCAAACCTGAATGCAAATTAGAAACTGCCCATGGCAGGGATATCATAATTAAGTAGCTTCCCTTATTTCTGTAAACATCTAACTTATGCTGGCAACATCTGGAAAGGCTTGCAGACACAATCTGTGTTTTATAAGAAAATAACTGTACTCTGTGAGAATCAAAAATTCATCCTGAGGCTGGCGGATATTGCAAAAGAGGCCTTCCCTAATCCATCTCAAGTCTTACTATAGCCGTGCAGAGTTCCTCCTCTCTCTGAATTCCCTCCCCCAACTCATCGGCTCTGCCCTAGAACGCGGTCTCTAACCATGTCAGGCACTATCCTGCAGAGATGCTCACACATGGGGCTCCAGGTTGGAGAATACTTCAAATAATTTCAATTTCTACAGTATAGAAATTTCAATTTCTTTAGTCTACAAGGGTAACTATTGTGTCATTGCTGTGGCTCACATCTCCTAGCCCAGCTATGAAACTTATTTTATTACTGATGCCTTTGTCTCTTGCTTCTGTCAATAAAAGTCCTTTCTCCCAGGGCTTGGAGGGTATGCTGGAGGAAGGATAAAAGAATCTGGCTAGAGAAACAAAGTCCTATATTTTGGAGCTTCAACAATCTGTAACATAGATCCAAAAACAAGACTTTTCTCCAAGGGGTATTGTGAAGATGGTTAAAGAGGATTTATAAAGCAGGTGGCGAGTGAAAATGTTGAATAACAGTTATTTTTACCATTATCATTGTCTCCAAGTATGATCATAGGCCTTCTAGAATCATGGAGGGTTTATGCTTTGTCTTCACATTCTTATTTAATACCTGCCTTTAATAACTAGAGTGTGAAAATTTTTCAAGATTAGATTAGCATAGAACATACAGCAGGAGACTGTAGATACTCCCATATACAGCATGCACATACATACACATGCGCTCAGTTGTTTCATATTCCTAAATACTCGTGTCCAAAATAAGTCTTACAGCCATAATGAGTCATGAGTATTTACTTTTAGAGATAGAGTCTTACTTTATCGCCCTCGGTAGAGTGCCGTGGCATCACATAGCTCACAGCAACCTCCAACTCCTGGGCTTAGGCAATTCTCTTGCCTCAGCCTCCCAAGTAGCTGGGACTACAGGTGCCTGCCACAATGCCTGGCTATTTTGTTGTTGTTGTTGCAGTTTGGTCAGGGCCAGGTTTGAACCTGCCACCCTTGGTACATGGGCCTGGAGACCTATCACTGAGCCACAGGCGCCACCCGACTCATGAGTATTTTCTTTCCAAGACAGGGACTCTCTTCCAACTCCCTACCCTGTTTCTCTGGGTCTGCCCCACCGTCTTTCCTGCCCACACCCTCAGCCTTCCTGTCAGGAGTGGTGGAGTCCAGGCCCTGATCCAGTAAGATGCTGCCCAGGCAGTAAGATCCACCGGGGAGATTAGTGTGGAATAAAAATGGCTCCAGAATAGTCCCCTGATAAGAATGAACTTGAGAACAGACATTTTGGACAGGTACAAATGAAAGAGCATTCACAAAGGGACATCTCAAAGTCTGTTCCTGCTGGGAAAAAACCCAGCAGCAGAGATAAAGACTCTGTCGCTGGTTATCTTCACATCTGTATGCACTACTAGCCCTGCCTCCAGTGCATTAAACTGATTAGCTGTTTATTGACATAATAGTTGCAGGCCTGGACACATGTTGGGACACATTAAATCACTTATTAATAGGAATTATTACTTTTCAGCTGTCAGAAGTGCTTACAAAGGAAAATTGTCATGATGGCTTTTTTTTGCCCATTACTTGAGCATTATGACAAATTTCACATTTGTAAAATGATATTTGTGCTGCCTTGAAGCTATTGGAACATTTAAATGTACTAATAGCTGCTATTTTCTTTTTTCATAAATTAGAAGGGAAAAGGAAGAAAAATAACAAGTTTCAAAAAACCACACGCTATTTTAAGTCAAGAGCTTAACCAAGAAAAGGCAGGTGTTTGGATTTGGCTTTCACTCCTTAGAAAAATAAATGAATATAAAATGACAATGTAGTCATTTCTGTACGTATCCTTATCCTTTCCGCTACTATTGCCAGGTTTTAATAGTTTATCATTTATAGCAAAATGTAAAGTAGGTCAAATGGGAGTTCTCCTGTTAGTGAAAAATGTCCTCCGTGAGCTGTTGGACAAGGCGAAGGGATCTTGTTTACTAGTCTGCCCCGTCTGTAATGTTCTCTCTACAAGATCATAAGCCAAGAAATATATAAAATAATTGAGGAATCTATTTGTAGTTCAGAAATTCATAAAATCAGGATGAAATTTTCATCCCTCTCCTATTAGCGGCCGGTCTTCTCATAATGAGGTTTGGTAGAAACATATTAACAAAGGGAAAGGAAATCGTCGAGGAAGGTCCTGACACGGATGGGTCCTCAGAGAGCATGGGGCTCCGATCATCAGCTGCCCTCTTCCCTCTACGAGACTGCCGAGTCCCACGGGCAGAGGGGATTACCCGACATGGTGTCAAGTGCTCACAGGATTCTGGATGAGTAAGCATCTTTATTTAACGGCCATGCTGCTAACCCCACATGGGACAGAGCCTGGGCAGGTTAATGTAAACATTGTCTGCCTCCTTCAAACCACACCAGAACACCACATCTGGAGGGTCACCTCACCCTGCAGTCAAAGCTCAAAGGACACTCGCTTTGCGAATGTCAGGATAATTTTATGAGAACCAGACACCAGGCAACTGAAGGGGGGCTCAGAAAAAAAGGCAGACTGTTGTATGTGAACTATTGGGTTTATTAAAAAGGGTATGAGCATGAGGCCAGGACCCACTAGAGTAGTCGCTGAAGTTTCCAGACAAATTACACCCGTGCTACGCCTCACATCAAATGGCAGGGAGACTCTGCAGTAATGAGATTTTGGAGCCCAGTGACTCCACATGAGTGAAAGTTGTGGATTAAACAATTCAGTCACATCTGGCCAGTTTTGTGATAAGAATAAAGAATGCCAGAATGCAACCCAGGTCTCTTCTAACACGAAAGCACTACCCTTCTTTGTTGCTTAAATTATCATTGTATGCATATCCTATTTATCAAGTTATAAACATGCACGGTGCCCCCCACTCTGCCCCCATCACAAATGATGCGGCCGTGAGTGTCCTTGAAGGTTTTCCCTATTGTGGGAATTTGGGGGAGTATGGATACACAGACACATAGTTACACACACACATATTCACAGGTCGTGAAGAACGTGCACACGAAAACTGTAATGCCAGACGGTTCTGCACACCTGTCACAATAGTCCGCGGTGGAAACGCTTGCCTAACGAGGTCAAGGAAATACTGTTAAACAGAGAAGCAAACTTTTCTTTCCCCCACTTGCTCCTTTTCTCTTTTACCTGTGGCAGCATCTTAATTTGTTCAGTTGTACCACAGAGGAGCCTAATCCTTGGCCTTTACACGGCTTTTTCCTTTCTCTTTCTTAGAGTCCCCAATCTTACGGAACCTATGGCATCTACAATAGAGATAGTATGAATAGCAACTTCTATAGGTCCTTGTAATCATCTTATTGATCCATCAGTCCTCTCACTAATCCATCAGCCTTAATTTCTTCTGCTTTAATTTGATCCTTCCTAATTTCCTGATATTTTGACATCTGTTGTCCGCTCCCCCAGCAGCAGTATGGAGCTGTATCTCTCAGTCTGAACGTATCTCTCATTATAATAATATCCCAAACAGCCTTAAGACTCAAGAAATATGCCACCTCTCTCCCATAGTAATACTAGTTTGCAAACATTTTTATAGTACTTTTTGCATTTTATTGCAATTATATGTTAATATCCCTCTCTCCCCAGTAACACGTTTCTTGAAGAAGGAATTATATATCTCGCTTGTAGCTCAAGTGCCTGAAAATGGCAACTGTTCCACAAATGTTTGCTGAATGGGCTTTTGTTATTATTTCCCTCAGCTCTTATCTGTTCTTTTAAAATTATAGTTAATTATCTGAAAAAGTAATCCTATATTAAGATGTTAATATAAAATTATACCTCTTCTAATAAGTTAAAAAGTAAGCAAACCTGCACACTGTATTTGTGAAGCATTTATA
Source organism: Otolemur garnettii (assembly GCF_000181295.1). Taxonomy (NCBI): domain Eukaryota; kingdom Metazoa; phylum Chordata; class Mammalia; order Primates; family Galagidae; genus Otolemur; species Otolemur garnettii. The sequence continues at coordinate 12,190,487 of NW_003852425.1, read as the reverse complement.
GGTGTGTGCTAGAAAATACTAAAGAAAAAACAGAAAAATAACCATCAACGTAACCTTCTAAAGACAAATTGCTTCTTGGTAAGAAGCTAAGGACAAGATGGGGGAGAGGCACAGAGGTAAGTTTTTAGAAATATTCACAATCTTGTAGTCCACATTACCTATATAATTAATGTGCATATTCTTAATATAATTTATGCCTTATATGGGTCAAAACATCAGTAAATTGTGAACTACAAAACATGATAATAAAGTTCTGTTCCAAAAAAAAATAAAAAGGAGAAAAAGAAACATTGTGTGTATATTTACTTCTGAAATGACTATTTTGCCTTCGAAGACTCTTGGATTTTATAATTTTATGATAGGAAGATTCTAGAGAAACTATCTCTTCATTTGAAACTAAATAAGAAACACGACTGACGTTACGTGATTGTGAGCAAAATCTTGTCTACCTATGTGTCAATTAAAACCTCTGGTTCTCACATTAAGGAATCTTAACTGCAGTGGAGCTGGTAAGTTCATGACCAGGCAGGCCTGTGTTATTCCACAGCCAAAGCTGGTCTCGCTATGCCTCCGCGCAGCGTCCTCCAGGCGGCTGCCTGTTGTAAACACACAGGGTACAGGCTGCCTGCCTTGGACAGCACGAACAATGACTGTTGGAATCCCTAAAGCAAACACTGGGAATAAGCGAATAAGCCCGTGTTTCTTGACATTGACAGAAAGTGGAATTATTTGTCCTACAGGTAGTAGAAAGGGCTGAGACAAACTTAAAAGCCCATGAGACCAAGATCTTTCTCATGATACTTCCTGATAGAATTCCAAGTAGCCACAAGCCTGACATTTCCAGTTCCTTGTATGTGAACCTCCCCGCACTATTTTGATGCGGTTTGCTGAGCCTACCAGGTATGCCTGTTTAGATGCAATTTTCAAACGCTTCCTCAGTTTTAAGGCGTCACTAAGTGCCTTTCCCACTACAATCTGAAAGTCCACTTAACTCTCATTTTCTCTAATCAATATTACAGCTAGTTTCTGTACATCTCTTTCCCCTGCATTAAAAAGATATAGTAGTACTTTGGGAAAAAAACAAGTTTGTTGAATGAATTATTGAATGTTTAACCAAGGGGACACACAGGGCGCAGCATGCAAAGCCACATCGAGGACAGACAGCACACGGACAGTTCTTAAGGAAGAGCTGCAGTCAGAGAGGGAGAGATGGTGAATTTCTCGGACTTTTGATGAAGCTCTGAGAAGCTCTCTCTCCTGGCTTCTCACCGTTATCTTCTGAGATCTATTTATCAAAGAGTCAAAGAGATGAGGAAATATTTACTGATGGAAGGCAGCAGACACAGGGAAAGCCATGCCCTGTCTGGTGACTTAAAACAAGACATTCTCTGGATCTCAGTTTTGTTACTTACAAAATTAAACATTAAACCCAAGTAATTTCTGAAGTTCTCTGTGTGCACCTGCTATGATTCTAGGGATGAAGAGATTGAATCTAAGATTAAAAGAGATCAGGTGAACTTGTGTTTTTCTGGACACACTATAAATGCATCATCATCTTTTTGTGATTTACTTTATTCAGATATTTTCGGGAGTCAGGAAACATGTAGTGCAGGATAAAACCATGAACCAGCTGCAATTAACAAATCAAGAAAGAATCAGAATAGATATGACTTCAACTTATGTTCTGTGTTAAAAAAAAAAAGATTATTTTACATGTTTTTTTCCTTTGGGATATGGAGGTGAGCTGTGCTATATGCATTTTATGACATCTCATTGCAGGGGGTATATAAAATCACCTCTCCTGAACAATAGAAGTCAATGATTTCACTAATAAGATCACAATAAGATGATATTGATCCTACTGGGACGAATTTTTGAACCTTTCAATATTCGTCTAATTGGCTAAGTAAAAAGCATTTATGTCTATGGCTTTCTTTTCTCTTTATTAGAGAAAAAAGTCATCACAAATGACATCTCTATACTTAAAAGTTTTCTAAGTTAAAATTTTATGTTAAAATTTTTATGTTAAAAAGCTATGTGAGATAAACAGCAGTAGAAATCAAGTTACTGCTGATTAATATAGAAAGAATGCTTAATTAAGTATTCCAATCACAGTACAATATCTTTTCTGCCCTTTACGAAATCCCATCTTAGATTGTGCTAAATCAACAAAGAACAGTCAGACGCAGTCACAGAAACGTATTTGTAATTTAAGTATATGCTTATTTAACTATTCTTCTGAGATAGAAAGATAAACTGAAATGCTTGTTAAGAATTTAATTCCAAATAGGAACAAGGAAAAGATACAAGTTTAGTACTCACATCCCTCCAACATGAGGCAAGAAAAGTCTTATTAGGCATAAGGGGCTCAAAATAGGAAAAGAAAATCGCAGCAAGCCACTGACAGGGAAAAAGAATAATCTTAACTTTCTTTTCTTTTCTTTTTTATAAGAGATTATTTAACCAAATAAAAGAAGACAAAACAGGGCATTGAGTATGCAACCCATGAGAAATATCGTTTCTGGAAGTAGAGGTGACCTTCTCCTGAGATTTATTAGGAATTATTTCCTGACTCACATCCCAAATTTCTCTGAAATGCACTAATCTCCCTTAGGGCACTCTGGTATAACAATACCTCCCCATTCATTCCACTTTGACTGCAATTCTACTTTAAATATTCATTGTAGAGGAGGTTTTACTTGCAATTAGCCATGTGATCATGCTGTAATCATATTGAATTCCATACTCTGAAATGAATTTAGCATAATCTGGACCTAAAGAGGCAATAAATTTGACACCCACTGAGTTACCAGGAAACCGCTCCAGCACCTTCCCTAATAGGAGTTACAAATAGCAACTGAATAATGGAGAAATGTCTGAACAGTAAAAGGAAAGCCCGAGATGCACATAGGTCCAGCCTTCCGTGGTTACTCAACCAATCAGACTACCTGTTAAGTAAGTTGAAATCCAATTTCGATTTTCTTAGAATTGGTCACAAATGCAAAGAAAGGGTGTGTGGAATTTGCCCAAATGAAAATGCCAGCTGTTGGAGAGGAAGCACGGTGCCATCCGTCTGTAAATCTGGGGTGGGGGGGAGGCAGGCAACAGTGTTCTTCAACAAGATGTGTGGCAATCAAAGGCTTTGCATCAGATACTTGCGAAATTTTTGAGAGCATTTGCAGCCTTGTGTTAACCTCTCTATCTCAATTTAACAGTTAAAAAAATGAACTTCATTAAAGGTTTGGATATTTAAATGAAGGAAAACAGTGTAAGAGAATTATTGCTTTATCGCCATTACTAATATATGTGTTTGCACACACACAACAACAACAAATGTGTGTGTGTGTATATATATATGTACACACGAAATTCCACAAAGGAACATCACAAAACCCAGACTTTTCAAACTTCTAGATTAAAATTTTATGTGGTCTAAAGATCATTTGTAACCAAATGCTTAGTGAATAGCAGGGTAACTTTAAGAGAATATTTTATTTACTCATCACCCCAACCTTATGATATAAAGTTATTATCTCTGTTCTAGAGATGAAAAAACTAAAATTCAGACACACTTTTGTATAAAATTAAACAGGTATTAAATGATCAAACCAGGACTGAATCCAAATCTCCTAATTGGATGCCTTTCATGCATCTCTAATACATCACATAGTTAAAAAGGTGTGTGATTTATGTTTTTATTATAGAAAAAATATTTGCAGCATATATGTATACATGTATCATAGATGTCTATATACAGCTGTACCATATATATTATACTAAAATGTAGAACTATAATGCAGAAATTAAACCACTTATTCCGCCCTTTATCAAAAAGTCTTCACTGCCATTATCATGTCTATTCTTTCAGTACAATTTCTTTGATGCTCTAGTTCCTTAGGTGCTCTATACTTAATATATATCTATTTAAATCATCACATTAAATGTTTTAGAGTATGTCTGATTTTTAATATCTTGCTATATTTTCACAACTCAATAAATACAGTTTTGATTATATGCTATTGTTCCTAATGAACATGGTTTAAATTGTTAAATTCAATGTCATCATTTATTTCTTGGTGAAAGCTGTGTTTCTTTGTGTCATATGTTTCTTTACTGTAGGTAGTACACTTACGCTCATATATTTCAGCCCTCTTTCATTAGTTCTTTTTTTGGGACAGATTTATAAACTAAAATAACTGTGTTAGAAATCATAGACACTCACATGGCCTTTCGTAAATGTCGTCAAACTCTCTCCAAAAATAATCCTTACAACAAGGTAGACGGTGATGTTTGAATGAAGATAGTCAAGAGGTAGCACCTGTGGTAGTGCCCAAACGCGGCCAAGAGAACGTGCAGAGTGTGGCGACTGACGGGAAACACAGCACGGACACGGAGACCGATAGTAAGAGAAACAAAAAGACTCTAGACCAGAATGGACAGTGACTGGTCTGGATGAAGAGGCGAAGAAAAAGGTTGAAGACAGACAGAGAGAAAAGAGAACAGATAAGCAAAGCGAAAGCAGTGAGGGCAGCAAAGGGCTTGGTCTGCTGGACTCTTAAAAGCTTGCAAAGTGCCACGTGAGACATCTGTTTGATTAGAAGGTATTCCTTCATTTCAACTCCCGCCAAAACAAACAAATAAAAAAAAATTAGACTGTTTTCTTCAGTTCATACTCAACATATCTCTTCAAGTTTGTTTGGGGAGCTTTGAACACAGTGTTTTCTTTGATGGATGAAAGCTGTACTCATTTTAATTGGATGCTGCTCAGAGCCCAGGTATCATCAGACGTCCAAATTCTGTCGAGTGTTAATGTGGTTGTAGCTGTTTGTTCTCACAGCCTGATAATTATAGTCGGTAAAGATGAAACAAATGATATTATACTGACAAATAAGAGTGAACTCAGATTTAAAGAAAGCTATTATGTAATTACATCATTTAAAACCATAACAAGAGATAAATGGTTACTTGTTTAGATTTTTGATTTCATATAATTCAGAATAAAGGATATTTTGTGAGCTAAAAAGGATATTATAAATTTGTTCACTGCTTGGATTTCACTCATTGCTTCCATTTTTATTACTCTCGTATTATTTTATAATCATTTTTAAAGCTTTAATGGGGTCAGATCTATAAATATTTTCTAGCTGTATTTTTTCATTAGTTTACTTCTCTAGAGATTTCTGAAATAACTGTCTATATTTCCTTATATACTTTAATAAGGTGTAAAATTGAGACCAAAGTTGATCTTGCAATTTAGTAAACATGTTAATTTTCCAAAGTGCCTAATTTACCAAACATCTGTTGAAAATCCTTTTCCATGCTATGTAATATTTACACTTTTTTTTTTGAGATGGCGTGTCACTTTGTCACCTACACTGTAGTGCAGTAGCATCAACCTTGCTAACAGCAAACTCAAACCCTGAGTTCCAGCTATCCTCTTGCTTCAGCTGGACTACAGGCACCTGCCACCATGCCTGGCTAATTTTTCTATTTTTAGTAGAGACAGGGTCTTGTACTTCTGAGCTCAAGTGATACTACTGCTTCAGTCACCTAGAGAACTAGGGTGACAGGCATGAGCCATTGTACCCAGGCTAATATTTTCTTATACATATTTTTAAAAAGAAAAAAAAACAACTAATACATATTCACATTGTCAGACTGACAAATAGAGAAAAATCATAAGGCATGATTTTATATTTTTAATCTACCACACGATAATACTGTACTCCCAAATTCCTCAGCCATAGCCTGGTTCTAGGTTTGTGACCTGTCAGGAACCAGGCAGCACAGCTGGAGGTGAGTGGCATACCAGAGAGCTGGGCATCATCTGTATTTACAGCTGCTCCCTCCCGCCCACATCACTGCCCAGACAGAGAGCTGGGCATCATCTGTATTTACAGCTGCTCCCTCTGCCCACATCGCTGCTCAGACCAGAGAGCTGGGCATCATCTGTATTTACAGCTGCTCCCTCCCGCCCACATCACTGC
>NW_003852425.1:12173228-12184000 GCF_000181295.1 Otolemur garnettii | reverse complement strand
TGGGCATCATCTGTATTTACAGCTGCTCCCTCCCGCCCACATCACTGCCCAGACCAGAGAGATGGGCATCATCTGTATTTACAGCTGCTCCCTCCCGCCCACATCCCTGCCCAGACCAGAGAGCTGGGCATCATCTGTATTTACAGCTGCTCCCTCTGCCCACATCACTGCTCAGTTCATCCTCCTATCAGAGAAGCTGTGGCATTAGATTCTCAGAGGAGCATAAACTGTGCATACAGAGATCTAGGTGGTGAGCTCCTAATGAGACACTGATGCCTGATGATCTGAGAGGGAGACGTAAGTCACTCGGATTATCCCCAAACCATCTCACACTCCTTGGGTCCATGGAAAAATTGTCTTCCATGAAACCAGTCCCTGGTACCAAAAAGATTGAGGACTGCTGCCATAACACATATATTATGCTTAAATACGTGTTTTAGATTAAACATATTTTATATGAATTATTTATTTCCAAATGAAAATAATTTTAAAATGGTTTTGAGCTTTTGCACTCAAGTTGATGGCCATAATTATAAACATTATACCTGACTCAGTTGACTTAATTGCGTTCAGTATTCTCCATCAGGCATTTAATGCTATGACTTTACTATTTTTAAATACTTTATTTTCAAAGTATTCAAAATACTTTGAATTGACAGTTGACTGTCATTTTAATATCAACTAAAGTTAATGTTAAAGGAATATTTTACTTAGAAGTACTCACATAATGTTATTCAGAAGGGTAAAGGAGTGGTACCATTTATATTTCTTACGCAATTATGTAATTATTATAAAATACCGTAATATTATCTTAAAAATATTTGATGGGGCTCACTACCCTGAAATAAAATTATATTTTATTCAGAATTGTGTTGGCTTCTGGCTTGGCACCCGTAGCCCAGCAGTTACGGCACTGGCTACATACACCAAGGCTGGCAGGTTCAAACCCAGCCTGGGCCAGCTAAACAATAATGACAACTGCAATAAAAAAATAGTCAGGTGTTGTAGCAGGTGCTTGCAGTCCCAGCTACTTGGGAGGCTGAGGAAAGAGAATTGCTTAAGACCAAGAGTTTGAGGTTGCTGTGAGCTGTGATGTAATGGTACTCTACCAAGGGTGACATAGTGAGACTCCATCTCAAAAAAAAAGAAAAAAAATTGTATTGGCTTCTGTGATTTGTCTTTGGAGAGAAAAATTATCATACCACTCTCATTTTTATTACTTTTTAAGAAAGTTAATTTATCTAACTCCATACATTATCAGAATTTCATATTTAATATTTCTTCACCCCAGAAATGTTTTATTTTTTTGTATATATAATTATTTCTTCTATATTCAATGAAATTTTGCTCATATTATACCCTAGGGCTATAAACTACAAAACGGATCTGTCACTTAGACAAAAATACTAATTTGTATTCTTGATAAGTTTTTCAAACTTGTCCTTCACATTACTGAGCAATTTTTTTTTTATATAAATCTGTTCTCCCACCAAAATACATTTTAATTTAATTATTTGGTTTTAGGCCTCATTTCTTTTAATTTTCTTATTATAAACAGTTTATCTCTGAACTTACTATAAAATTTCATTCCTTGTGGGGTTTTTAGCCATAGCTATAGTTCACCCTTGTTTTTCATAAGATTTTCAACTATTTTGTATAGAAAGTCAATTTTTATAAAAAATAAATTCTTCTTTTTTTTAGGTTATTTGTCCACTTTCCCTTTTTCTCTCCTTTTTCAAAAACCAATTATGTGTCATGTTTTGTTTAGATTCTGTTTACTCATCACTAAGCTGGGAACAATATGCCAAGGTTCAGTGTTCATGAAGATAGCAGATTAGCAATAGCTCACACACATGCTGTTGTCAATGAAAGGATCATAAGTTGTGGGCAGATACTACCTATAGATAGCTCTTCTCAGAAGGGACCTTATTAAATTTCAGAGAACAAATGCGGACACATAGAGTGAAGGGGAAGGTGAGGGGCGATTCATTTGACAAGATTGAAAGGAAATGTGGGGAAGCATGGGGAGGATTAGAAGGATAGATCCTGGGCTGCCACACTCACCCCACAGGCAGAATTTCTGAGAGGGTTCCCTCCACAGCCACAGATTTCTTTCAGGATGGACCAGGGGGCTGCCTCTACTCAGTGCAGTCATTGTCCTGTAGAACAGGTACAGTAAGGATCTAGTGGCTATCAATCCCAGGTTTCTGCATCTGACAACATCCTGGGCTACTAGGTGCCCATGGTCAGGTCTTCATTGGACTCAGCTTTGCAGCAGTAGTATTTGAATCACCCCAACTGGGCTAGGGAGAGAACAGACAGAGCAGACACTCCCCTGTGCCATGCCCATAACTGGAATCACGGTGTGTTTCCCCATACCCCAGTGTGGAGGGATCTGAGGAGAGAGGTGCCTCAGGGGCTACAAGTGTGATCCTGAAGATTTGTACAACAGCTACAGCAGGACGCGAGGAAGGAGACTTTGCAATTTCTGGGCTGCTGGAACAAATTAACTGCACACACAACTTGGAATCCAGTTTCTGAGCTGGTGAAACAGACTGCCACCTATGCAGCCAGACCACCACAGACTTACCTATGCAGCCACACCCCCACACCATGCAGCCACACCTCCACAGACTCAGCTATGTAGCCAGACTTCTACATACTCAGCTATGCAGCCACACCTCCACAGACTCAGCTATGCAGTCAGACCTCCACAGACTCAGCTATGCAGCCAGACCTCCACAGACTCACCTATGCAGCCACACGTCCACAGATTCAGCTCTGCCTCTGAGGTTGTTGCACCTAAGCAACAGATTTCACACCCGTGGCTCCAGAGCTCCCGGCAGGCCTGGAACACTACCCCCAAGATTCCAGCACTGCACCTGGATTCCAAGATACCCCACCACCTCCAAGAGGATCAGCACCCCACCAGGAAGCTCCTAGCTTCAAGACACCATTACATCTGAAACTGTTTTGAGGAAACACCATGGCCTTAATACCTGTGACCACTCCCAAAATAGTATCACCCAGCAGTCACTAGAACCTCTGCAGGCAGACAAAGGAATAAAATAGACTGGGAATTTGTCATGACCATACCCAGGACAAATGAGGAAATACTCATAACTGCCTTATACACAGATCAGAATAAATACCCACCAATGCAAAATAATCCAAAGAAGCCAAAGTGAATACCTTTTATAAAATAATAACACAAGAGAAGAAAAATAATAACACCAGGAAGAAAAATAATAAGCTACTTCACAACATGATGAAGAGAAAAGCATCTCACGTATCAATTTCATCAGTCAATGTTTCTTGTTTTTTTTTTCTAATCACTCAACATTAATAGTTTGGATACTCCCCTCAAAAAGATACAGGTTGACAGAATGGATGAAAAAAATAAACAATGCCACTAACATCTGTCTTGAGGAAATACATGTAAACCACAATGAGGCACACAGACTCAACATGAAAAGAAGGGGGAAAAAAGGACAGAAAACAAAACAGAAACCAAAGGAGCAAGTGAAGCAATTCTTACATCAAATAAAGATGACTTCAAATCAACAATAGTAAAGAAAGACAAAGATGGTCATTATTTTAAAAAAGAAAAGAAAAGAAACACTTAAATGACCCTAAAACAAATGAACATGAAGACATTTACAACACATTCTGGCCCAAACTTTTGAATATATGTTTTTCTCATTAGCACATGGAACATACTCCAAGATTGACATTTTAGGTCACAAAATAAGTCTCTGCAAACTCAAAAAAAAAAAAAAAATCAAAATCATACCATGTATCTCCTCAGACTCCAGTGAAATAAAACTAAAAATCAATCACAAAAGAACCACACAAATCTACACGAAGTCATGGAAATTAAACAATTTGCTGCCTAATGATTATTGGGTCAATAATGAAATAAAGATGCAAATCAAAAGATTCCTTTAATTGAATGACATAGAGGACATAAGCTCTCAAAATCTATTGGATTCATCAAAAGCAGGTTTAAGGGGAAAATATACAGCTTTAAATGCCCTCAGAAAGATCACAACTGAATGTTAACATCGCATCTCAAGGAAATAAAAAGGGAAGAACAAACCACGCCCAAAGCCAGCAGAAGAAAAGAAATAACAAAGTTCAGGTCAGAACCAAAGTAAATTTAAATCAAATAAACAAGTATTAACAAAACAAAAGTTGGTTCTTTGAAAATGTGAACAAAATTGATAGGCCTCTTTCTAAATTAACCAAGAATAGAGGAGAAAGGACTCAAAGGAGCTCAATCAGAAATGAAAAAGGAGATATTACAGTTGATATCTCAGAAATACAAGGTGTAATCTGTGATTAATATAAAAATCTCTACACACGTACACTACAAAACACAGAGGAAATGGAGATACTCCTGGGAACACGTAACCTTCCCCCCCGCCCAGACTCGGTCAGAAAGAAATAAAAATCCTGAGCAGACCTATAATTATTGGCAACATTGAAGTACTAATAAAAGTCTCAAAAAAAAAAAAAGTATACTACAAGATGGATTCACACTGAATTCTACTGTACCTTCAAAGAATTGCCAGAACCCATTATACAAAAATTATTGTACAACATTGAGAAACAGATAATCCTTCCTGACTCATTCTATGAGACCAGTATCACCTTGGTTCTAACAGCAGAGAAGGACACAACAAAAATAACAAAACTGCAAATCAAAGACCCTTCTGAACATACATGCAAAAATCCTCAACAAAGTACTAGCAATCTGAATTCAACAGTATATTGAAAAAATAATCCACTTTGATCCAGTGGGCTTCATCTCAAGGATGAAAGGACTGCTCAACAAACATATATCAATGAATGTGATTCACTACATAAAGGGAAGCAAAAATAAAGTTCATATGATTTTCTCAACAGATGCAGAAAAAGCATTCAACAAAATCCATCAGCCTTTCATGATGAAAACCTTCAAAAAATATGTGTTTCAGGAACGTATCTGAAAATTATAAAGGCCATATATGACACCTTCATAGTCAACATTATACTGAATAGAATAAAGTTGAAAGCATTCCCTCTAAGAACTGGAACAAGATAAGGGCACATACTGCCATTACCTCTGTTCAACACACTACTGGGAATCCTAGCAGAGCCATAAGATGAAAGAAAGAAAGAAATAGTATCCAAATCAGAAAAGAGGTGGTTGAATTATCACTTTTCACTGATCATATATATGATCTTATATCCAGAAAGTCCTTGAGACCCCAACAAGAGAATTCTGGAATTGATAATAAATACAGCAAAGCCTCAGGTTACAAAAGCAGTGTACACAACTCAGTAGCTCTCCTATATACCAAAAACAGTCAAGCTAGAGTCAAATCAAAGACTCAATAATATTCATAATAGCTACAAACAAAATAAAATATTAAGAATATACTTAACCAAAGAGGTGAAAGATCTCTAAACAGTGTACTATGGAACACTGAGGAAGGAAATCACAGATGACACAAACACATGGAAGAATAGACCGTGCTCATGATAGGTAAAACCAACATTGTTCAAATGTTCAATCTGTCCAAAGTAATTTGCAGACTCAATGCAATCCCCATCAACATGGCAATGTCTTACTTCACAGATCTAGAAAAAATAATTCTATGCTTCATTCCAAACTAATAAAGAACCCAAAGCAATCCTAAGCAAAATAACAAATCAAGAGGGATCACACTACTGGACTTCAAACTATACTATAAGGCTAGGATAACCAAAACAGTATGGTATTGGGACAACTATGGTAAATCAATGGAACAGAACAGAGAACCCAGATATAAGACCAGTCATATACAGCCAACTGATCTTCAACAATATATACTGGTGGAGGGGGAAGCTCTATCCTATAAATGATGCTTGGAAAATTGGATGGACACATGTAGAAGAATGAAACAAGATCCATATCTCTCACCACTTTCAAACATTAATTCAAGATGGATAAAAGGCTTCAATGTAAGGCACAAAACCATAAAAATTCTAGAAGAGTGGGGGGGGGGAAACTTGACTAGACATTGACTTAGGCAAAGAGTTTATGACTAAAATCCCAAGGTCAATTACAACAAAAATAAATAAATTGACATGATAGAATTAAAAAGCTTCTAAACAGCAAGGGAATAATCAACAGAGCAAATAACAATATATCCAATATATCCAGTAAATGGCTATTATTCAAAATCTACAAAAAACTAAACAAATCAACAAGAAAAAAAACAAACAGCTCCATTAAAAATGAGCAAAAGGCACAAATAGAAGCTTTATGAAAGAAGACTCACAAATGGCCAAAAAATATATGAAAAATACTCTATGTCACTAATCATCAGGGAAATGTCAATTAAAACCACAATGAGATATCAACTTACCCCTCTCAAAATGGTTTTTATTAAAAAGTACCAAATCAATAGATGCCAGTGTAGACACAGACAGAAAGAGACACTTATATACTGTTGATCAAACTCCAAGTTAGTATAAACATTATACAAAACCTTATGGAGATTTCTCAAAAAACTAAAATTAGACCTACATTCTATCCAGAAATTCCACCAGTAGGTATTCCCCAAGGTAGAAGTCATTTTATTAAAAAGAAACCTGCACTTGAATGTTTAGTGCAACACAATTGCCACACAGTTCACAATTGCTAAGATGTCAAATCAACCTCTGTGCTTATCAATTCATGAGCAGATTAAAAAAATGTCGTATGTGTGAATCTCATACACACACGCACACACACACACACACACCTATGTTATGGTGTACTGCTCAGCCATAAAAAGAAATGATCCTGGCTTTTGTGGCTATTTGGATAGAACTGGAGACCATTATCCTAAGTGAAGTGCTTTGAGAATGGAAAAACAAATACCATATGTACTCTCTAACAATTTGAAACTAATTGATGGGCACACATGGGCATGGACAAAAGTAACAATTGTTGGAGGTCAGGTAGGGGGTAGTGGGAATGAGGGGAGGGGTGTGAATCTACCTAACAGGCACAATGAACACTATTCAGGTGAAAGGCACAATTATAGCCCTGACTAAAGCATTATAAAAGTGATCCATGCAATAAAAACAATTGTATTCCCCTAATATTTTGAAATAAAAAAAAAAAACAATAAAAGAAAGGCCATTAATATTCCTCTTTAATATCTGTTTCCATGCTGATAGACTTTCCTTTGATAAACGTGTGTGGAGGTCTAGGCTATCATCAGGTGCCCAAAATCAATTTGTAAAACCTAACAAGCATTGATCTAGTGCTAGTCTATTCCTATAGGTTAAATTTGCTAAGAAATCTTGGTTCTTTAACTTAAATATTGATATTGGAGTGTGTAATTACTCTAAATTAGGTGATAAAGAACATGCATCACCAGTTCTCTACTCATCTTCATCTTGCTTCACGATACCTCTCCTTATAACAGGTAGAACTGCACAGTTAAAAACATATATTGGTGACCTACTTCCTGCTTTCAACTTGGGGTGGGACTTCCTAAGGTTAAAAGACAATGGAGATATAAAAACCAAAACAGTTTTTTTACATAATAATACAAACTACTAGATGTACACAAAAAAATTGCAAATAAAGAAATGTTTGGAACAAACATGACCTTTATAGGGCAAATGCTATTATGAAGTAAAAATATTTCTCATTGGGGAATACATCATGTGCCAGGTCCTCTCCTAGATCCCTTGCTTTGAATAAGTTTAAAGTAAACATTGAAATTAAATATATTCCATGATTCAATTCTTTTAAGAGACTTCTGATTTATAATTTCAATATCACAATTTCAAAGATGGTTTTTTATGGGTGGCACCTGTGGCTCAAAGGAGTAGGGCGCCGGTCCCATATGCCAGAGGTGGCAGGTGAAACCCAGCCCCAGCCAAAAACTGAAAAAAAAAAAAGTTTTTTATTAAATGAAGGCAGAAAGCTTGAAATGCAGTTTCCAAATCCTGAATTTAAGTTTGTGCAGTTCTAAAACTTGTTTTTCATTCCACTACCCTAGGCCGCTGGTTAATTATTAAGAAACATCAATGACCACAGCATTTGGTTTTATAATTCTATCTCTAGATAACAACCATCATGTATAATAAATAATTTGAAAACGCGGTCTGTCAATATCAAACAATAGAGGGCTGGTTAAATATTTTGTGGAATGCTGTATGATAGAATACTTATTAACATGGAGAGATAGACAGTACAGTTTTGATTTTCAAAGCTTGACACAAAAGTGTCCTGACCTGTGATTAATTTAATTGGCTTGTGTGTCCTGTTTACAATCTCTCCTTTTATCATGACTACCAATATACTTATGTGTGTGTGTTACCTTTGGACAGTGGACATGCTTGATTTTGCTTTATAGGGCTTACTGTTGTTCAAATTTTATTCCATGATTGTACTTGGGAAAATAAACCATGCACGCAGATGATATACAGTACAACAACATCCACTTAAACACTCAGACGTGTATGTAGCACAAACGAGGTTCCCTCTACCTAGAATCCAGCAATATTTTAATATGGAAAGCACATTCCTTGTAATTTAGCTCTAGGAGCCTGCTAGGTTGACAACTTGAAGATGCAGTAGAAATGCCGAAATAATCAGTAATTTAACTCCCATTTAATCAGCAATTTAATTCCTCTAAGGAATTTTGAAAGTCATAAGGATCAGAGTATAACCTGACCTCTTAAAAAGTCAAAGTAAAAAATAATAATGAAAGCCTACTGACTCAATCGTTATCCTCTCTCCTAAAAAGAGAAAATTAGGTGGCAAAATGGAACAATGTCTTTCTATAATGTTTTTTGGTAGGCATAAGCCTTTATCAATATTAAATGCTATGAGTGAAGCATCTTAGATGACTGCTTTTGCACCATTTTCCAAAAACGACAGTACCAAGATAGTTTTCCTGAGCCTTTTGTCCAACTATTCAGGACACACTGGCATTGATTCCATCTCACTGCCACCCAGAGACTAAGCTCCTGCCCTATAACAACATTCATCACAAAGCCTGTCTTCCTGCTTCTCTGAAATGCAGAGGTGTTTTTTCTTTCGTGTACCCAATGACTTTATATTTAACAATGGAAAAAAAAAAAAGGAAAATGAAGAATAAAAGAGAAGTTTTATGTGCCTGCTCTACTTTCCTGAGTTACTAGAACTCTCCAGGGAGCTTTGGGTTGTCTTTGGGGGCATAGAAAGTAAAAAAAGAAAAAAATGTTCAACACTGAGTTGTGTCCACAGCAGATAGGGAGGAGAGGAATAGGTCAGAAGCACCAGATGGTTTCTCTTTTCTTTTGACACTTTCTTCTACTTCTAAATTTTTTAAATAGAGCCAAATTCTCGATACTTAGCATTTTGTTCACATGTATATATAAGTGATATTTAAGGTATATTTTTTAAATTAATCATTGACAACCTTTATAACATGGAACATATTACATCTGGGTTCCCAGGTTGCTTTTATATCCATGTGTCTATCTGACTGTGCATATGTATGCAGCTGTCTACCTGTCACCTAGCTGTATCTGTCTTTGATGTCTGTCACTATCTCTTTGTTTATTGGAGTGCATTACTGTGTAGTGGGGCAGTGCCTATCATTTCAGCTACTTGGGAGGCTGACGTTGTCTCAAAACAAAAAACAATCAAACAAACGAAACTTCTTAATATTTTCAAAGATGGCAAACACAGGTCTGGAAGTGGTGTGTGTGCACATGTGCTTCTACTTAAAAGGATTCTATTGCCTTTGTATTCGTTCTGAGGAAGTATCATAATTAACAAAGTTTTCAACTAGTTCTTTTAATGACTTCCTGTCCCTCAAATGAGCCTATTATTTGTCAGCCACTTAACTAATATTTTACATATATGATCACATTTAATCATCTCAAAAATTCTATCACAAAGCTATAATGGCTCATTTCCAATTAGGTATCTGAGCATCAGAACAATTAAACAGTAGAATCAGACAGCTAAGAAATGAGAGATTTGGGATTAAAATGCATGCATCTCTAACTATAAAGCCTACTTTTAATACCCTACAGTTTAGGTCGTCTGTGTTTTCTACTAATAATAACTATGATTGAATTTCTGTATCTTCACTTTATAAACTGTTAGATCCTCCTAGACTTAACTATGTGTTTTCCTAAGTTGGCTCGATTTAGAGTTCATTCTGTTGCCTTCCATCAAAGTTCTCCATTTATCCTGCATTTTCTACTTTAACATTATCTTTCTAATACCACAGCATATTCCGTTTCTTTCAGACATGTTTTCCTTTATCTTTTCTCATTTTATTTTTTGAGAACTGTCAGCTTGTGATGGTTAATTTTGTGTGTCCTCTTCACTGAGAACTGAGGTGCCCAGATACCTGGGTAAATGATTTCTGACTGTGTCTATAAGGAGGCTTCTGGGAGAGGTTAGCATCTGAGTTGGTGGATTGAGTTAAACAGATCACAGTGCCCCATGTGAGCAGGAATTATCCATCAGATGGAGGGGCCAAATGGAATAAAAGGCAAAAGAAGCCTGGATCCTCCTTTTTCACCTACCTGCTTGAACTATCAGTCTTGGACTAGGACTGCTACCATTGACTTCCTGATTCTCTAGTTTTCCAACTTGAGCTAGGGTTGACACTACTTGATTTTCTGAGTCCTTAGATAACAGACAGCAGATTATGGGACTTCTCAGCTTCCATAATCACAAGAGCCAATTCCTTCTGATAAATCTCACTGAAGGTATATCCTCTGATAAATCTCACTGAAGG
>NW_003852425.1:12125758-12173130 GCF_000181295.1 Otolemur garnettii | reverse complement strand
ATATCCTCTGATAAATCTCACTGAAGGTATATCCTTCTGATAAATCTCACTGAAGGCATATCCTCTGATAAATCTCACTGAAGGTATACATTGATACAACCTATTTGTCTATCCCTGGAGGAACCTGACTAAAGTAGAGCTCACACTAAATGTCCTAGAGGTATGTTTTTTTTTTTATCTTCTCTCTCATTGGCTAACAGGACTGCATTTGTTAACTGAACATGTTTTGTTTCACTTTGAAATTTTTTTCCTGCTTTTCAAGCTTAATTTTGATGGATCTTTATTATTTTCTCCATCTTTGTTTATATTTTTGTATTACTGTTTTTATTATCAAAAAGCATCTGAATGCATGCTAATACATGAGAACCTCTATAAATTGACCACCCAAGGGACTGTAACAGAATGGTCAGCATACATAGGTGGTCACCATAAGCAACTAGGCCCACGATACTGAAAACTCACATGGGGTGCATGTCTGGCCTTTAAAAATTAGGTTAGCTTAAAGAGATGGTCAGTGTAGGGAGGTGGTCAGCTATGGAGGTTCTACTGTATTAGATGAATATAATGAATCTCATGAGTGACCTTCTACCAAGGAATATATATGTGCTTGTAAGACTTTGGTTATCATTTTTTAAGAAGTACATGTCAGAGAAAGGATTATAAATATAAATTCAAAAATAACTGTGATCACTCAGGGAAAGAGGGAGGGGCCCAGGACCAGCCCAGGCTCTCATTCCTTTTCCAAGGCACTTTCTTCTCCATCATGTTCCACATTGAATTCTTTCCTATAAAATCACTTTGTTCAGGAGCTTAATTTTTCATCAAAATCGATTCTTTCAAAAATAACTATTTTTGTTCTGGTACCGACAGAGGAGCAATATATTACATTTATTTCAAGAGATTAATCTTTTCCTCATATAGAATCATAGATTTGTGTTAATTTAAATGGATAATAAGTTACTAGATGTAAGACGGAGAAGTGGACGTTAGGGATTAAATAAAAGAAAATAGAGCAAGTATGTTCTTGTGCATTCACATAAAAACGTTTTAGGCATAACTTTTAGTTTAAAAAATTACAAGAATTTGCATGAAGTATGCATTGTATATGCCAAAAAAAAAAAAGCCTAAGCTTTGAGACAGATATGGATATTCTCAATAAGAACAAAAGAAACTTCAGAGATAAACTGACTCCCGATTTTACCAAACATTAAGTTTAAAATTTGTCACAGAAGAATATTAATGACCCCTCTTTAAAATGAGTTCCAAGTACTTACATTGCAAATGCATAAATTAAATTTAAAAGAGTTTAATAACTCAAAAACTAATTTACAAAGACTCAAATATTTTTGAAATATACCCTTCCTTTTATTTCTTTGCTAAAGTAAAACAGAATCTTAAGAAATCAAATTATTTCAAAATCTGAATTTTTCCTATTTTAGGAAAAATCAACATTTTTAATTTTCTTACTCTCTTTATATTTGATAAAGGTTATTTTCCTTATTTAAAAAATATTGTTAGATGGAAAGTTATCAAATCTCTTTATCCTCTCCCCCCATCTCCTATTCTTGAATTTAATTGCGTTTTTCTCTCCTGTGGGCCTATAGTGGTCAATCTACTGGTTTCAACTTAGTATTGAGTACTTGGGATACTTGCTTTTCCATTTTTTTTTTTCCTGAGACAGAGTCTCACTATGTTGCCCTTGGTAGAGTGCTATGGCGTCACAGCTCACAGCAACCTCAAACTCTTGGGCTTAAGCGATTCTCTTACCTCAGCCTCCCAAGTAGCTGGACCTACAGGCACCCTCCACAGCACCCAGCTATTTTTTGTTGCAGTTGTCATTGTTGTTTAGCTGGCCCAGGCTGGGTTTGAACCCACCACCCTCAGTGTATGTGGCTGGCACCGTAACCACTGTGCTGCAGGCACCCAGCCGTGCTTTTCCATTCTTAAAAAAGAGAAAAATAAAATATCATCATATAGAAAAATCCCAATGTTTTCTAAATAGTTTCTCAAAATTTACTGATTAAATCATATTTTTATAATGTTCTGATCTATTCTTGTAAAAAATTAGTATACATGTGGCATGCCTAAGGAGATGTAAGCTCTCAGTGGCAGGATTCTGTAAGAAAAGAATAAATGTTAACATATTTATCTGTTTGACACATCTATTTGTTTGATGATTGGTTTTCTTTTATTTTTTAAACTGGGAATCAGAAACTTTGGTTATCAAGAGAATCTGTACAGGTATTTGACACCGAATGCTATGAAATCAACAAAAGGACTTTTATAAAAATCTTAGTCAGGATGGGCTCAGTGGCTCACACCTGTAATCCTAGCATTCTGTGTGGCCCAGGCAGGAGGTTCACTTGAAATCAGGAGTTTGAGGTTGCTGTGAGGTAGGCTGAAACCCTGGCACTTTACCCTGGGCAGCGTGATGAGACTCTGTCTCAAAAAGACTAAAAGATCTCCCTAATAAAAGCAATGAGTTTTTCTACTATATAAGCTTATATGCAGGAAGTACGAGTATATTAAAATGAGTTCTAAAATATGTGTCCAGGTCCTCTCCACTAAGTTTTGTTTGGATCAATAATCTGGATCAAACCAGATCTATACTTAGATTCCTGGAATATTATTACTTCACACTACAATTTTTCTTTCTCATTTCAGGTTATGTGTTAATATGACCCAAAAGTTCTCAGTTTTTACATATTAATTAGGTCAAATTAGGGTGTAACACATGGAGTTTTGATCAAGTGTTCCCTCAATGTTAAGTGTCAGCTTTTTACCTTATTACTTTAACATAAATGATTATACACAGCTGCAAATCTGTGCCTTTCAAATCTGGCTATTCAACATCTTGTCTATCTCTTTGCTTTGTCTCTGCCAAGATAAAATTCCATAAAGTGAGCACAGGCTCACTTTAAAGCTATCTCTCAGGAGGAAATTTATTTCTTTCTCAGAGTCAGAGCTTAAAATGGATACTACCATTGAACATTACCATAAATGGATACCCCATTGGACAGTGTCATAAAACTTCCTGTGTATCATCCAGGCTTTCTCCATGGCTATATTTTTCATTAACCCATGCACATGCAATATTGTGTGGGTTAAAGATACATCAGAAGGGTGTGTGTGTATTACCTATTCTCATATGATTTTATGATCACGCAATCAAATATTTATTGAGTAGTCTTTGGTATGCAACATTATACCAGTAAATGTTTTAGGCCTCTTTAATATTGAGACAATAATACTAAGTATTATTTGTTAAAGTAATATATACACTTGAAACATTTTTTCCTAATATTTAAAATTCAATGTATAATTCTGAAAACCATCAAAAATACCCCTATCGTTTCTCTGTTTCCTTTATTCTGTTCATGACAGATCAAAAGCAAGCTATGTATTTTCAACCTTTTTTCATGGCAAATTTATAGATCCACAGATCTGAAAAAGTCTAATGCTTCTCCTAATTTTTTAAATCTGAACTTTGCATTTATACAGGTTCTTTTACCTAAATAAAATAAGTTCTGATATGAAGATCTGAATCAGTAGTTCACACTGGTAGTCAGGAATACATACTGTTGTTTTTTTTTATTATTATTTTCAAGTTTATATGTAAAAAGCCAACTAACTTTTTTCTTTGAGTTCAAGCCTTCAAAAATATCATACACGTATTTAGAGCAGATGAATATGATTACAGATAATGTATCATGACTCAAATAAGCCCTCTATCAGGAGCTAGCCAAAGGACATTTCTAATGACTGGCTTTCTTGTGCCATTTTGTCTGTGATTATGAGCTAAGATTTAGGTAATAACTAGCAAATACGCTACCTGCATTTGGAAGTGAGGTAGAAGGCCACAATGGACTTTTAACCATCTCCCTTAGTGGCAGTCTTCCCTATTAAGTTTTGTGGCCAAGGAAAATATCTGACAAACTTGTTTACTATCTAAACACTCTAACCAGTAATACACGTAATTAGATATGTGAAACATCTGTGCTAAATGTGAGTTTTATGAAGATAGGTTTTCTATTTTAGAAAATTGTAGTTATGTCCTGATTTCAAATGCACACGTGCAAATTATTATTCTTGTCCTGGACTGGCATGTCCTGGGATTCCTTTTATTGCTTCAGGAGATTTTCCTGGGACTGCAGATATATTGATTAGAGAAAATGTAAACAACATTAATCTGGGTATCAGGAGTTAGAGTACCTGACTCAGGCCTGTCAATGACTCATTTTTAAGGCATTTAGGACATTAGTGTGGCTCAGTTTCTCTACTTGAAAGTGGGATTAGGAAAAATATATAATCTTATATACAGAATTATATATTTCGCATATATAAAATTCACAGATAAATAGCAAGGAAAGTATGGGACTAAAGACGCTGCATTAATGTGAACCATTAAGTGCAGTAATTCTAGTGATCCTGAGATTTCAATATTTAGTTTTGAAACTTTCTATTTAGTTCTTCCTCCAACAAATATTCCTAAACTGTGAGTGCCTTGCGAATTTAGCAAATCACTTACAAATTCCTGAGGAACAAATATGTCATCTTCGTCCATCTATCCTGGAATCATCCAAACATTCTTTGGTGATTAAAGACAGACTACCTTATAATTCCTCCCAGGGTGCTCTGGGTTAGGCAGCAGGACACCATACGCTGCGACACGGGCGAGCCAAAGCTAATTATATTCATGTTCTTATTTGCATAGTTCTTCTCCTGTTCAATGTCATCCAGGAACTACTAAGCATAAAAGAATCAGCATAACTTCTGGCAACTGTGTTTTACAATCTCCCCTTTGCTCTCAACAACATTATCTTAATCAAAGGTTGGCAATCTAGGGCCCATAGGCCAGATTTCATTTGCCACTCTCCGTTTTTGTAAACTGAAGAGTTCCTGTAACACAGCCAAGCATATCCGTTCAGGTGTTGTCTGAGTTGCTCTTGTGCACAGCACAGAGTTCAATGCTGTAGGGACTGAAAATCCTGAAATATTTACTATGTAGCCCCGTCCAAATAAAATCTGTTGATGCTCCGTCTAAAACATCATTTTCTAACTTATATATAAATTATATTTTAATTACAACATATTTCTATAAAGCAACACGCAGGCGGCATACTGAAAGGAGGAAAAAGGCAGACGTGGTGTCAGAACTTCTGCATGTCCCAGACTTCAGTTTCTTCCCATATAAAAGGATGACAACTTAGCCTGTCCTCCCCATAAATTCTGCAAATACAAAGAACTTCGCAGCCCGCGAGGTGCCGGCTGCACGTCTTGGACACGGATCAGCGTGACACTCTTTCCCAGTTGGTGAGTTACACAGAGCTGGGACTTGAGTCACGAGGCTTGTTTCGCTTTCCCAGGCTCCTACATGGGAATCTTGGAGAGGATGATACAGAGAAGAACGTGGTAAGGTAACAAAGCTGAGCTTATGAGCTGCATCATCTGCGGAAACCGTAAACCCTTTCACCTTGAGCCCTGCAGTATCCGTGCTCTCTGCTCAGGGCTGTGCAGCTCTGCACTGAGCTCAGGGAAACCTCGCGCCTCCACAGGGCTGCGCGCAGAGACCCGCGCTGGCCACGCTCTCACCAGAGGCACTTACGTCATTACGCAGCCCGCGTCCCACGGTGAAGCGGCCCCATCTTGCCTGACTGCCTCCCTCACCTGCTGCAGTTCTTTGCTCAAATACCACCTTTCAGCAATGCCTTTCTTGACTGCAAGCACTAAAATCAAAATACAGTTATCCTAATACAGTCTCCAAATCACCCCTTTCTTATTCCATCTTTCTTTGACTAGTACCCATCCTTACCTAGCAGACAGAATAGTTGTTAGTACGTTTCCTGTATTCTGCTCTCCTTTTAAGCTTCACGAGGACCTATACAGATTCGGTCCACTTGCTCTCTGATGGGTTCCGAGCATCTAGAAAAAGAGTGCTTGGAACATAGTGGAAGGTCCTCGAAAACTTTTTATTTATAAATGAAATCTCAAGATAACAATGAAGGCTTGTAAATGCTTAATATTTGCCAAGCTCTTTCCATATGTGAATAATGCACAATATCTGTCCTTAACAAACACACGGCCTCGTGAGCAACAGACATCCAACACAAATAGTCCCTAACCTGAGCATATCTTAAATGTAAATAGGCCAGACCTGCTGAATTTGTCAAGCTTTATCAATTTTCTGACATTTTCTATTAACTTTCAGATTTGGTAGATATTTTCTACCTCTATTATACTTTGTAGTGTTTGCCTTTATATAACGACTATCTATATAGATTCTTATATTCTCTAGTTCTCAATTTCATTTGTTAACATAAATGTTTTACCTTAAATTATGATTTTTTGAAAAAATGAAAAGTGTAGCATGTTTTGCATTTGAATTCTAATTACTTTACATGGGATTCCAGTTACTCAAGGTATTTTATCTCAAGGTAATTTTATTACCATTAGAAAAATTATACAACTTTATTTAACTAAGACTTATTACAAAAGGTATACCTGAACCTCAAGGAAAATATTGTACATAAAATATGTCACACTGTCAGTAATATTAAAAGAGTTCTACATGAGAGAAACCCTTTTGAGATACTCAAAGCTTTCAAATATCAGAGGCCAGCTGGAGAGATGAGAATCCATTTTAAAGCATTCTGGGAACATAATGCAGCCACCCTCAGTTTTGAGGAAAAGAGTACATTGCACCAGGAAAGATAGGAGTTTTCCAAGACAGAGAAAAGTTGAGGTAAGAATGGAGAACAAAAGAAAGAACCCAAGGCAATGACCCAGAAAGGTGGCATCCAGTCTGTAAAGAGAGATGGGATACAATTTTGTGAGCTGGCAGAATATCTATAGATCACTAAGATGACTCCAGAATCTCACTAGTACTCAGATCCTTCTTCTACAGAAGGGAAAACCCTGTTCAGAATCTCAGAATAATTTAATTCAGTGGTGAACTAAAGCTGTAATAATGCCTACACCCAGATTAACTCCATCTGATATTGTCTTAGCCTCCAACTCTAGTAGACTGAAAAAAGTCCTGTTTTTTTCTGGAGGCAAATATGACATAATTCAATCCATACTGTTAAAGGAATGACTAATAGTCAAAATAATAAATGTAACATAGATGGCCTGATGATATAATTATCGAACAGTACTAGGTAGTAAACTAAGTTATCTATAGGAAATAGCAAACAACATACATGATGATATATTGAAAACATATAAAAGAGCCACATTAAATTGCATAAATAAAAACTCTATTATCTGAGATGAATTTGTTAGATGTAACAACATATTGAACAGAGCAGAATAAAGTATCAATATTGATACATATTTGATTGATATATTAAAACTGATAAAAATAAAAAAATAAATGGAAAACAGTCTGTGATCTGTAGGAAAATATAAATTGGTCTTTCATAGGTATACTAGTATCCTGAAAGGAAAGGAAAGAGATCACTGCTCAGAAGATGTACAGATAAAGAGCTAAGAACTTTCAAAGATGAAAGACTTCAATCCACAAATCCAAGAATCTCATCTAACACTTCAACTTGGATAAATTCAACAAAAATCATTAGACTCATCATAGTCAATCTGTTGAAAACCAAAAGTGAAGAACTAATTTAAAAATAGGTGGAGGGATAAAAAGAAACATTAACTACAGGCAGAAGGGTCCTTCTAACATGTTTACAGTCCTGAAAGAAGATAAATCAGCTGTGAACATAGGATTCTAGTGAAAGTATCTTCCCCAAACAAAGATTCAATTAACACAATTTTGACCCCCAAAAAGATGACAGACTATATCCCCAAGAGACCTTCAGTACTAGAAGTTCTTCAGTCTGAAAGAAAACAATACTAGAGTGAATCCTGGATATCTTCTCTTGAGAAAAGAATGAAGAACTGTAGAAAGAATAAAGACCTAGAAAAATATTATATAAAATGTTATATATGTAGAAATGTAAATTTCTTTACATGACCATGAACTATCTCAAATAACATAACACTTCAAAACTGTGGAATTTGGAGCATATGAGAAGTGAGAAGAGATATATTGGTATAAATCCTTATACTGCTTGAAAAGTAATATATTACTTGAGAGGAATCTTAAAACCGTACATCACTAGAGAAGCACCAACATATAACACAAAGGGATGTTAACTAAAAAGTTAAAACAGTAGATAACTGCCAAGAAAGTAAGCACTTTACACACACAAAAATAAAAAGTCAAGAAAGAAAGGAAGCACAGAAGCAAAAGAACCTGTGGGATAACGTTAAGGCACAGAGCATTCTAAAGGGATTCAACCTAACATGAGCAGTAACTGTATTTGATGTGATGATGGGCTAAACACAAGTCAGAAATCGCCATCCCAGTTAGAAAGCAAGACCCAACACATTAAGTACTGACAAAGACCACTTAAAAATAAAAATACTGAGAGAATTTATACCAACTTCTAGCTTCAGTTCCAACAGATAAGGAGCTTAGAGGTCAGTGCTCCCATTCTTAAAGATAAAGCTGGGAAAACTGAAAATCTATTTTGTATTTTCTGGACTCTTCAGAGCACTGAGGTCACAGTGCAAACCCATCCCAAATTGAGGAAAGTCAGGATCATTTAGAGCAGTGGTTCTCAACCTTCCTAATGCTGCGATGTATTTTCATTGTTACAAAGGGGTCATGACCCACAGGTTGAGAACCGCTGATTTAGAGAGACACAGACAAGATGCTCTTACCTGAAATAGAAAATGCTGGAGCCATAAACTGCCTGGAACACTAAACTGGTGATGTTGATAACTGCTGTTAGCTGGGTGTGAAGAGGGAGCATGCGATCATCACAGGTGAGAAAGTCCACAAACAACAAAAGCACAGGAAAGGAGATATTTCAAAGGAAAATAGGAGCCAATTGAAAGAGATCTCAATGCCAGAGTTGAAATAATTTGAGCAATAAAATAAAGTGGTATAAAATAAATGCCCAGGAATCCAAACTGTTGTAAATAGTGATTGTACGTAGCATCATATAAATTCATAAATAGGGGAGAAGAGGCGAATCTCTGGGGCCAGAAATTCCCAACAATTTGTAAAGATACTCTGCCCTAAAGGCAATCAGGTTACTTTCCCACTCCTTAAATGTGGGCCACACATAGTGACTTGAAGACAATATGGAAAGGGTGAGAAGGGAACAAAAAAAGAAACTTTACAGCAGAAAAACCTAACAAATACCATCTCAAGCAGGTGACTAAGGCCAACATCAAGAGTCAGAAATCTGTTGGATGGTATGTACATCTGATTTAGTGTAGTAAAAATGGCACATTTCTTGTGCAGTCTTCCTACAAGAAGAAGTCTGGAGTCTTCTCCAGTATGGTATGTACCTCTGATTTAGTGTAGTAAAAATGGTACATTTCTTCTGCAGTCTTCCTACCTATAACTCTAGCATAATCATGAGTAAAATTTCAGATAACTCTCAACCAAGGACATTCTACAAAATAACTCTCCAATAATCCTCTGGCTGTCCTGGTCATCAAAAATAGGAAAAGTCTGAGAACCAAGAGATGGCTAAGGAGACGCAACTACCACATAGAATGTGGATACTGAGAACAAACTGAGAGAAATTGTAAAAGTATAGACTGTAGTTCATAATCACGTATCAAACTCACAACAAATTGAGAGAAACATGCAGCGTTATGAGGATAATAGTGAGAACTGGGCCAGGGTTCCACGGGCACTCTGTGCTGTCATCTCAATTACTCTGTAAGTCTAAATCATTTCTAAAATAGAAATCACATTGGAAACACAGTGAACAAGGCGGAGGAGACTTCAGAATGTCCTGGTAAAGTAGGAGGAGTGGGGAAACCCAAAGAATGAAAGAGGTAGCTGAGGTGACATCCATAGAAACATTTTTCTTTCAGTCTCCCAAACTAATGATGATGTAAGAACTATTTTTTCTTTTATACTAGAAGTTTTAATAAAAGTAGAAGCAGGAAAAAAATGGCTAATGTTTATGCTGTATGTGAGAGTTTGTCAAATCAAACTGAAACACCGAGATTTTCTACCCATGATTTGTGTAATTATCACAAAAAAGCTGTTATTCTCAATGGTGTCTAGCAAACCAGCTGATAGGCCTGGGAGATGGTAGGCAGCCTGCACAGAAATAGCCAGGGGTGGGAAAGATAAATTAGGAAGGTTGTGTCACGGGAACGATCATAAACCCACTAGCACAGTCTTGGAGGAGAAATCCTAAACCTTTTGGCAGATGGTGAAGAAAAAGTTTTTCTCCTAAATAGAACACCTCCTTTTTTTTTTTTTCCTTTCCCAAATGGTCATGAGCCATATTTTCTTAAAACCTCAATGAGGATACATACATATGTAGCCCAGATCAAATTCTATTAGGGTAAAACATAAGAAGAATGTATGAAAAGCAAAACCACTTCAGTATTCCTGTATAATAAAGTAGAGTTTTAAAAAATGAATGTAAACATACAAACCCTAAATACAAGAAAAAGAGAATGTCATTGTTTGAAAGTAAAATAAAAGCAATCGAAACAAAAAGTACACTAGAAATAAACTGGAATATTTCCTAATAAGGGTATCAGTTCATCAAGAAAAAGTTAAAATTTTAAATTTCATGCACCTAATAACAGAATTTTTAAATACCCATTGCAAAAATTTATAAAAAATAAAGAAAGAAATAGACAAAAACACAACTGCAGTTGCTAGATGTGAGACAAAAATAATTAGTAAAGCAATAAGTGCCATCCACCACTTGGCATAATTTACATTTAAAGAGCAGGACGTCCAACAGGTAGGCTGCCGCACTGACTCACACACATAACCCTAGGATGCTGGGAGGCTTAGGTGGGAGGACGGCTTGAGCTCAGGAGTTCAGGACCAGCCTGAGTAAGAGTGAGACCACATCTCTAGCGAAAATAGAAAAAATATCTGGGTGTTGGGCCGGCACATATAGTCCCATCTGTAGGGGCAGGAGGATCACTTGAACCCAGGAGTTTGAGGTTGCTAAGAGCTAGACTGATGCCATGGCACCCCAGCCTGGGAAGCAGAGTAAGACTCTGTCTGGAAGAAAAAGAGAGAGAGAACATGACATCCAGCAACTACGGAATGTACACTCTTTCAAGAGCCCATGGAACATTACAGGGGCTACACCTCATGCCAGTCAACAAAACAAATCTCAATAAATAGCAAGAAAATGAAGGAAAACTGAGTATGTTATCTGATTATAATGTAATTAAACTGGGAATTAATAAGAAAAGCATACTAAATATTAGAAGGTCAGAAACAAACAAGGAAGAAAGGAGTGCAGAAGGAAGGAAGAAAGGAAAGAAAGAAGGGAGGGAGGGAAAGAGGGAGGAGAGAAACCAGATGGAAAATTAGAAAGCATTTTAAAATGGATGATGAAATAAAATTATTATCAAAATATAGAGAATCAAGCTAAAACAATGGTTAGAAGAAAGTATATAGATTTAGACACTTATGTTTTTAGTTTCTTCTTATGTCATCTCTGTAGACGAGACAAAAAGAGTGAAAAAAGAGAGGTGAGGAAGTAAGGTATTTTCACATCCACATGGCTTCTCAGCAAAATGATTTAAGAATTCTCCTTGAACTCAGAAAGAGAGAGTGTATGTGCATGCATGGTGTAAGTGTGTGTCTATCCCCCTGTTTTATTGGGATTAAATGGCCTGGGTCAAACTCATATTTTATCTACTTAGTATTTTTATGAAATTTCAAATATTTATATAATAAAATAATAGGCATCCCATTTTTATTTTAGTCATGTATTCTTAACATACCTTTAGAAAAGTTGGAACATAATGTCACATATATTTAGATTATTTTTTAAACCTCAAAATTAAAATTATCAATCTCAATTATCAAAAAAAACGCTGTATACTACTGTCCAGTTCTGTAACCCTGTGCATGCAGAACTAACTAATATTAACATTTTTCATACCTTTTTATATTTGTTTTTCATTACATATTTATGCATTCATTATTTTGAAGTGTACCATTTTGTTCAAAATATTGTTTTGAGATTGAACATATTTGTAGATGTAACTATAATTTATTCCTTTTTCTTCTTCTGTAGTATGACTTACAGGGAAAAAAATATTGACCTTTTGTCACTGATGACATCTTAGGTTGATGCAATATATGTATTTATTCAATTACAGATTATCTTACTGTAGAATCTCTTATCCATGCTGTCCAGTGCACGTGTGTAATTTTCTGTAAAGACTATCCCTGGGTCATGTTACGCTAATATTCACATGAAATTGTAGGCCTAGGTAATGAGTCGGACCCAGCACATCCGGGTAGAAGACTACACATCAGAAGAGTGAGGGATTGTTTTAGAAACAAATTACAAATTTCTTACTGTAAATTTAGATCTTACTTACAATGGAAAATTATCTCAAGAGAAGAGAAGGAAACTTTCTCTTCTGATGAACTTTCTGCACACCTTTGTTTTTCAGAGAAAATTATCAGAGGTGTATTGAATTCCCTGAATAATATTTTTACTCATGTTAAGTACCTGTATGATAATACATCATGAATACCTAGCAGAAGGCATAGATGTCCAAATCTGACTAACATTTCTTTAAACTCACGCAGCCCATTTGGTCATTTTTCTTCCTTGATTAGTTGCCTGGTTTTAACATTCTTATTTTCATCATCTCCTCAAAGTCAGAAAAGGCAGCGTTTGGCCAGTGATCTAGTGGACATAAATATGATTTCTCCTTCAAACAGGCCCCCCATGCTCCTCTCTGCCACAATCACTGCCACTATTGCTGGCTTCCTTTATGTGGATACAAAGTGTCACTTGCATGTTTTCATCCCAGTTTCTGCTTTTATTTTTCTTTTTAAATTATGATCAAGAGAGAGTCAACTTCCCTTATTTGTGCTACTTCACTGTCTACCAAATGCATTTGCATATTTTAAACCTCTTGTAGTAAGAGTTTTCCTATACAAAGAATTTCTCCAACAAATCTCCTGGGTTTTCAACAACCCAATTCAGAGGCAGCGTAAACCCTTCTACAGCCCAGTTCTGATTAAATGCACTCCAGTTACCCAGCAAGATTGTATACATTGCACAGTGGTTTTGACTTCTCTCCTGATTTTTCAGACTCCACTCTTTAAACTGATTTAATCAGTTCCTCATCTAGCTACCTCCCTGAGCGCTGTTCCTGTCCGGCTGATCTGGACAGAAAGCCTAATCATACCTTTGCCTCTCTACCCTGGTTATCAGCGGTTGCTGAGCAGATCCAGTTCATTCAAACAGCAACCGCAGTTTAAAAGCTGCACGATGTTTATAGACCTGCTTTCTGAACCTACAACCTCTGGTGGTAATCCCAGGTTGTTTCCTAGAATGTAAAGTCACGGGGACCCCAAGCATAAGGTAACTTTTCTCATGAAGTTCTATGTTGTGACTGTTAATCCATTTCTAAAAAGGGATATTTCCCCAGACACAATTCTCACCTTACATTTAATTTCATCCCATTATCTCCTTCCATGTGTTCCGTTATTACTGCGTCTGCTTGCTATTTATTTGTAGATTATTATCATTTTCTTACTTTGTTGTTCCTTAGAACTTGCAAGAATCTTTTGCACCTTTAATCTTGCTTTAAATCACTCCTTCTATCAATCCTCTTTCCCATAATCTTGCCCATTGCTCTTCTCTGAAGTCCCCGTCTGTGTACATGGGTCTTAGATGATGAAGTGGCCGGGCTACACACAGTGAGCCCAAGTCATTCTCAACGGCCGGTCAAACAGAGGGTCCATGCCATCTCAGCCCTGTGATACGAGGCTCTTTGCATTTGCTTTTGAGTAACAGCGGGATCATTTCTTCTTTCCTCTCGACATTATTTTAAACCATTTGCTAAACAAATCTCACACTAAATAGCCTTCTTCTTCCCTGTATACCCTCTGACATTTATCCGTCAGCCATAAAAACATTTTTACTCTTTCTTCTCAGGTCTCCTCACATAGAGAGTAAGTCCTGTGTATTTAAAGTCATTCAGTTACTGTAAACACATCTATTGGTATCGTATGGTTACTGGTGTTATGCCAAGCAACTAACAATATATATTTTGCTGAATAAGTATTTACTTCAGGAAGATATCAACTAGACTCTATACATGTGATTCTTCTATGAAATCATAAAATTAGAAAGCAAAATATTCACCAGAACCTGTTTTCTGACATCATGAATTCTTGCATACTTTTGTGACATGATGAAAATAGTCCTTTTGTATTTCTTGGGGCATATTTAAACATTTTAAACAATGAAGTTAAAGTTTGGATAATTAAATCTTAAATGTATCACACAGATCAGTATTAATTTAAGATGTTATTTTCCATCCCTGCCTCATATTCCAATTGAAAGCATTTTCTAGTTCATCATTATAAATATCCCAAAATACTAAATCAGAAATTATGAACCTCCATTAGATTTATCATACCCTGATATAATCTTTAAGATATTCTTTTGGAATTCTGAAACATTTTAACACCAAGTAGAGTTAAAGAAGTAATGACTACCTTATAATAACTGAATGGATTATAATTGATTCTTCTATGTAATATCTAAATCAGCCTAGTTAGATTATCTTTATCTCCAAAGTAAACGTTAAATTTATTATCATGAGATATTTGTTATCTTAGGAACTTCCACCCTCTGCATCTTGGGAAATTTCTTTATTATTTGCTTCTCTTAATATGCAATTTTCCCTTCCTGAGAATAAAAAATATTTTTTAAAAAACTCACAAAAAAGTCATGATCCATATTAGCAAATCACTAAGCAGGTTCAAACCTTTTAAAGTTAAAATCGTGTTATAAAGAGAGCACCTCTGCGAAGAATTATGATGTTGGTTGAGGTTGGATAGAAAGATGGCAGACGTGAAGCTTCTACCTAAGAAAGCTGTAAGTCCCACCTGAGTTTCTCCTGTCTTCTTAAGCTCAGGCAAAGGGCACTGCCATCAACACATAAAGTACTTTTAAGACGTACAGAGAAGAGACCAAACCGGCAATGTATCTTTCCTGTTTAGTCTCTGGCTAGTCCATGTTCTCCTAGACACAAACTTCCTTTTTCCTCTTTCCTAGAATGACAGGCCCATGTGTCATCAGTGACCTTAAGGAATATGTAGTCAAGGTCAGAGATTTTCCACTTAAGGAACTGTAAATTCTACAGGACCACTAGATGAACATTTTTTCTTTCTGCCAGAGAAGAAGGAAGTGTTTGCTACTAAAGATTGTAAGAGAATTAATATAAAACCATTTTTTCCTTTGAAAACTTAAAATTCAAACCTTATAAATTGACACGATTATCTTATTAGCCAATGTTAAAAGTTAATTTGATAATTAAAAAGTTAACATGATTAGGCGTTAACTAACAATTTTTAGAGTCAGTCATCTTGGAATTATCTTCACTCTCCATCATTTACTAGTATTTTGGGTATAAGTTTTATCATCGAAAAATGGGAACAGTTATAGCCCCTACCTAAAGCTGTTTTGAAGATTAAATGAGACATTGTTTATATAGTGCTTAATTCAGTGTCTGCAGCAGAGTAATGTTTTAAAACATGTCAACTCTTATTATTACTGTTCTTATTATCTCAGAGTTGTTTTATATAATCACCAAAGGTCATTTTAGAATTGCATTGTGATATTTTAGGTATTTGTGGTTTTTTCTGGGTATATTGTTTCATATACAATAGAAGTAAATACAAACTACAGATAAAGATATTTTGGTAACAGGAAACCAAGATAGTCATATTTGACAATCATTAATACAATACTAAAATAGATGGCTAAATAGAGCTCAGTGGGAACAAATTTGTTCTTAGTAAACATTGGAATCTTTCTGGGTCAATGGGAGTCACAATGATAGTTACAGGCTATTGTAGCTAATCTGAAATCACACAGTACTGGAAGTATCCAAGATCCTCATTTCAAGTTTGCTTCAAGCAAAGTAGACATTGAAACAAGAAGGTTCAGTGCATTTTCTACAATGAAATTATGCACAATAACCAAGGAGGATCCTAGAAATGACACATTATTACTGTGTTGTGTCAGGGTGCTAAAATTCTCCAGAAAGTGCCTCACAGGCCTTTGCCGATTAGTCTCTTAGTATGAAAAGAAAAAAAAAAGCCTGTTAAGGCATAAGAATTACTAATGTTTTATGAAATTATCCTTTTTTAAAGAAAAATATTTTACAATAATATGCAACTTTCAGGGTAGAGAGAAGAAACTGTTCAGACTCTGGCTTTTAGACTAAGACTAAAAAGGAAAAGGAAAAAATATCTTGGGTGGCACCTGTGGCTCAAGGAGTAGGGCATTGGCCCCATATACCAGAGGTGGCAGGTTCAAACCCTGCTCTAGCCAATAACTGCAGACAACAACAACAACAAAAAGAATGTCTTAATTTATTGAAAGTTAAAGAAATTATATTATTATTTATTTCACATCTCCAAAAAAAGAAAAAAGAGAAAGATTTCTGGCTAATACATCTCCCATAATCATGGAGAAGGATCTGTGTTTACTAGGTTACTTTGTACCAATTGATGAAGGGATTGGATGAAATGTATATTTCTATCCAGAGAAGTATGACAATCAGAAATTTAATCTGACAGCATGTTAAGACAGGCAAATGTTAGGAGGAGAGGTGACTTGATTTAGTAAACTCCAAATGACTCGAAGGCTACACGCACAATCCTGGTGCGTGTTCCCTGATAAGTTGGAAAAGCCAAATACTGACCTCCAGATTTCTGGCTGCTGTGCTTGTTTTGTTTGTGCCATCAAATATACATTCACTCTCAGAGGGAAAAAAAGACTTATGTAAGTGAAACTTCATATACCACATAATATGTCACTGATTGTAAGCTAACATCTGTTAATTTTGATTTATCTGTCTTGTGTAGGTAGAAAAGGAACTTTAATTTCCTGTTTGTTTTTTACCAAATGTGTTAGAATTTCTGTAATATCTGCAACTTAACAAGGGACACATAATATATAGGTATAGAGAAATTCCCCCTTAAAAACAAATTAAAAAGTTAAGTGAATGATAATTAGGCAGCATAATATAAAGGCAGACAAGAATGAGACTTTCAAAACTGTGGTCATACAAGCCAAGCATTTCAATTAATTGTGACAGAGGTTAATAAGGAAATAACTTATAAAATATTATTTTAGGGCCAGGTGTGATGGCTCATGCCTGTAATGCTAGGACTCTGGGAGGCCAAGGCAGGTGGATTGACTGAGCTCACAGGTTTGAGACCAGCCTCAGCAAGAGCCAGACCTTGTCTCTAAAAACGGCTGGGCTCTGTGGCAGGCACCTGTAGTCCCAGCTACTTGGCTGGCTGAGGCAAGAGAATTGCTTGAGCCCAGGAGTTTGAGGTTGCTGTGAGCTCTGAATCCACAGCACTCTACCAAGGACAACAAAGTGGGACTCTGTGTCAAAAACTAATATATATATAGTTTAATTAAAATAGTTAAAACCCTATCTGTCTCTGAAATTAAATCCAAATTATTTATGATCTAAATTTACTTAACTTTTGCCATTTCCCTAATCAAACAACTTACCAAGGAAAACTGCAGAAGACAAATGCCCCAGTTCAAGAAAAGAGAATGTCCATCTTTTCTGCACTTTCTTATTAGGGGCCTTGAAAGAGTGGATGAGTCCCACCTATGCTAATGAGGGCAGTCTTCCTTATTTGGTCTGCTGATTTAAATGCTAATGTCTTCTGGAAATACACCCCCAGACATACCAAGAAATAATGATTTGCTAGCTATCTGGGCACCCCTTAGCTCAGTCAAGTGTACATAAAATTAGCCATCTCAATAATAATGCTACTGTTGATTAAATGAAAAATAATATACTGTTGACAAAACATACTGCTTACAGGACATTTGGCTGGAAAATGTTCCTTGGTAAGTCTGGAAAATTTTAAAGTCAACCATATATGGGTACTCCTTCCTTTCCATCTCTCTAAATCCCTTAGTAAGAATTAGGCTATGGTTCTTTAAAAGACTGAAAGATAGGATTTTGGTAAATAAATCAAATTTTGCATATCTATTTTTAAAGTATCTAGTGAGAGATTATTATGTTCTAGGCCCTAAGCGAGGCACCATTTGAGGGGGTGAGAGTCAAAAACTAAAAAATATTCAATCGCATTTCTATTTTCCTACAAAATACTGTTGTCTGCATTTAGGCTTGACTTATTCCATGTTAATAATACTACACTTGGAGAAGGAGCATATTAGACAAATGCACTGGGGTTTCTGACAATCGTTTAGACTATTTTCTCTAGGTTACTTAATTTTACCAATAAAACAGTGAAAAGAGATTAAATAACCAGAATATTTTGTATTATATGTGAAGTGAATACTTTCCCATATAATCACTTATTCAGTAGGTACAAAACAGTGGGCATGGAATAATTAAATAAATAAAAACTGAGCTGACTGCTGTGAAAGCAGGAGTCAATGTAGTGCACAGAAGAAAGCATTCAATGATAGTCAATGAAAACTTCCTGACCTCCATTTGTTTTACAGCTGGTGATAGATGTCATCTTCAGATGCCCAGAAGAAAGTGATTCCTTTTGCAATAAGAAGTTTTAAACTTTCTTCTCATTAGTAAAGAAGAAATAATATTGATGTCTGCAGTAGAGCACACAGCACACAGACCAGGCAAAGCGGAACCCACCACCAGTAAATCCACACCAAACTGAAGAGTACTCTCTCACTCTGCCATAATGCACTCAGTCATCGGGCTTTGAATGTTAAATATTCAAAATAAAAAACAAATGCTGCCTCATCTATGATATATTCCATTCCTACAAGATTATTTTTAAAAGACAGTAAATAATTATGTTTTTCAGTTAGACTTGTTATTACAAAAAGTGGGTGTGTCATTGAGACAATCCAAAGCACCCCGTTCAAATTTTTTCAAAGTTTATATAGACACATTTTAAGTTAATTAAATTTCTGATCAATCTAATTATACACATGTGAGTAATATACTATTTAAAGAAAGCATCTGCCATTACTATAAACTTACAAAGTCACTGTAGCTCCCTTTAAGGAAAATGGGAGTTTGCACAATGGTAGTAACTGATGAAACCCTGGAAAGTTAAGAGAATAAAGTTCTCTGTGCAGCCGGGAGGGAAACAGTCCACCCAGGAAAACCCCAGTAGGAATCTAGGGCACACTCCAATGCAGGGCAGTGTTCACCACATTTAAAATCTGCCACCAAATCCTTTCTTCAAATTACATACATGTATGTATGCATGCCTTTGAGTATTGAGATCTATATTCATATAGATCTCCCTCAACAATTTGGGTTTTGGTCATTCTCAATATAGTCTTTCATGTTTTTATAAACTCCTGAGTTAAGAAAAAACACCAGATATCATTTTACATATATATGATCAGAGAAAACAAAACCAGGGAACGAGCAAGTTTGCTTCTTACAATCACCACTTTTGATACATTTCATCACACCCTGGTCTGAAGGTCTTAGGTTGCAATCGAAAGGAGGGGAGTCAGGGGGATTTAGTCATGCACTGCTACAACAGGTATAGGTGGGGTCTTCAGAGGCGTATTTTTCCCCTTCATTCTTTCAACTTACACACAGATCATTTTGCCATACGGAGATGAACGTTGCCAAGGGTTAAATGGGAAAAATGGAATTAAAGATATATAATGTTCAATCACCAAAACTGAGCCTAAAAGAGTAAGGGACCTGGGAGAACTATCTTTATTCACGAAAGTTCTTCTAAGATTAAACATTGATGCCTAAGAAATAAAGCATTAACCAAATTTGAATTCAACAAATTGTTTTCCTCCAATTTAAATTTGAGTCATTACATAAGCGCATTCTTGCTTTACGCCCAGAAAGGGTTTATTTATAGGCCTTCTCTTCTGCAATTATGCAATTGCAAGTGCCAGCAATTAGGACTGATGCTGCCTTTCTCCACGTTTTCTTCTCGCGCTGCTTTGTCTCCAGAATACTTTCTTTCTGTAAACTTTTTTTTCTTAGACACAGCCCCTTTACTTTTAGAACCAATTCTTCTTTCTTATAATACAGCTCTTTCTTTAAAAAAAAAATTTACTGTGATAACAAATTGTTCTCTGCCTTTTTTCCCTATTATCAGAACTTGTCTAAATTCACTAAGTGTTTTTAAGAAGAAAGATGATGGCAACATTTTTCAGTTAGGGTGGTTAAACTGTGTTATAAACATTAGAAAAATCTACATCTTAACAAACCCTATTATAGATGATATAAAATATCTAATTTTTCTAGTGACAATATTATATATTGATCTCATTCAATGTCAACATCAAAGAGTAAGAGCGGTATCCATTATTTCAGGTATTGTACAGCACGTTTCTCTAAGAACATAGTTTGAGAAGATGGAGATGATTATTTAAATAATGAAAAACATCATAACAAAGGAAATTATAATGAAAGATGTACATCTGTAATTAACTTTTTGGCCTCACTGTAATTTGCACACTGGTACTGAAAGCATTGAACCATTAGACTTACAGATATTGAGAAGGGAGACAACAAACCCTGATAAAAGGGATATTTTTTTCATGTGTATACTGATATTCTTGCAAATATATATATATATATATATATATGGTGAATTCTTTCTGATCTGTCTTAAGCAACAACACTACCTAATAAGTACCAAGACAAAACCAGTCCTCAAATATGTCTGACTTCTGTGATCTTTCTAATGTGAAGCATTAGGGCTGTTACACGGTGTGCGCCTTTATTATAATAATTTTCTTTGATCATTTCCCTTCCTCACAAAAGAAAGAAGCAGAAATACAACAATAATAATACGTGTCCTTCTATGATTTAGGCAGGAGAAACCTGGTTCCTTTTTTAATGCTTGCTTTCAATATTTTGTCTGAGAGCCTCAGGAGTCCTCAATGGGGTGTAAAGTAGTCTGTAGACTCCTGAGTGGGGAGGGTGTTCTCCCTGGGGCGTTGTTTCCCCTTGTTCTCATCTTTAACAACGGAGCAGCAAGGGTCAGCCGCAGCTGTGTAGAAAACTGATCAAACAGCTCCCGGGTAAAAGCAAGTTCAGGTGGTAGAGAAAGTACTTTCTTCATGGAAAAGAAAGTAACACTTTTCAAAGAACACAATCCTTTTTTCTACAATTTCCAGTGTCAAAAAGTAAGAGGTCTTAACGTTTTAAAGAATTAAGAAAGTTGGTACCTAGGTAATAAGCAGAAATAGGCCAAGCAGAATATTAATATAAATAGTCAAGGTCAGCACCAGCCAGATGAACTGGCTGAGACCCACCCCGCAGATAAGGGTCTCAGTTCTAAGAGGGCTGGTGTGAAGAGGGAAGGAGATTCTCCAACAACCACAAATCTCATATATACGTATTTTACTATATATTAGATAGGGAAAGGAAGATACGTTAGAAAACTCCCTGTGATTTACAAGGAGGATGTGGTAATGTACATTTAGGTACATTTGAGCCAAAGAAAGGGGACAAATTCCCAAAGACCTCTCAAGTCCCAGACTCGAAAACTATTTTAATGTAAGTATTACAATAGTAAAATTTCCTGAACAGAATTCCCAGGGAAATGGAAAACGTATTCATGGCTCAGTGGTTACAGCAGTGAAGAAAATCTGTGACAGCAGCCAGAAAGTAAATGGCTTCACCGTAGCAGAGTGGGGCTGTGGCTGGAGTTATGGTGTCCCTCAGTGGAACCCTAAGTCCTGGGACCTGTCGTCATAAGTGTCATACAGTTAAGGTGGGGTCATACTCAATTAGGGTGGGCGTAATCCAGTATGATGGGGCCCCTACAGGAAGGGAAGGGACACTGACAAACACACAAAGAGGACACCGGTGACGTGGGTGGTGTGGAAAACAGAGCAATGCAGATGCAAGCCAGAGCACACGGAGGAATGCGACCCCAGCAGCCTGCAGGAGGCTCCGGCTGGCTGCCTCCCGGGCCACGGAGGGAGTAGGCTCCACCTGCTGGCTCTACCTTCCAGACTGCAAAAGAATACATTTCTGTTGTTCAAAGACACTCCATTTGTGGGGCTTTGTTATGGCACCCTGAAAACTATTAAGTGGGAGAAATTCCCCTAGTAATTCTATCCAGAAGTTACCCTTTCTTCAGACAAGTCAGTATGTGTCTGAAATTCTCTACTGATGAAGAAGAAAACAAAATATGTCACCTGTTAATGACATGCACATCGGAGAAAAGCCAGTACTCAGCATGTCACCTTTACACAGCACGGTAGACGGAGCCAGTGCAACAGAAACCACTATAGAAGTATTTTTAAGTTAATATATTTGGCACAAAGGAATATATGTATATGTTATAAAGCATGAAATTATAACTAATATGCATGAACTACCACTGAACCCAAGAACCACTTGCTTGTGCCCTGTGATCCTCTCCATGCCCGTTCTCTGCCCCCGCCTTAAAACTCCCTCCAAACACACACACACACGTCAGGAAACCGCTTGGCTTTAAATACTTATTTTTTTAAAATAGTTTTATCTTTTCTGATAATATTTTTATCACTTATACCTATAGGAGGTCAATAAGCCCCCCAAATAACAACGATATGATAAGTAGTGAGTGTGGGAATCAAAGTAGAGCTCAGAGGTGCCTTAGAAAATGGCATAGAAAGAAGGTAACACAAAGGGATCTGAACGAGAACCAAGGTGGGTACTTGTTGAGGACAACGCCCTACCTTATCCAAACTATCCTGTCGTGATGCCTACTTCTAATTTGTGGTTTCTGTGTCTATATTAATTGTACATTCACTTTGTAGGGCCAGTTTTCCCTAAGTGATCACTTGTTCAACATTACATAGTTCCAAGTTCAATGGCCCCCTTCATGTATTATTATGGTAATTATTAAATTACTGGATTCAGATAGAACCAATTATTATTTAGAGTCACCAACCTAGCATCCAGACAGAAAAGACTGAGCAAATAGATTCCCTGAATTAGTCAATAGATGTCCCTGTTTGAAGTACCTGGTAGCCCACTGTGCCTCTCTAGAATTCAGCTGAACATCCTGGTTCCCTTCCCCTCTCTATAAACTTTATGGAGGCAGAGATTATGTCCACTTTATTCACTACTGAATTCTTATCACCTAGGAGAGTACCTGACACATCGGAGTGGCTCAGTCAGTAAATATTTGCTGAGTAAACAGGTCCAGAGAAGTATTCTCCTCTCATGTCAGCATCTCCGAAGCCTCCAGCCCAGCAGGGTCTCCCACTTGGCCTGGTTGTCACCTGTCTCATTCCTGCCCGAGTGTTTCCTCTGTCTCTTTTCTCTTTGCCCATCTAAAATCCTTTCCACCCTCCAGCTCCTCCCTATATCAGAGAACTACAGCTGATTATTCTAGAAAACTGAATTGCTATAGATTTGTATTTGAGAATACATATTTTGACTTTATTGACCTTTATCCTACTTAAAAATATTGACGAGTGTCTCTGTTCCTTCCCTCAAATATTTATTGAGTGTCCACCATTTGCTGGGTGCCACCTTAAGGAATTGGGGTTTATTGGAAAACAGCAA
The DNA here is from genome assembly GCF_000181295.1 of Otolemur garnettii. Taxonomy (NCBI): domain Eukaryota; kingdom Metazoa; phylum Chordata; class Mammalia; order Primates; family Galagidae; genus Otolemur; species Otolemur garnettii. Next base: position 12,149,559 of record NW_003852425.1, on the reverse strand, counting down.
AAGAATCCTGGTGCTATTGTATAGCAGAAAGATAAGAAATAATGAAATTATAGCATGTGTTATAAGATATCAAGTATTTTGAAGGAAAAATGAGAAAATGTAGACCTACCATTTGATCCTGCAATTCCTTACTAGTCATATACCCAGATGATCAAAACTCATTTCACAACGAACACATTTGCACCAGAATGTTCATTACAGCCCAATTCATAACAGCCAAGACATGGAAACAGCCCAAGTGCCCAGTGACCCAAGAATGGATTAATAAATTGTGGTATATTTACACCATGGAATATTATTCAGCCATAAAAAGATGAAGACTTCACACCTTTTATGTTTATCTGGATGGAACTGGAACATATTCTTCTTAGTAAAGTATCTCAAGAACGGAAAAAAGTATCCAGTGTACTCAATACTACTATGAAATCAATATATAATCACCTACTCATTCATGCAAGTGGGAAAACATAACTATAGTCCAGAAAATAGAAGGGAAGAGGAAAGAGAGGGGAGGGGATAGGGAGGTAAGAGGAGGGAGGGTATTTGGGGTGTCTTCACGTAATGTGCATGATGCAATGGTACATTTCAAAACTATTAAGAAATGGGTATAATTGTCTTACCACAACAAATAAGTATGTGAGGAGATGGATGTGTTAATCAGTTCAATGTAAGCATTTCACATTGTGTATCAAATTAGTACACTGAACTCCATAAATGCATTAATGTACACAGTTATGATTCAATAAAAAAAGAAAGAAAGAACAAGCAAAAGGTAAAGGGAACCAAAACCGTGAGGGGAGAGTCCTGGGAGTTATACTATTAAATTGGGCATGAAGTTGGCTTGATGGAGAAAGAGAAAAAGGCTGTGCTGGAGCAAGAGCGGCGGATAGCTGGGAACCTCACTTCCCAAAGCAACCTGTTGTCTCAGAACATCCCTGGAATGTCCCAGGGAAACAAAGTGTCTAACACAGAGTGAGAAAGGAAGGAGTTGTAGAAGATGAGGTCAGGGAGGAAACAGGGCCTTGAAGCTCATGCTGAGTGTACATGTATCACATGTATTTCATTATGAATAAAAAGAAGAGACATTCTAGCAGTTGATCTAACTCATTTTACAACTGAACCTTCTGCAAAGACCAAGCACCTCCTGTGAATCCACAGCGTCCGTGGAGATTGTCTTGTGCCTCATGTAGACCAACCAGATGCCGTATGAACACTTTCAGGCATCACCACTCACTTTGCGGAAATCTCCAGAGAAAGTGCTGTGGTATCAGCCTCCTACTCTCTTATGGAAAATATTATTTATAAGGAAAGGAGGCATCACATCCTGGCTTACACAGTCTCTGAAATCAAGCTCCATGGGTTTGAAACCTTGCTTACCACTTAACTAGTTTCAAAGTTTCATTTTCCTCATCAACATAACAGTACTAATGAGCCCTATCTCTTAGGGGACAGAAGGGAGTGATTTTAATATTGAATGTGAAATTACACAAAAAATCTCATAGTGTCATCTTGGAACAGTATAAGAAGTCATTTATATCCATGTTATCATACAATAGTTGTAAATACTTGAGGAGATGATCCAAATAAGCGCCCGTCGGAAGCACTCCCAACATATATATTTACATATCACTATTATTGCTGTTGGCAAAACCAACTCTCAAAATACATTATTAAACATTATGCATTTTCAGGCAATAATTTAATACACTCCATTGTATTTAGCATGCAGAATGAAAATGACGATTACAACAATTATAATTACCATTTTAATCCAATGCACTTCAACAAAAGATTATATATTCATATCTAATAATGTTTGCAGAAAATTCATGACAAAGGAAAATTGCAAACATCTAGAAATAATAGGGTCAGAGAAGGAACATAGAACAGAACCTTTCACAGTGATGGATATTATTCCTCTTACAATGTACATTAAAACCTTCCTTTTCATTCCAGGGACATTTTTCCTTCAATACACTTTTTCCATCATATATATAAACATACATGCACATATACATATATACCTGCGTATATCAAGATATATTACTAAGATCATGTAGATGAGGATAGAATTATCCTTTGCTCCCCTCATATACTCTAACCCTGCCCAATACTCCACACTAAGCAATCAAGGGAATCCCAAAAGACTGTTAGTCGTAGTAACCTTTCAGGTCAGTGAACAAGTATTTAATGTATTTCTTGAAAAACAAATCCTAGGGCGGTGCCTATGGCTCAAAGGAGTAGGGCGCCAGTCCCATATGCTGGAGGTAGTAGGTTCAAACCCAGCCCTGGCCAAAAACGGCAAAAAAAAAAAAAAAAAAAAAAAACCACATTCTAGGCATCACTGGAGTTTCATCACATTTTTTGTAATTTCTGGAACAGACTAGCATCTTGGTAAATTGTATTTTCAACATGAATAATATTTTATTTTCCCTCATTATCACTTTGTGACGAGCACCCTACCAGTTTATCTCTACCTAGATGTTCCAGAGATTTTTCCCTTTAATTGAATGTCTAAATTTATTCCATTCTTTCTCCACAACTAATGACTGTATTTGGTTCATTTTCTATAACACGTAATCACTAAATTAAAAAGGTTAATCAGGTTTAAATAAAGATGAGGGTGACATTTCTTCCATATTTGTCTGGCTCCCAACCTGCTTTCTGCTAACTTTGAATTCTGCCTTCTGTGAAAATTATGCCCTCTAAAAACAAGTGTTGTGAAAAGAGCCATATGGGGCAAAATTGAGTTTTGGCATCCAAAATGTAAGAATATTTTTAAACAAAACTTTATAATAGGCGAGGTAGCCATTTAATTAACATTTTAGGTAGGGGTCATTGCTTTTTATTTGGATGAAGAAAAACTAAAAAGAAAACCCCAAGAGAAAATGTAACATCAGAACACTTTGCTAGACGAAAAAGTGGGCATGAGACAGTAACATGGAGTGTCTCCCGAATCCCATTGAAGGCGGTAATTAGCCTGCGCTTCAGCATTTTGTACAATACAATGAAACACTATTTTACCCAATATATCTTAATTAAAAGCAAAAACACAATACAACACAAAGCTAGCATCAAAGAGGCGTTATTGGCACTCACATAATACAGAAGATGGAGAAGGACTTTGCTTTCTTTGTTTGGCAAGAAAATTGGAACTAGGCATTCTATTTTCCACATAGCTCTCAATATAGAAGCATTTGTGTACCAAAAATTGCATTTGCACTGTAAATTATATGGATGAAAGTCACAGAGAAAGAGACAGTTTGTTGTTTTATAATTCAATGGTAGTAATGCTTGGGTCTCTCTGCTTTCTCTTTCACAAAGAAAATAATTATTGAAGGCTCGGTTGTTACCGCAATGAGAGAGTTAGCTGAATATTCTAATGCTCCTGTTTTATATTCCTTTTTTCCACTGGGATGAATTGATTACACAGTAACATTAAAACATACACACAAAATAATTTTCGTGTCACCTTAATTTTGAATTTTGAATGCCAAAGAAAACAGAACAGTTCACTGTGGTCTGTTTTTTATAATTTCTTAATAGAAGGGAAGAAAAACAGTGAAGGAAGTCCTGTCTCATAGAAAATTATGAACAAATTCTCTCCCTGAAATCTAGCTACTTCTGTAATGAATATAAGCGAGGGGGGAAAAAGGTGAAATGAAGGATATCCAAATAGCATAAAAGAATCTCCATGTGACCATTCATTCACACAGAGATTTTAGTAAATTTGAATGAGACAGTTGAAGAGTAAAAATGAAATCTGTGCTCTAAATAATTCATATGGATAAAGACAACCCAATACTTACATTAGACTCCGCCATAAGGCGAGCCATAAGGAATGTCTAAAGTTCTAACAACTTTTATTTTACATCTGATATCTAAGATGTTATTTCTAGCAAATTCCTCAAGGAATTGTATAACAGCTATGCCTGATCAACTGAAGAGCAAAATGAACAATGATACGCCGGCTGAGTAGTACCACACAGCACGCTGAATGAATCCCTCTAAGTTAGCACAACCTTAAACTCAGTTATGAGTGTTGGCTCATGCCAACTGCTCTTGAGAAGGGGAAAGAAAGAAAGGAGCTGAGGAGCTACATTTTATCAATGTAGCTGCTCAGAATCAGAATCAGTGATTCCAGATGAGGAAGCAAGGAGACAACTGAGATTTTCCAAACAACCTGGATAGCACAAAAGAGAAAGCAAAAACCCAGAATATCAGGAGTTGAAGGCCTTTTCTTTGTACCAGCCTTACAAAGATGACATGCTTTCTAACATCAAACTCTATGACATGTAAGCCAAGTTATCCAAATAATCAGGGGGTTAGAAAGTACCCAGAAATCAACAAGTTCAACTCTTCACCTCTGCTTATAGAAATACGGTCTCGTGAACTGGGAGTCAGCGTCTGCTCTGTACCTGTAAATAACCCTACGACAACGTCCCCTGCATTGGCCTATCACAGAGTGGGAGAACATGTCCTCCAAAACAGGAAGGGGACAACAATATTCTTTATTGAACAGATCATAGCTGATTTTTATCTGTGTCCATTGGAAGGATTCTGAAAACAAAGCTAAAACTAAAGAATGGGGGATGGTGGACTAGACTAAGATGGATAAGACATTTAGATGGGTACAGAAGAACTACGAAGTTTAACAAAACTACCTGGCATACAAGTTGGATGGTTAATCATGATTTCGGCATTAATAGATTAAATTGCCAAAGTGTTGGATCTCCTAAATGTGGCTAAAATAACAGGATAGAAATTCACATAAAAACCAGTTGATACAAAAAGGGATATGTCACAAATACCTAACACGTGAGTGTAGATATTGTTGATGAGTGCTTCACAATGTAGTAAACACATTTGTAAACATATAATCTTCATTACAGGAAGAAATTAAAACTTATTCAAACCATGACAGTGTCTGCTTCAAATAAGCATGAAAGATGGGTTGGGTATGAAGTAAAAGGAAAAGTAACAAGAAGAAAATTCAAAGTGAGAAGTCTAAATCAGGTGTCCTCAAATTATGGCCCATGGGCCACATGCAGCCCGCCTAGGACATTTATCTGGCCTCCCATGTGTTTTTGCCACTCTGCCTGTCCTGCTTAGCAGCCGATTCATCCCAGGGCCCGCAGTCCAGCCCTCCAACGGTCTGAGGGACAGTGAACTGGCCCCCTGTTTAAAAAGTTTGAGAACCCCTGCTAAAATAAGCAGTGCCTATAACCCACACAAACCCATGAAGTGGTCTCCATTCCTATTTATATAAATAAATCTTCCCCTCTCCCCAGGAGGAAAAATTGAGAGGCGCAGTGGGTGAAAGGAGAATAAGAGCCATTTTCTCCACTCCTTGTACCTCCCCTGTGTGTTCTACAGGTGCATTTGAACCTCATCTGTCAGGAAAAGTTTACCTTCAGAGGCAGAACAGTCACCTGGAAAAAGTCCTTCCTGGTGACTTACATTCTGTAATAGCTTCACTAGTGCTCTCAAGGGGAAAATCTTCATGAGACACATTAAGTTTGTTAGCATTTTCAATCAGTTATGATCTATTCCATTTTTTAATTAAATTAAGTATCTGATTTTGATTTTCACAATACGCAATAACTTCAAAGGACCGAATTGTGTAAGCTACTAATGAATCCATGTCATAGCAATATCCTTATGCTCTCTTAATACCAAATTTTCAGTTTACTGAATCTTAGTGCTATGGGTATGACCCACATTATAATTATTATTATTATTTTGGTGTTTTTTGTTTTGTTTTTAAAGAGTAAGCCTTTTATGCCCAAAGCTTTACAAGATGACCGGACATACACTAGGTATTTAAAAACATAATGAATATATGTGTAAACCTGAGAAATACCCCTGTGATACAACTTCAGATTGTTCTAATTTTAAGCTGGTTTTCTTTATATTATGCCATTTAAAAGAGTATAGTTCCTTTTGTATCCTATAATTTGTATCTTTTTTCTCTGTTCATTTGCTATGATATCCAAAATTGCTTACAAAGAATAATATTTGGCTTTATTATGAATTCTATGGTAGCTCCAGAATTCACACTGGAGATCTAAAATCTAGACTTAATTATATCTGTCCTGAATGATCTATTTGCCATCACATAGATTTGGATGAATTTGGTAAGTACTAACTTTCTTTCTCCAAATTCTAACTCAGACATAATTCCTGCCTTTCTTCCTGGAGATCCATGTATGTATTGGGGTCTCATTCAGATTCCAGACACATTAAACAGACATTCTGGGACATGAATTATAATTTGGGTAACCAGAACATTTAAATTCTCTAGAATAAAGCTCAACTATTTCTTACATCTATATATTTTGTGCCTAATATTTCCTTAAATCACGGGATGTGATTCTAATGTAGATTGTTGAGATCTCAAATGGGGCTTTTCTGTTTGCTTGGTTGTTTTCAGCCAATGTATCCCTCTTTGTTCTAAGAACTTTGACAAATGATTACAGGATGTGAGAAAATGCAGACTGAATGCTCTTTAGAAACTCTTTGTGTACATCTCTGAGCGTGATGGCTGCTAAAACATTCAAGTATTGCAGAGGCGACCAGGAAACTAAATGTGCTGGCTAACACCTGCTGTGTCACCCGAGCACAGGTGTGTGGTTGGGATGGGCGTGCTTACTGTCTGGGTCTGTGCTGGCTGCCATAACAAAATGCCATAGACTAAGTGGCTCAACAACAGAAATTTATTCTGTCACAGTTTGGGGGGCCAGAAAGCTCAAGGTTGGGGTTCCAGAATAGTCAGTTTCAGAAGAGGGCTCATTTTCTGGCTTGAGGACAATCAGCTCATCTTCACAGGGTTGACAGACAGATCTCCACCTCTGCCTCTCCTTATGAGGCCACCAATGTTACCTGAGTTGGACCCCACTTTTATGACCTCATTAAACCTTAATTTCTTCCTAAAAGCTTTACTTCCAAATGCCATCACTTTGGGAGTTAAGAGCTTCCCCATGCACCGTGCAGGGGGAGGACAGAAGTTATTCCCTAGCACTTTCCACTTGACCAATTGCACTTGGGAACATCTTTGTGAGTGGGTTGAATAAATACAGATCCCGGATGAGATTGAAGTCAGAATTCATTTTAGAATAAACAAGGCCTCTTACATGGGGATTTTTCTATAGTTTAAGCCATTGTTTTTGAGATAATGCATGTCTGACAACGGCAGATTCTGAGAAAATGTAACCCAGCTGATGTATTTTTGTTCCATAAAAAATTGGTCAAATAAATCAACAAATATTTTCCCTGATTTTAAGTTAGTTTTATTTTAGTCTTCAAATTATCCCCTCTAGGAGATTCTGAGCATCTGAAAATAGCCATCGTATTTTTCTCATTTTAATTTCTTCATTCTACATCTGAGTGAACTTAAATCCCGTCCTTCAACCTGCTGATTGCTCACTTTCATGCCACCGCACTACAGCACTAATACCACGCACACTTTAGGAGAAGCTTTCTGCATACCGGGCTTCATTTCCTGTTCTATTTGCTATAAACATAGTTATTTTCATTCTGTTGCTTTCAGTCACATATGGCATTTTGAAACTGTTAAATAAAGAGATTATCAATATTAGATCTATCTCAGCTGTAAAACCTACATTTATGGAGAAATATGATCTAGTCCATTTCATTTCTGAAAGCCCAGCATCCTAGGGATGGTCATAAATTCACATGATTACCCTAAGCGTTAGATTTTGCATTTGGAACACTATTTAACTAAAAAAGGAAATCAAACATTCATGCAAGCAAGAAAGCTGCTCCCTATTAATGACATGTGCAAAGAAACTGCAAAATATAAATGATTCGCACTAAGATCATCAATAAAAAATGACACTCACACAAAATGACTTCCTAGTGTCTCCTTTTGGAACAGAAAAGAATATTAATAATTTGCCAAACTAAACATGTTTTTCAGAAAATCCCTTCCCCTTTATGAATTTCTCAGAAAACCTGTGAAAATATTAAAATAGATACAGATTATTATCACTAAAATTACAAAATACATATCAGCTAACATTTAATTGAAGACTTTCTGAGAGAATGTCAATAAGCTCAATCCTTTAAAAAATAATATTACTTTTATTACATCAATATAAAATTACTTCATATTGCATCAAGTTTAATGTAGGGCCTAAGGATTTATATATCTAAAATAATCACTTAAATACATCTTAAAAATAAAAACACAGAAAATAAACTTCTTTAGAACATTCCTTCAGTGAAAAGGAAAGATGGCTGCATATCTGAAAGATCCTGCCAACGTTAAAGACATGAAGATGACACTTACTGAGCTATTACCTGGGGGAAAGTCGGAGATTTATCTCTGATGAACCTCTGATGTATCTGCTTCCTGATTGGGCCTTTAGCTTTTCTATTAATAGACCAATTTACCAGGAGGAGAAAGGAAGGCATCAAAGGGAGTAGCTTTCCTGGAACTTTGGCTACTTCTCCATATTTATTCTGATAGCATATCCCCTTGGAACATTTGGGGACTAAGACATAAAGATATTATAATTGAAAACCAAACAGGGGCTAATGTCCACCACAGGGAAGATAATTAGAAAAATCATGTGCTGGGCTGCTACCGTGAATGGTAATCAAGCAAAGTTCCATCAGTTGATCGCCAGCCTCATTCACAACAGTGCACGTGTTCTTGGGCATGAAGTGACTAAGCAGTAAACACACTGAGCTGTGGCTAAGAAGGAGACAGGACCCAGAGATGAGAGGCAGGGAAGAGAGTCATTTATTAGTGTAGCCTGGTAGTGTCATGGGGTTGGACCGGAGAAGAAAAGGAAAACACAACTCTGAGTGGCCGCCATGATGTCATGTAGTCATTCTTGGCATGAAGCAATAAAATAGGCAGGCAGTGTTTTTTAGAAATTATTCTGTACCATTGGAAGTAATTAATAGAATTAATTGTTAAAGACTGAACTTTAAGACAAGCATAAGCCTGTGGTTATCCTAACTACTAACCATCCCCATTTTCAAATGCACACCCACTCTGCTAATAAGTGAGAATCCCCTTGATTGAACTCTTCTGTTGTTAAATATTTCCTACTAATTCTAATAGCCCTAATTTAAGAGTCCGTGGCACAAGTAACTATAAACACCTTCAAGTGACCAGCAATATCGTCTTTGTAGCAATAGATACTTGAGCAAGACATCTCTGAATAAAGGCAATTTGGAACATATAAAGTACAGAGCGGATCAGACAAAAATAAAACATTTTGTTGGCTACACACTTAAATGAGTCAGAAATTGATATTAAAATCCACTATATATTCTTTATAGCACATTTAAATATCGACACACTTTCTGGCTCATACATCTGAATGGAACACAACTCTTGAGGATTCTGTTTCTGTTTTCATCTAATGAAGAGTCTCTTACAATTTATTTGAAAACTTTCATGGGGAATTTATTTGAAAACTTTCATGGGGTTATATGAGTCCAAAGAATTCTCCAGTATGCATTTGAAAACAGAATAAAAGATAGAAAAATCTTTGACAAAATATGACCTAGTGTACGAGAAGGATGTTTTTGAAATTGTTCCATCATATTTTAAATCTTTGGCTACCATTCTGAATGTTTTACCTAATCACTAGTAAGGTAACTTATGCTCATTTCCCCATTTTCTCCCTTTCATCTCAATACAGAATGCTCTTTTTGTGTGCGGGGAGCTATGAGCCACACTGTGCTGCCTATATGGTGAGTGCATTTGGTTCTGAAGGTTTTACAACATATTGGAAAGTAAGAAAACATTGTGGCTCAGAAAACACTACCCTAAAATAAAGTCCTCAGAATCAGCCTCAGAAGCAAAAGTTTTTCTCCAACCTTCTCCTGATTTTCCTTCTCTCAGTCCCATTCTTCCCTGAGACCAGCCACAGAAAATAGGAGCCCTCTTTCCCAACAGGTGTCACAGAAACCAGGACCCCTTTTGCTGAAATCCAGCTGTAAAATTTAATATTATTCTGTATAAAAGATTTATATTTATGTTACTATATTAGTATTATTATATTATTCTGTATAAAAACTAGACATATAGAAATTACCTCTTGGGGGCAGGAAACAAACACAAGAGGAACTTTACTCAAGAAATGCAATCAGTGTAACCTAAGCATAAAACCTTTGTTGAACCTAAGCATAAAAATAGAACATTGCCCCTATATCTTTGGGTCTTTATTTTGAAATCTCCACATACATATGTTAAATGAATCTGTATGCCTTTCCTCCTATTAAACGATATTTCCTATGTCAGTGATTTCTCTGTGAACTTTTGAGGGCCAACCACCTCAGTCTCCACAAAACCTATATCAAATAATCTTTCACACTCACAGTGTTCTTTTGAAGAAACCTCAGGTCATTTTATAGTGTGTGTTTAAATTCATTAACTAGTCAGTCAGTTAGGGAGTGTGTGTGCTCTTTATAGCCACTAAATAGCAGAATTCCCAGCAAAAGAAGAACAGGTGCAATTCAAACCTATCAGCCCTGAGCTAAAAGAGGAGAATTCAGATGAGGGGTAACTGGCAAAAGGACCCTGAAGACACAGAACCTATGACATTCTCAAGGGATCCCAATAGAGCTGCAGTAGTGGACAGTGGCCAAAAGGAAATTGTCAAAATTTCAAAAATAGAAATCAGAACAGGGATACCAAATAAGATAAATGGAATTGAAGAAAGAGTTTAAAACTACTGAAAAGTAGCCAGAAATAATTTTTTCAGGAAATCAGTGAAACAAATGAAAAAGATGCTTAAGAGCTTAACAACAGAAGTAAGGATATAACTGAAGATTCACAGCAAATAGGATATCTCTAGGCCACACAGCAATCAACCAGGCCAAGATCAAAACAGAGGGGAAAATTCTATAAACATTAAGATGAAAGCAATAACTCTCCTACAAAGAAAAACACACAAGGCTAACCATAGATTTTTCGGGGGGGGGGAACCTCACAAGGCAGAAGGGATTGGGGCCCAAACCACCATCAACTTTGAAAAAGAAAAAGTGCCAGCCAAGAATCTTATATACTGCAAAACTCAGTTTCAAAAATTACAGCAAAATAAAAACTTTTCCAAACAAGCAAACACTGAGTGGGGGATATTATAACAATGAGACTTTCCCTACAGGAAATATTTCAAACTGCATTATACATGGACCAGCACAGTAAACATCCAGCAGTCTAAAATCAACTGAAAACTAATGCTCATAGCTCCTATAAAACAATAGAACAAGAGATAAAACAAAGCAATAAAGTCATGCCCAAATTAATACTAATGCGCAACATAAACAGTTTGTGTACCCCATTCAAAAGATGCAGATCAGCTGAATAGATGAAAAAACACAACCCAAGTTTCCTGCTGCCTTTAGGAAACACATCTACTACACAAGGTCTCACACAGACTGAAGGTGCAGGTGTGGAAAAAATATTCCATGCAAATGGAAACAAAAAGCAGGGACAACCATTCTCATATCAGACAAAATGCACTTTAAATCCAAAATGGCAAAGAAAGACAAAGAGTCATTAGAATGTGGTAAAGGGAGAAATTTAACAAGAAAACTTAACAGTGCTGAATATACACGCACCTAGCACAAAAGCTCCCAGATTCATGCAGCAAAGTCAACTAGATCTAAGCAAAGATATAAACAATGGCATCATAATTGCTGAGAACTTCAATGCCCTATTGACAAAGTTAGATCATCAAAGCAAAAAATAAATAATCACTGACCTTCAGTGGGACTCTGGAATAAATGGACCTCATGACCTTCTACCCCTAAACTACTGAATATTTCAATACGTTCTTCTCAGCAGCACGAGTCATTCTCCAAGACTGATCATGTATTAAGCCACAAAACATGTCTGAACAATATAAAAAAAAAAATCGAAATCATACCACATGCCTTCTCATGAAACAGTTTAAAAACTAGAATAAATCAATTCTATTAATAAGAGAAGCACACGTACTGCACAAAGTTGTGGAAATTAAACACCTGCTGCTGAACAAGCCTTGGCTCAATGATGAAACTAAGATGGAAGCCAAAGATTCCATGGAACTGAAAGGCAGAGGAGACAAAAACTATTAAAAGCTATGGAATGCAGGAAATGCAGTCCTAAGGGGCTACACATAGATTATACGCCTACAGCAAAAAGACAGGAAGATCACAATTAACAACCCAATGTCACATCCCAAGGAGCTATGTGGATGAAACTTCACAGGTAGCAGCCCTTGTAAAGAACAATATTAACAAATACTTGCTTAAAACCTCTCTAGTCATCTGACTCTCAGTTGTTTCTTGATCCAGACAAACAAGTCTTCAGAGAAAGCCTGGTTGCATCTGTTGTTCATGTCATTTTATTCCCTCTAAGATGCAAAACCACCCCCACCAAAGACAGATTTGCAGGACTGCTTCTGACTACAAATTCTTGAAACAACCATCTCAAAATGTATCCAATGTGGGGGAAATTGTTCCCTGTCTTTTAGCATGGGTTTCCTTTCTGCTTGAGAGACTTAAGGAGTCATGAGAATGGCACGTGAGTTATATACTTACAGGTGGGCAGAAAACTCACCTCCAAGAGAGAATGCACATGTGAGGTGCAACAGTAAAGATTCTCTGGATTCCCAGGGTCTCTTAAAGCTGGAGGCAAAGGTCATGCTCAAGGTCTGTGGTTTTGCAAAAACAAGGTGGAGACCTTCTATCTGATCTTCTCATGTCATCCCTATCAGTGCTGATGTCTGAGAAACAGCTTCTCTCTACTTCTCCCTGTTTTATAATAAATACAGACCCGAGATTTGCTCAAGAGCAAATCCCTCAGTCCCTTAGCACAGACTCTGGGTCAAGCCTCTTCATTCCTCCTGCCAAAACCCCTTCCGTCAAAGAAGTACAATCTGGAGTGAAATATTTTTATTTTCTTCAATGAATTTTTGGTTGCAAATATATGTTGTAATTAAAGGATGACATACAAGATAGTATGTATGTTCATAGATAATAAGGAGATTTGGGTTGTTTCTGTCTCTAATCAGACCATGATCTACAAATTATTGGTGGCTAACAGACACAGCCTTTGCAAGGATACCATTGTGCTTTTAATACCACAAATTCCAGGCACTACAGTAAGTTTGTAAGTAAAATACAGAATTAACCTGCATATTCAACTACTATTGCCAAAACTAATATATGAATAATATTTGTGAAAATAAATATAAACATATGTAAATGCTGAATAGATACAAAAGTTGATTAAACTAAATTTCTCCCCCCAAATTTCTCAATATTTGTATCAACTTAGTTACTGAATTTTCATTATAACTATGGTTCCCTTATGTAAGTCAGTGTTCTCCAGAGAAACAAAACAAATAGGATGTATATAAGTACATGAGGAAATTTAATTAAGAATTGGCTAAAACGTTTGTGTGGGCTAGCAAGCTTAAAATTCTCAGATCCGCCTAGGGGGCTAGAAATTCTGGCAAGAGTTCATGTTGCAGGTCATGAGTACAAAGATAATAATCTGAGGGCAGAATTTCTTCTTCTTTGGGAGAAGAGGCATTCAACTGATTGAATGAGATCCCCCTAGATGGAGGGTAATCTCTGTTGAAAGTCTGCAGATTTCACTATTAATGTGCATCTAAAAACTACCTTCATAACTACATATGTAGATTGGAGTATGACCAAACAAGTGGCACCATACCTTAGCCAAGTCAATGTATAAAATTAACCATCCCCCTACCTCAGTCGTATCTTTCTCCTTGTAACCTCAATTTTTAGGGAAACCAGCAGACAGATTTGATAAGCTGCCTCATCACATAGATGAAGGCTGTGCAAAGAGCTGAGCAGGACAGAAGCCAGGCAGGAAGAAATGAATGAAGACCAGAAAGCTCAGCACCCATAGGGCCTACCAGGTGCTGTTCTCAACCGCGTCAGCCAACGCACACACCACATGCCTTCAGCAGGAGAGAACACCACCTCTGGGCCAGGCCAGATCAAGAGAAGCAAAAGATGGGGGTGTCCCGAGGCTCAAAGAGACACAAAGAAGACATTTCTTTGGACACAGTCTCTCTTTGTGGCTGTGGGCGCAGAGCTTTGATGTAATGAGGGCTGGAATGTTCCCCACCTTCCTCTCATACCAGCTTCCATGAGAATCATCTATACAGAGCTAGTTTTGGAAAATTCAACTGATTCAGCGATTAGAGTAAAAAAGAATATGGTACAGCATCAATATATAAATACTATAAAAATAGAACATTTTACCCAATTTACCAAAAGATGAAAAATACTCAGACTCCATAGTCGTGATCCCATCAATCACCCTCCCTCCACCCACCCACTCCCCACGCCTATGGGTCATTCTATAAGGGTACATGTAAATCCCTCTAATTGTAGAATATAAATGTCTTAACACAATAACTAAGAAAATGACATGAAGGCTATGTTAACCAGTTGGATGAAAGTATCTTAAACTGTATACAGAAACAGTATACTGTACCCCATGATAGTATTAATGTACACTGCTATGATTTAATAAGAAAAAATAAAAAAATACTCAGACTCTTTCCTACCCTACCAGCAGTGTCCCACCTGCAGCCTGTGAGCAAATTAATTGAGGACCATTTTGCTTTTTCTTTACCCGTGGTGTCAGATATCTTGGAAAGTATGCGCAGGTGTTTTATTCATCAGCTTTCATTAGTGTGAAATGGTCTGGGACAACTCTTATTCTTTCAGTGTGTAGCAGAACAGAAAAAAGGTTGGATGGACACCCATACACTTCAGGGCTCTCTCTCCATCTCGCTTACACAGTAACTAAACTTTTAAGGCCCACAGGCCCTCCATGATCTCACTTCCCTCTGTCTTTCTCCCAGACTTCTTTTGTTCCTTCTTTCCTGCTTTTCCAACAGCATTCCGAGCATGGCCACCCCTCAAAGTCTTTTCCATGGTTCTTTCTTCTGTATCAGATATTCTTCTCCAGATATCAACATGGCTCACTCAGCTCCTTCGAGCTGAATTAGCTGTCACCACTGAGAGTGGCTATTACAGGTCACACTATTGAGTATTATGACCAACACACCACCATTTCTTCTTTCTTTTCTCTCAGTTACATTTCTCCATTTTGACACTTTTTGCAATCTGACATATGACATATTTTCACAAACTTCTTCTGTTTGTTTGTTTGTTTGTTTGTTTTGCTGTTTTTGGCCGGAGCTGGGTTTGAACCCACCGCCTCCAGCACATGGGGCAAGCGCCCTACTCCTTTGAGCCAAAGGGGCCGCCCCACAAACTTCTTTTATCCCGTTCCATTCACTGCTATATCCTTGGTGTCTGTCGCAGTGTAGGCAGTCAAAACACACGTGTTAGATGAATGAATGGTTGAATGAATGAATTACTCTCTTGAGATAATGTTTGCACAGAACAGATAAAAAGCATGGCCAAACATATCACTAAAAATTCAGAAAACTGAATTAAACCTCACATCTCTGAAGGGCATTTGAAAAGAACAAATAAAAGACTTAGGAAAGAGGGAGGAAGACAAGAGAGAAAAATGCACCAAGTGCTGATAGAAGCCAGCAAGGAGTAAGATGAAAATAAACATCACAGACAGAAAGATGAAATTCAAAGACACCTCAGAAAATCCAATAAGGAATTTATGAGAAAGAATGATAGAGCAAGCAAAACCTAATGGAAATGAACTGTTTACTCAGATTAAAATAAAAACGTAATATATCTATACACTGACACACCACCCAACACGAAAATGGAAAACCTATACATGCAATGCATGTAGAAGCAGCCAGATATAAGTTTATATACTGTAGGATCTTATTCATATAAAATTATAGAAAAGATAAACCTATAATTATAATCAAAGGACACTGAGTCTAGCGGCAGGGAGAGGAATCCATGGCAAAGCAATGTGGGGCAAGTGTGGGAGGGTCATGATTTGTTTGAGAATTTGCCCGTAATGATTGTTGCACAACTGTGTTCACATACAAACCTGACAGAACTGTGCACTTACACTAAAAATTATACCTTCTTAATGCTACCTTTAAAAAAAAAAAAAAAAAAGGATTAGAGACAACATGCCAGATTTAGAAGACAGGCAAAGGGTCCCCGAAAGACACATCATTGAAACACTCTAGAAGAAAACAAAAATCAATAACATTTATAGTTATAGTTCCAGAACTATATAGTTCTTTTTCTAAAAGAAAATTTCTATTTGTTAGTTCATTAATTTAGTAAATGAACATTATCATTGGAAAGAGTCATCATTACGAGGCTGTGAAAGATCTTTTTGAAGGAAACTGTCTAAACAGTGTGAACAACAAGACACGAACCCGAACAAATGTCATTGGCTCAGTACCACGAAGGCTTTATCCTCCTTAATTTACTGTATGAGCTTGACACACTCTATGTAAAAATAACCATTAATTAGGAACACAAACTAATCATAATGTTTAAATAAAAAATTAAAGAATTCCTGGCAAAACTAAGAGAAACAATACAGTAGAGGAAGGTGGCCCAGCCTTAGGAGACGGTTCATGTATAATCACAAGAAATGGTTCTAATCACTTTAACATTAAAACAGTGAGATAGTGAGATACAGTGAGATGTTGGCTCATAAAGACATCACAGACCCAGGATATAACATCCAGAAACATAGATAAGTCCCTATAAAACCTTTCTGAATGATAAAGTTAGCATATTAAATTAGTGGAGAAAAGATGAACTATTCAATACCTGGTACTGGGGTAACTGGTGAAGAGTATACAGTGCCCACACCTCACACAAGATGCCAAGATAAATTCCACACAAATCAAGTACATAAAATGTGGTGCCAGAGGAAGATAGGGAAAAACAAAAATACATTATAATCCTGGAGAGGAAAAAAAAAGGCTGCTTAATTTTAACTCATAATTCACAAGTTGTAAAAGAAAGCTAAGTATGAAAATTTCACAAAGGTCAAATAAAAATGAAGAAATAATATTTATTAAATGAAGCCCAAAAGGTCTCCGCTCTAATATGCCAACTTTCCTAAATGTGAATGTTAAAGACTATTACACACACACACGGCCAAAACCCCCAAAACTTTGGTGAAAAGTTATGATGATGCAGTTCACACACAAGCTAATCCTTGTTAAAATGTGAACAACAGACCATAAGCTCAATGGGAGCCAGAGAAAGGCAAACCAATGATACAGAAAAGCCACTATTTAACCTATTAATCTACAGGTAATGCTTGACCACACCCCATCGGGAAGGCTTGTGGCAGCCAATGTCATATATTTCTGTAAGGAGAATAAATTCTCAGTTTTATGTTGAGCAACTCAATATATCCATAAAAATTATGAACACATATACATTTGACCCACTGATTTCACATCTGAAAAAATGTCCCTGGGAAATAACTGTGTTTTAAATAATATCTTTATGTTATTTATTACAGAAGTTTTTTTATGAAACACATTTTCATCAATAGGGAGCTACTTAAACTATGATGCATCTATGTAACACGACACCACACGACTATAATAAATGAGAAGGCACTTAATATATGGATTTAGAAATAGTTACGAGTAAAAAAATCAGGCTCTAGAAGAGCATGCATAGCATATTATATTTTTGATGAAAATAGAAAAATGAGAACATCTATTTTTGTTGCTTGTGCAATCATAAAGAAACTAATAATAATGGTTTTCCACAGGGCAGAGGTGAGACCTGGATGGATGGGAACAGGGGAAGAGAAAGACTGTTTACTCCATAACTGACTTTTAATACATTTTGCAAGTTTTCTACTATGTAAAAATATTATCTTGTAAAATAATTAAAATTTTAGAAAGTATGTTATGAATATTAATGCTTAATATTCTGTATCTCTGAAACTTAGCTGCTTGTTAAATCTGTGAAATTGAGTTGTGTCTTCAATCTATTTTTAAGTATGCAGTCAACAGTTCCAATTCTGTTTATTTTTGCCTTTTTAATCTAGTTTAAATTGTAGCTATCTCACCCTACATGACATGTTTATCATGACATCAATTTGAGTTCCTATTGACTGGAAGGATTTCTCTAAATGTTTTCAAGTAGTAAAAGAAAGAAAACCTAAAGAAATCCTACAATGTTTTAATGTCAAAATATATATTATTCCTTCAACTAATCAAAGGTATAGTCTTCCTGACCTTTCTCCCACCAAAAAGCAAGACAACAAAAACATTTAATTTTAGAAATTTATTAAACTGACTGCTGCACCCAAGCCCCTCCTCGGCCTGTCCCCACGTCCAGCCATGTCCCAGACACACCCACAAGCCATTCCTCCGCTGCTGAAAGTGGAACCACAGGGAAGAGCGTGCCAAGCAACTTATATTTAGATTTGATGCCTCCCCAGATGGGTGGACCATAATGGAAATGTCACCAAGCTATTCATAAAGATTTGTTGAAACTTATGTGTTTGATATATGAAGAGTATTTTGAGTTTTGACACCCTGCTGAAATTAGGACAAGATGTATCATCGGGATCAGCAGTCAGTGAATTGGAAGCCTACGTCAGCTCCCAGTGGTGGCTCAGCTCCCCAGGACACGCTGCCTGGGCATCACCAGAGGAGCAAGCATCATGGCTTTATGCATTAGTGATAGGTACAAAACTAAATGTGTTTATTATTTTTATGACATTTAAAATTAATTTTCATTTTAGATTAAAAACATTTCTGTTATCACTGAAGCATGGAAGGGCAGAAGGAGAAGAGGCATAGTAAGTTTGAACACACCGGCACCATCTTCCTAAACCCAAAGGCAGTCCTGTTGGCGTCCTACTCTCTCAGTGACTTCCTGTAACCAGATGAGAAAAAAGTCTAAACTCTTTAACTTGGGATTTGGGAACACGGCTGAATTACAGAGAACACTGGAATTGAGGCAAAGGGGCCTGAGTTCTAATCCTGACTTGGACACTTGGCCCAGGGAAGCCACGTAGATCAAAAGCATCTAAATTCTTTGACTCTCAATTGATTTTACTTTCTGAAAACTAGTAACAACAATGGCTGTTATTAAGGGAAATGAATAAATTAGTTTGTATTTTGAAAATCATTTAAAAAAATGTACTGAAATCATTTAAAAAAATGTAATGAAAATCATAAAAAAAAATGTACAAATATCATACAGAAAACCAAGACTTTCCAAAAATGAAGAAATGGTTTTTGCAATTCAATTTCTATTACTTTCTATTCACATTCTGTGCAGGAGTCTACTGGCCTCATCTTCCTTCCTATACGTCCCCTTGTTTCCTGTTCACCAAAGTATGCCTGCTGCTCCTTTATCTGGAGTAACTCTGTTCTTATACTCAGTACACTGTGCAAATTTCCCTTCCTCAAGATCATTTCCATCAAGAACAAATCCTGAATTGTAGTTGTGGGTTATTATGGTATAAATACACCTATCACCCTGAGTTTCAAGCTACCAATGGTTTGACAACCAGCTTGAAAAGTTCAAGAATATGTAACAATCTCCTTTCCCCAGCCAGTGTGAGTGGCTCCAGCACACGCCTGCACCTGCCCTCACCATAGCACAAGCTCTGCCTGGGCTGCTTCATACTAAAGGGAGAAAGGCATGAATGAACCATCATGGCGGGAGCCCTTAGGCTGTCCATGAGGACTCATTCTTAGATATTTTGACTATGCTCTTTTAAACTGAAAAGTCATAAGTGAGAGTATAAAATTTTCTTCAATGCCTGGTCAAATTATGTCCTCTAGCATATGGTGAAAGAAGGGGCTATCTGTGGCTGTCATCATAAGAGTATCTTACAGGGGTCAAATGTGGCTCCACCATCTAGCACAAAGTGAACTAGGGTAAGTCACATTGGCTCCCAGACAATTACCTCAACTCTATAATGGATATATAATAGTGCCAAATTCATACATGCATTCTAAAGATTAATAACCTTATTTTGGAACTATGTACAGAATATTTAATAAGTGCAAAAATTATTTCCTTCACATTTTTATCCTACATGTGACTTCTGTCCTCAGTCTTTGTCCTGTATCTGCTGTGACACTCTAGTAAGAATTGTATTTGTTTATTTATAGGTCCATTTCCCCCACAGAACATAAGCCCTATAAGGGATGGTACTGTATTTTATTCATTTTGTAGTCCTTTTGTCTATTTCATGGAACACAGCAAGAATTCATATAATATGTGTTTCATAAATTTATGATGGATGTAATCTTTAAATAATTTTGTAGTCCAAATAGCATTTAATGAATCTTCTTGCTTTTCAACAGTGAGAAGTGAGATAAATTAAATGTATCAGAAAAGTTTTGTCTTGAATGGTATACAGTAGGTTTCTTTTAAGCATCTTCTGAATAAAGTTATGTGGATTTTTCCCTTTGGGAGCGTAAGTCAAGTTTTACCATCCAATGCCTATGGTATGCTTAGAAAAAGACAGAAGCTCCTCTACTTAACAAGGGGGTCATGTCCCAATAAAGCATTATAAATTGAAAAGATAATACGTAAAAAATGAAGATAATATATGTAACCTACCCCACATTATACCTTAGCTAAGACTACCTTAAACCTCCTCAGAACACAGTAGCCCACAAATGGGCAAAACTGTCTAACATAAATCACATTGTATAAAAAGTGCTGAATATCTCCAGGAAGACTTCACCTGGCATGTCACAAGCTCAGAAAGGAATCAAAGTTCAAAGCCCGAAGTACAATTTCTACTGACTGCATATCGCTTTCATACCACCATAAAGTCAAAAAATTGTCAGGTTGAATGAGTCATCATAGTCAGGGATGATTTGTAGTAAGATTAAAGGTTGCCAAATTGTGTTTAAAGTCTCCCATTGAGAGACGAGGCCTCTGTCCTCTTCCCCGGAATCTGAGCAATCTCTGTTAATACTGACCAAGGGAAGATGACAGAAGTGACTTGGTGCTAATTTCTAGGCCGAAGCAGTAAGAGCTTCCAACTCCTGTGTCTTGTTCTTGAAACCTTGAGTCACTTATAAAATACCCCTCTTATTACCTGGCTGGAGAGATCAAATAAAGAGCCCTGGAGACTTTACAGAGAATGAATAAGGGCCAGTTATGCCCAGACTTCCAGTTGTCCCTCCAAAGCACGAGCTTTTTTGACTTTTTAGACCAGACCAGCAGTAGGCTGAAGACCAAAAAGTGACCTAGGTCACTGCAATGTGGGCCATCTGCTCACTCACTGGAGCACTGGCCAAACTTCTAAACCCCCAAACTCTGAAGTACAATAAAATGTTTGATGTTTTCAGACACGAAATTTCAGGGTAGTTTGTTTCTCTCTTTTTTAAAAAAATTTATTTTTCTTACTTATACATGTGTATATTAGGTTTCCACTTTTGCCTTCACAGAATTAAAATGGCGAAATTTAATGAAAATAACAATATTTAACATAAGGACTGAGAGCAAAAACCTCATAAAGAATGAATGAAGATAAATACATTCAGAAAAGAAATCAGACAATTGCTGCAACAAAATATTAAGCAATAATAATAGTAATAAGGCAAAGAAAGTAAGATTCACATTGTCAGACAGAAGTATGTCTATTATGGAAGACTTTGACCAGTTAACTTCCAGGGTAGTTTGTTACATAGCCAAACATAACTAGTACATAGAGGAAAATGGCTGAATGACTTGAAGATGTAATACAACTAATGGTATTTTTAAAATGTTTTAAAGTTTTCACTTTTCATTCTCAAAGAAAAAGAACCCTTTCCTAACAAAATGCTATTATACTAAAGCCAATTTTGATATCTTGTATGAGTATTTTTGGCTACACACTATTGGGCTACTGGGGAGGCCAGTGGAAGAAAAGGGAATTTAGGGGGAGAAAGAGAAACTGAGAGATTAGGGGGGAAGTTAGGAGGGGCACCCAAAACCCACCTGATACCAGCCGGGGATTATGGACCCCACCAAGAACGCTGTGGATGGTGATATCGGGGAGGCACAAAGGCAGCGAGGAGGTGAGCCCCAGCCCCTGGCTGGAGGAGACCGGAGTTGCTAGGTAGAAAACTGACTGCCAACAGACAGGGACCAATCAAGGCACAGGACAGAAATGCCACAAGCCAATGAGAGGAACCTAAAGGACGGTAGAAAAACCCTAGCACCCCAAGCAGACCAGAGCAAGTGGTTCCAAGGACCCTCCACTGCACTGGCGGCCTTCGATTCCCCAAGACCACAAACCCAGTAGGCACAGACAACTCCAGAAACACTTCTACATCCACCATCCATTAAACGGTGTATTTTCCTAATGTTACAACCATTAGAATTTTTTTAAATAAACAAATTACCCAACGTTTGAAAAGTTATTTACATTACAGAAAAATCAAAGATTCACAATGATTACATTTTATTTCATGTCAACTACCTCAATGATAATGAACATAGTTTCCAATTATTCTAGGCCCTTTTCATTTTTGAGCCTATAAATCCAATATTCCTGAGGCTGAAAATTTGTCCAGTCTCTGGTGGCCTGACCAGGCCCCTTTAATAACTTCTGTTTGCTAAGAAGGGTGGCGTGATATGGGCCTGCACAGAGAGGGCCTGTGTGATATTAGCTTTCTGTTTCAGCCCAGTGCTGTGACCATGACTCTGAGCTATTATACATTGCTATGGGCCTGCTGGCAAGAGAAAACCTGTTTAATTACCTGCCCCAGCTGTACTTACTAAGTGGAATGATTATTAAATCTGTCTCTCTATTTCACAGTTTCAGAGTACAATTCAAATCTCTGCCAAGATGAATGGAGGTCAGAGATTCTGTAGGAATAGGGCAGACTAAAATCATCACTGTGACAGGTGTCTTAAGAGCACTGTGGCCTAGGGTTCAGCCAACCCTCTGTCCTCTAATACAAAAATCAAAGGTTCTCAGATGCACTGCGAGCTTTGTAACTGCAGATAACCTCTCGTTACTTGGCTGCATCATTGCCCACTTCATGTTCATAGCAGAATAATAATATATGGCCTTTTCCCCTCTTTACCTGCCACCTGACACTTTGGATTATTTACTCTGAAGTTCAAAGCAAAGTAAAACCACAAACTTAGTGTGATGATTAATGTCATATGCCAACTTCCCTGGGCCACGGAGCACCCAGATATGTGGGGCAACATTATTCCAAGTATGACTGAGAAGGTGTTTTTGGATGAGATTAGCCTTTGAATAGGTAGAAGGTATAAGCAAGATTGTCCTCAGTGTGTTTGGGCTCATTCAGTCAGGTTGAATCAGGGAAAATTTGCCCTCTCTGCCTGACTGTCTATAAGCTAGGACATCCGTCTTCTCCTGCCTTTGGCCTTAACATCAGACTGGAGCTTATGCTATGAAATCCCCTGGTTCTCAGGACTTCAGCTTTGAACTGGAACTATACTAAAGATTGCCCTGGATCTTTAACTTATCAACTGCATATCTTGATTCTTCTTAGCCTCTATATCACATACACCAATTCCTCCTGCAACCAGAAGGTAAATTAACTTTTACATTCATTCCACTTGCATCAGTGATCATGTGTATTGACCAAAGTGCCAGTTTAATAGCACACCTAATGTCTTGTGGGCCTTTGTAATTAAAATACATTTTTATTTTGCAATTATTCTATCTGAATTTTCAAGCAGAAAGTAGGTATACCAAGGAGGCAGTTCTTATATTAAACAGATAATTCTGTAGACAGTGAGAGCCCACAAGAGGCATGCTGCATTTCCTTGCATACCTCCTAGCCCGAAGTATTTCCTTGCATACCTCCTAGCCCGAAGTATTTCCTTGCATACCTCCTAGCCCGAAGTATTTCCTT
>NW_003852425.1:12095737-12125738 GCF_000181295.1 Otolemur garnettii | reverse complement strand
TTCCTTGCATACCTCCTAGCCCGAAGTATTTCCTTGCATACCTCCTAGCCCGAAGTATTTCCTTGCATACCTCCTAGCCCGAAGTATTTCCTTGCTACCATATCTCCTAGCCAGAAGTTGGTGTGACTCCCAGTCACGTGACTCCAAATTATAAAAACAGAGGGTAATTTTTGTCAATCAGCATTTAGAGGGTTAACAAGAGGAAACATGTCCACTTCCAGGTCATAGGCCATACAATAACACATTGTTATTAAGGTATTCACAAAACCTTCCTAACCAGCCATATCTTGAGCAAATCACAGAGATTATACAAATATTGAATCAAAGATAATTTTTTTTTTTTTTTTGCCAAGGCTGGGTTTGAACCCACCACCTCTAGCTTATGGGGCCGGTGCCCTACTCCTTTGAGCCACAGGTGCTGCCCAAATAAGAGATAATTTAAGTATGGCTTTAGATTCACTCTTTCCTATGAGGATCGTACCAGTAACTTTGCCCAGCTATAGGAAAAGCCACCAAGCTTTTGTGAAATCACTGGGACCCAAATCCTGGAACAGAGGAACAACTCACAGACAGAGTCCACTCTGAGTCTCATTCTACACTGTGGTGGGTGATTTGGTGTCATCTCAGACTCACCGTGTCAGTCTCCTACAGCAACTGCTTCCTCTGCAAAATAAAAGGTTTATTCTAGAATGACTATTTGAAAGGTTCTGTTCCAAGTTTAAAATATTAAACATCTCAAAGAATGTCTGTATAACTGGATGGCTGTGAGAATTACATAATTAAAATCTCTTAATTCGTGTACGTTTAGCAGAGGCCCTGGCACAGAGCAAGAAGTTATAACAAGGTGTTCTAGCCATTCCCCGTCACCTGAATTAACCAGCATTATGCTGTATGACGTCACACCTTGGCGGGCTAGCCTTTCCTGGAGTTTCATTGTAATCCACTAGTTGTCACTATCTGGTTCTCCTTTCCCTCTGAGCACTGAAGATTACATGTATCAGGCTCCTGTGCAAATTCTAAGAAGGATGGAGACATGTGACTAGTTCTGTCCAAAGAAATGTGAGGAGAATGCGTTTGTGTAACTTCTCAGCTGAGGCAAGGAACGTCCAGAGACAGCTCTTTACAATAGTTCTCCCTGCTGCTAGGAGGCGCCCCAGTTGCTGCAGGTAAAAAGTGGTGACCACGTGGGGCATCCTGAGTCCCCAAATTCATGTATGGGGTGGGGACCCCTCTCAAGCCTCCTGCAGTATGAACCATAAGCAAGAAATAAATGTGCTGTGAAAATACTGAAACTTTGATTGTTTTTACTGCAACAGAACAGCCCGTTCTGAGCGCTGTGACTTCTGCCACTAATGTTCCTCCTCAGACCTTCTGACGGGGCGAATTTGGCCCTGCGTTTCTCACTGCCACTCTGGTACCCTTACTTCTTGCCTCTCAAAATCATCATTAAACCACAAACCAATTCGGTTAATAATGAATATCTTTGCCTCCTAAATGCCTCCCACGCGTGTCTCTCTCTCCAATCCCGTCGTTACGCCCTGATTCTGGCTATCATCCGTTATCACCAGGTTATTGCTGTGGCTTCCTGCCCTGATTCTGGCTATCATCCGTTATCACCAGGTTATTGCTGTGGCTTCCTGGCCAGTCTCTCTGCCTCCAGATTATGCCACTCAGATCTCTCTTCACTTTACCTAAATTAAAGTAAAATCTCAAACGCAACTTTGCTTATCAGTCTCCTTAAAATAACATTTCAAGTGTCAGGGATCACAGTTTAGTAGTTTGACACCCGAGCCCTTCCACGGCTATTAATCTTTCTTATTTCATTTCCTTCCACATTTTGTCTGGAAAGCTAATACCGAGTTACCTACAGATCCACCATGTGCCACGCTGACTCACACCCCTGTGACGTGTCTCAGCCTCCTCCATGTACCAAGAATGACCAGACTGGTGCTGCCCATCCTTTACAATGCAGGTCACAGATGTGCCTTTGACATCCTGGGCTGTGTTGTGCCACTCTAAGTTGCTACACCTGCTCTTGGTATATTTCTAAGGCTGTTACGATCCCAGTATAATGACGCTATGTCTCTTTCACCCATTAGATCCAGAGCACCAAAAGGCAAGGCTATACATTTCCTATATCCTTATAGGAAATAGATAAGAGATATCCTTACATCTCTTACCCGCTACTACAATGCCTGCTAGCACTCTGTAAACGTTGGGTGAACATTTCTGGTCCTGAGGGTCACTGTTCTTAACACCCTCACCTCTGCACCGCCCCCTGCTTCAACCTTAGCTATTTCCCATGACCTTTCCAAAACTGCTAGGAATTGTACAAGAGATAGACAAAAAGGAAAGACAGAAATACTCTTCCTAGGATACATTGCTGTGCTTGTCAATATAATTCATGTCAAATATGTAGCATTATGTGCTATTAAAAGAAAACGTGGTTAAGAAGATAATTTTGCAGCCCAAAGTTTCCTTGTGCTTGAAAAACTTATAAAAGAAAAATTAAACAATCATCTTGACAATAGTTAATGTCTTCTTCCTTTGTCATATAAATTTGAAGAAAATTTGCAGATTTTATTCATCATAACAGTATAAGATTACATTTCAACTATTTTCTTTATAGTTCAGCAAACTTCAACCAAGTTAAGAACTGTTGCATTGTTCACAACTGTACTCGTTTACAATTAATCCAGTGAGGCTTCGTTTGGGTCGTCTTGCTCAGAACAATCCTATGTGTGGCTCCACAGCATTTTGCCATTAAAAGGCACTTAAAATGAGGGGCCCCATTTACCTCTCGCTATTTCTAGGCATTTCTTTATTTCATGTATTATTTGAAGAAGGTCGTTATGATCAGCAGACAGGAGCTAGTGGAAACATAATTTTAAGTCTCAAAGGATGATCATCTTAGACTTTAGAGTGTTAATCTTTTTTCTTCTCCAGCATGATCTGAACTATTATGTGTCTGAAGAGAGACTTCCTTTAATCTTCCTTATACTCTAAAGATTTAAGCATGATTAATAACTTGCTTCAGAAAATGATACGACTAACATCCATCCATTCATGTGTCACTTACTAAAGAAGTGCCACTGTGGGTATCTGCTGTGTGCACAGCACTGCTGTTGGGTATTTGTGATATGAAGATAGACAAGAACAGACAGGACTCCTAAACTTGGCCATGAAGACTAGTGGACGAGAAAGCATCTAAAAGGTAATCATAAAAACAAAGGCCAACAGCATCTATGGTAAGTATCTGAGAGTTACGTATCCAGTGTCAGGAAGCAGAAGAGCTCAGATGGTTTCTCAAGTAAGTATTTGGTGCAGCTCAACGTTCTAATAGGTACATGTAAAACACTTCCATGTATTTGTAAAAGAGAAAGATAAAATGATCACATGTAACATTGGATACAAGAATTGGAAAGGCAGCTGACAAAAAAAAAAATTACCCAATAAAAAACACCCAACCTAATTAGTGATCAGGGAGATTCACATGAAAGCAGGTAGCTTATGTTGACATGTGCGTGTTTGGGGAAGCCAGTGAAGACCAAGATGTTTCAGCTGGGGTCACAAGTGAGTGGGACAAACTCTATTAGAGAGCAATTTGGCAATATCTTGTAAAATGGACAATGTGTAAGTATCAACCTAGCAATCGCACTTATAGGTATCTATCTTAGAAAGAACTCTTACACCTGGGCATAAGTAAAGTATTTTTTAAAAACGCCCTTGAAGCATTATTTATACTATGGAAAAGGAAATAATAAGGTAACATATAATTAAATTAAGGCATAATCACATAATAACAGATAGCAAATAAAATAAATAACATAGGTCAACATGGATACACCTACAAATGACATATATTACCAGAAATTTTGTAAACTATATGAATCCATTTATATTAATTTCATAAAATGCAAAATACATACATGCACTCATTCTGAGAACCCTCATTATCTAAACTTTTCTTATTCAAACTTAGGAACTGATGGGTTAAGGCAGCAGTTTTTGTATGAATCTCTATCTAAACTCTCATCACTTGCTATTTGAAATTCAAGAGCCAGATAGGTTCAGGTAATAGGCTATTCTTCGCTCCATAATGTGCCATCCAAACTCCTATCCAAGTTCATATAGAGATTATAATTGTCCAAAGAATGGAAGTTTTAGTATAAAATCATTGAGGGAATATTCCAGACTCAAAATGGTGGTTGATTTTGAGTTATGAGGAAAGACAGTGAAATAGTAGCTAAAGGACTTTCAATGTTTCCTGGAACACTTTAATGTTTTAGAAAAATATGAAAAAAATTAACAAAATGTTAATTTCATAAATGATGTGTAAATTACGATATCTGCTATGCTATTCTATTAATACATACAGATGATGCCAAAATGTACACACATTTTTAAGAAAATCTATATTAAAATTCAATAAATACCAGTAACAAAAGTACCATTCAATAAATACCAGTAACAAAAGATGAATACAAGTCACAGTTGACTTTGACTAGTACAAGAGGCACTCAGGGTGGTTACCAGCAGCATTGAAGCACTGCTGATTATGGCAAACTGCTACTTGACCGACATTGATATCACTGCACATGCCATTTCAATTTCTCCCCCATGTGCCACCAGCGTAGCCAGTTTTCTGTAGGACACCCATACCCTTTAAGGTCTCCCACAGGTCAAGATCAAGAAGTGTTATGTCAGGAGAACAAGGGATAAACTCAACTGTCCCTTTCTGTCCTATCTACTGTCTGGGCAAATTCTCCTCAAGGTCAGCTCTCACCTCTCAGTGCCTGTAGTAATCATAGGATGAAAACTTCCCATTTTGCTATTTAAAGACTGCATTATATGCCTGGTCTGCTAACTGCCGTCTCCCATGCACACTGTTTGTAAAGTGGACTTCTGTGACAAAGGTGCAAACTCCTTGAACACCATAGCAAAAGCAGGACTTGCTGCTCTGAGAGTCCTCCCAGGTCTTCCCTTGTGCGTATCACACGCAGGACCATGCATCTCAAACTTATCATGAATGTATGCAATTGTTAGCCGTATTGCAGCTTTGCTTGCAAACTCCTCCATTGTCATCAAATTTCACAGCATTGTCTAATTTCAAATACCACTTCAGAATGGTCTTGCGCTCCTCTAATGACTCCTGTGCTGCCACTTTCTGTGACTGTTCTGCCTGTGACTGTTCTGCAAGGTGATGCTAGCATTTATTTGATTAATGCAATCTTTTAACTGAAATCACCCTACACATTGCTACTGTAATTTAATTCAACTTCAAAACTTAATACAAAGAAACCATCACTTAAACCGTGTGTACATTTTCTCGGTACTGCCAGTGTATTTCTTTGTGTTTAAAATAGTTCAGAGTTTGAAAATTGTAAAGAAATCATTAGGATATGAGGTGAGTTAAGAATACTCTAGATGGAATAGCATACATAAAGACTGTGGCAGCATGAAACAGGACACAAAGCTGATGATTTCTAAAGTAAAGAAATCCACCAATTCCTGAGTTCTGAGTGAAGGGACCCAAAAGGCAGGGGCATGAGGGGACCACAGGGGATTTCCACAGTCCCTTAGAATCTCATGACTCCATTCTAAGAGCAAAACAAAGCTGATAGAGAATCTCAAATATGTGTCCATGGAGGTTAAGGGTAATAATCAAATTAACATTTTCCTAGGGTTTAGTTAAGTGTAAAAGTGAATTGGTATAGAGTCATGGGTATGGGTGACTATTAGGAAGACATTGGCAATTCTTTAGATGACAAAGAAAAATAATGAATAAGTAACATAACTTGAACAGAAAGAAAACTACATAAGATATAGATGTCAAATTTGACACACTGATATACTTATTGGAAAATGGAAGGACTACATACACACACACCAAAAAAAATGGGTGCAATAATAGTTTTTTTGTTTTTTTTGTTTTTTTTTTTTGCAGTTTTTGGCCGGGGCTGGGTTTGAACCCACCACCTCTGGCACACGGAGCTGGCACCTTACTCCTTTGAGCCACAGGCACCACCCTGATAATAGATTTGATGATTCTTGCACCTAAAGTTGACAATTATTACTAGGCATAGCCACTAGAGCATATTTTCAGTTTCAGGGAACATATAAGGTAGTGCCTCCACATAGAGCATTTAAACCAGAAAGTATCAGTTAATAGTTATTTTACTGTTTTATTTACATCTCTGTGAACTCCAAAATAAAGAACTATCTGATTTTTATAGGCCTTGGACCTTATGTTTCAGGACTCAAATCAAAGATCACCTCCCCTCAGAGATCGTCTTTTACCACACTCCATATCATACTGACTTCATAGCAATTACTCTGTGAAATCATCATATGTAGTTACCTTGGACCCCTTGTAAAAGATGAGCTGCATGAGAGGGGGAACATTGTCTTATAAATGATCTACCTCAGCACCTAGAGCAGGGCAGGTGCTCTATAAATAGCTGTCAATGGTATGAGTAACTACCATGTTTCCCCCAAAATAAGACCTACCCCCAAAATAAGCCCTAGCAGGATTTCTATGCATTTGTTAAATATAAGCCCTACCCCGATAATAAGACCTAGTGATGGGCATGGTTATGCAGCATATCTGCACAGCCACACCATGCATTTCCGTGCAGAGTGGTAAGGAAGACTGGAATACCTTTTATCTGCCACAGTTCCTCTTTCGGAGCCATTTGCACTTGCGCCAGTGTGCTTGTGGTAACCACAGTTGCAGGCATCCTGTTGCGCACGTGCAAATGGCTAGGGGAAAGGAGTTCATGCATCACTAGCACCAGCCCCACCCCCAAGGTCAGCTCCCCCTATCAGGTTCCAGAAGAAGATGACTTAACTGTATTTGAATAAATGTAGATTGCTATATTATGCTTAATAAAAATAAGCCCCCATGAGTCTTCTTGAGAAAAAATAAATATAAAACAGTGTCTTATTTTGGGGGAAACATAGTAGAGCAGGGCAGGCGCTCTATAAATAGCTGTCAGTGGTATGAGTAACTAACATCAGGAGGACAAAGGAAGAGGGCACGATTCACCGAAAGTTCTTACTTATCCATTCCCCAAAGTTTGAGAAAACAAAACAAAAAAATAAAGAGAAAAAAAGGCTAAATAATGCTTTCAATATATTTATAGATTCTTTCCTCAAAGGAGCTCACAGTCATTTTCAGAGATGTCAGCTTTATTATCCATTACACATCAACGTGTACATTGGCATTCAGTATAGAAATTCCATATGCGTGTAGTCCATCTCATAAATTTTGGTGTCATGCTTTACAATTAATAAATATTTACTACCACCATTGTCTACTTCAAATGCTGAGGCGCACATTTAAGGCTCCTCAGGAGACATAAATATTTCATGTTAAGCATTCTATGTGACAAGTACAAAATATAACAACAAAATTCAACGGGTGGAGCACATTTAACATGATCAATCATGTCCCAAGACAAGCATTACAAATAAAATAGATGAGTTCAACATTTCTGGGTCAAACATAATTGCTACCATGCACTTATATATTTGATAATAGCCAATAGAATAATAGGTATAAAACATATTTTGAATAAATATAGCAATGTGTACGAAAATTACTCTATCGTATTATATAGAGTTTTTTAAAAGCAGAATCAATCAAAATATTAGCTGAAAATGGAAAAGTAAAAGCATATATTCATGTATTATTTGGGTAAAAAAAAGTCTAAATTATCACATTTCTTGATAGGTTTGTCAGAAGGTACTACTACGCTTCAATAATTAATAGCCCAGAAATTACACTGGTTTAGTACAACAAAAGTTGATTTCGCATCTGTGTTAAGACCATTGAGTCAAGGCTGCTCCCATATAGTGACTCAAGGATCCAGGACACTTTAATATTGTAATTCTGACATCTGAGCACATATTACCCATGACCACTATGGGCAAGGAGAGAAAAACACTAGCTAATCACTAAAAGACTTTTAACTTGATTGGACTGGCTGTGGTATATCACTTAATATGTAGTTCACTGGTAAAAACCAATTTTATGACCCTTACCTAATTACATAGTATTGGAGAATATAAATTTTTGTATGCGCAGGAAGACATGAGAACCTACTTTATTTTTAAAACCCTAAAACTCTTTATAAATAGAATGTTAACATATTACAAATCCATCACCAATTAAGTCAAACAGATTTCTCATTTTAAAAAAATATATTCTATATAATCAAGGCAAATTAACATTCAAAAGTTTACAGAATACAGATGGTAAAAAACAGTCCTAACATCTAATTTGATATATGATAAAATTAAGTTGGCAGATGTGAAAATTACTTTCTAAAAGAACATTTGGTCACCATCAAATTGTAACCATATTAGCAGGCTTTTACTTTGAGGCACAACTAATCAATCTCTAACAAAAATTTGTAGCATCATTCATTAAGACCAAGAGAAAATTACCAGTTAGATGTATAAGACAATAAAAAATGTCTTTTAGCTCAGGCCAGGCACAATGGCTCATACCTATAATCCTAGCACTCTAGGAGGCCAAGACAAGAGGATCACTTGAGCTCAGGAGCTTGAAACCAGACTAAGCAAGAACAAAACTCTACCTCTACTAAAAAAAAAAAAAAGAAGAAGAAGAAGAATTAGAGAATATTCCATCTACACCAATTTTCTTACATGTTCTTATCAAAAAAGGATGCTGAACTTTATTTTGTCAAATAAAGAACTTTTATTTTCTGCAGCTATTGAAAGGATGATATGGTCTTTCTTTTACTTCTGTTTAAGCAGTGAATTATGTTGATATTCACTGCATACACTTATCAAATTATGTTGGTGATTACAAAAGTTTTGAGAGACACAAAAAGCAAGAAAATATAACATCCATGTGAACCAAAACAAATAAAGCCCTTCCAGCAACAAAGCCAAAAATGTTGGAACTTGCACGTGAATCAGAAAAAACACTGTTCACTGTGTTTCTTGGAAGTAAAATGATGTACCATACCACAGTCTGTCTCAAAACTTTTGTAGTGATCTATGTATATTTTCATATGTTGAACCAGGCTTGTGTGCCTGGAATAAAGCCCACTTGGTCATGATGAATTTTTGTTGTTGTTGTGTGCTTGACTTCTGTTTGCTAAGATTTTTTTGAGTATTTTTCCATCAATACTCATTAATAATATTGGTCTGTAGTTTTCTTTTTTGTTGTATCCTTTCCTGGGTTTGGTATCAGGGTGATACTTGCATTGTAAAAGGAGTTGGAGAGGGTTCCTTACTTTTCAGTGTTTTGAAATAGAAATCACAAAATAGGTATAAGCTCCTTTTTGAAGCTTTAGTAGAATTCTTGTGTGAAACCACCTGGTTCAAGAGGGTTTTTTTAATTTGTTGGAAACATTTTTATTCTTCTTTCAGTTTTGGTGCTTGATATTGGTCTGTTCAAGAGTTCTATTTCTTCCTTTGAGTCTAGGAAAGTAACATGATTATAGGGAAATGGTCCATTTCCTCCACAGTTTCAAATTTCTGGACATAGAAATTTCTGTAGTATTAAATAATGATATATTGTATTTCTTTGATGTCTATTGTTATCTCCCTTTTTATTTCTGATTGAGCTTGTTAGAGATTTTTCTGATTCTGGTTAATCTGTCCAAGGGTTTGGAAATTTTGTTTCTCTTTTCAAAGAACAAACAACATTTTTGCTTCATTAACTTTCCAAATGATTCTTTTGTTCTCAATTTCATATAGTTCTGATCTAATTGCCACATAGACAGAGGCTGGTGGGTTTGAACCCAGCCCAGTCTGGCTAAAACAACAATTACAACTGCAACAAAAACAAACAAACAAAAAAATAGCCAGGCATTATAGCCGGTACCTGTAGTCCCAGCTACTCAGGAGGCTGAGTCAAGGAAATTGCTTAAGCCCAATAGTTTGAAGTTGCTGTGAGCTATGATGCCACAGCACTCTACCTAGGGTAACAGCTTAAGACTCTGTCTTAAAAAAAAAAAAAAAAAAAAACTATATCAAGCCCAGAACCAACATCATATTGAATGGAGAAAAATGGAAAGCATTCCTGCTTATAACTGGAACCAACAAAAATGATCACGATCTTGAAAGGCTGGTGTGGGCAGATCACTTGAGCTCAGGAATTCAAGAATTCCAGCCTGAGCAAGAATGAGATGCTGTCTGTGCTAAAAAAGATAGAAGAAGGGAAGGAAGGAATGAAGGAAGGAAGGAAAGAAGGGAGAGAGGGAAGGAGGGAAGGAGAGAGATAGCGAGGGAAAAGAGAGAGAAAGAGAGAAATGAAAAGAAGAGTCCAAAGAGTCTGAGGTTGCTGTGAGCTAAGATGCCACAACACTCTACCCAGGGCAACAGAGTGAGACTCTGTCTCAAAACAAAATAAGAATGTCAACTCTCTCACTACTACTCAATAAGGTATTCAAAGTCCTAGCCAATTCAATCAGACAAAAGAAGGATATTAAGGGTATCCAAGTAGGGACAGTGAAAGCCAAACTATTACTCATCACTGATGATGTGATCTTTCATACTTAGAAAAATCTAAGGATTCAACTCTGATATTCCTGGAAGTGATCAAGAAATACAGCAATATCTCAGGATATGAAATCAATGTACACAAATCAGTAGCCTTCATATATGACAACAGTCAAGCTGAAAATCAAATCAAAGATACAATAATCTTCATGGTAGCATCAAAGAAAATAAAAGACCTTAGAATAAATTTAACAAAAGATGTGAGAGAACTCTGCAGGGAGAAATATGAAACACACAGAAAATAAATAGCAAAGGATGTTATCAACAAAAGAACATATCATGCTTACAGCTTGGAAGAATCAGTGTTGTAAAAATGTCTATACTACTCAAAGCAACTACAGGTTTAATAAAATCTCCATTAAAATTGCAATATCATACTTCAGTAATCTTGAAGAAGTAATTCTAAATTTAGTATGGAAACAAACAACAACCAAAAAAAAAAAAAAAAAAAAGCAAAAAACCCAAAACCTAAGTGACCAATGAAGTTCTACAAAATAAGAACAGATTTAGAGGCATCACATTATCAGAGTTCAGGTTATACCACTTGTCTTCAGTGGTTAAAACAGCATGATATTGGCATAAAAACTGAGATATAAATCTTTGGAACAGAATAGAGAATCTAGAGATGAAACCAACCTCTCATGGCTAGCTAATCTTTGATAAAGCAAACAGAAGCATATACTGGGGAAAAAGATTTCCTACTCAATAAATGGTGCTGGGAGAGCTGGTAAGCCACATATAAAACACTGAAACTGGCCCTCCTCTTCTCACCATTTTCAAAAATTAACTCACAGTGGATAAAGCATTTAAATCTAAATCACAAAACTATTAAAATCCTACAAGCAAGTGTGGGAAAAACTCTTAATCCTATCAGCATAGGGAAATAATTTGTAAAAAAGACCCGACTGTTAATTGCAGCAACAATAAAAATAAATTAATGGGATCTGATCAAGTTAAAATATTTCTGCATAGCTAAGGACACAATCAGCAAAGCAAAGACACAACCTTCAGAATAGGAGAAGATATTTGCATGCTAGGAATTCAACAAATGGAGAATACCCAGAATCTACAAAGAACTCAAGAACATCAACAAGAAAAGATAAAACAACACCATTAAATACTTAGCCAGAAACATAAGCAGAAACTTTTCTCATGAGGAACAATGAATGGCCAACACACACACAAAAAGAAATTCTCATCATCCCTTATCATTGGAGAAATCCAAATCAAAATACATTGAGATATCATTCAACCCCAGTGAGAATGGCCCACCTCACAAAGTCCCCAAACTACAGATGGTATGTATGATTAAATATACTAAAACACAATTAGATTTAAAAGGTAAATTTATTAAGGTAATGAATGAAAAACTAATTTGACAAGTGCAAAGTAGATTTTGGAGATTCAGCATATAACTACTTTCAGAATTGTTCTACTTAAAATGTTATTCTCTCTTTGAATATCCTCTGAAATTTTTAAAATTTAATAATTCTTCATTCTTCATCATAAAAAGTAAAACTTCAGAAAATATTAAACAGCTTTTGAGCATAAGGAAATATATCTAGAAAATTATTTAAATATTTTGCCTGCCTTGACCTCCCAGAGTGCTAGGATTATGGCATCAGCCTCCACACCAAGCCTACTTTTTAATTTTTATAGTTTTTAAAAGATTGTCTTTGTACATGCAAGCCAATTAAACTTATCTCATTCATATATTATTCTTGGTGGTAGTAATTACGATGTAAGGCTTTCTGACATTTTCTAACAATTATTGTCTGAGCTTTGCTTTCTATTATATTTCCAGTAGATATGAGAATAAACTATTTTGCTTAAAAAGAGGTGGTTTGATTAACATTTTTAAAAAGTTGATTGACATTTTTAAAAAGTGTCATACAAGAAAAAATTGAAAAAAAGGACTTGCAATTATTTTCAAACCTATATAATCAGTCAAATAAAGAAGACAAAATATATTAAAACATAAAAAGCAAATTAAAATAATATAGGTAATAAAGTTAAATTGATAATGTGTGTATGATAATTGTGTATAAACAAAGAACAGTTGTATGAAATAATTTTTAAGATCTATTACTTAATCACAAAAACCCTTGGTAAATTCAAAGAATTTATACTAATGTATTTTACATCTTTATCTATTAGATTTTCTGGATAATATTAGAATTCCATCATTATTTCAAGAATCAGAAAATCAAATCAGACTAAAAGCAATAGAAGAACAAGAATACTTAAGAGAGAAGTATCTCTGAAATGAAATCTTGGGTTATACAAGTTCACTGGCAAATTCACACAAATGTCAAACATTGGATAATTCCTACATCTAATAATCTTTTTTTAAGAATATATAATTAGATTAAATGTTACGTATTCCTCAAGATATAAAAAACATGCAAAATTAGCACCAAGAAAAAAGTGATAGACTGAAACCTAAATCATATGAAAAATGCCAAATAGAATGCCACAAATTGAATTCAATAATTTATTAAAAATCAGTTATCACAGTCAAATAGGATTTCTCCAAGAAATGCTAAAATGTTTTATATAAATCATGATGCTAAATAGGCCCTGAATTAAAAACCATATGGTCATCTCAAAAGATGCCCAAAAGTTATTTGATGAAACTTCATCATCGTTCCAGGAAAAATTCTGAGCAAAATAGCAATAGATCAGCACCCCCTTAAGGATGCTGTAGATATCAGCCTTAAATGGACAATCATATAGTAATAAATAAGTATTAGAGTCCTTTACAATAGTATGTTTTTTAAAGTATCATAATAAATTTGCCTGCTGTACTAATTGTTATTTAACCTCTAGCCAATGCAATAAGACAAGAAACAAAAGATGCAATTTTGCAAATTTAAAATGATCATTATACTTAAGATTGATGTGTATTTAGCAAACCCAAGGAAATCTACTAAAATACAATTTGATTTTGAAAACAAGTTTATTAAGGTAATAAATAGAAAAACTAACTCAACAAAGATATGTATAATAAATGATCAATAACAATTCACAAAATGCAATTAATTAGATAAAAATAAAAATATACAAAAATACATGCAAGAGAAAGAGAAGTACCATATTTTGTAAGAAATATAAAAGCAAATTTGGCTACATAAAGTGACATAGAAAGTGGATGGAAATAAGAGTTTTATAAATATGGTAATTTCCTCCAATTAAACATAATTCAAATTAAAATCCTCATTAAATCAGTTTAAACTTGATAAAATCAAATTTTCAAAATGATTATGTAAAATAGGAGAATTTTGAAAAAGACAAGTCAAAAAGGGAAATAAGGATCAAGTTAGAGTCCCAGGAATTCATCCACATATCTCATAAAAAGAATGTAGTTAAAGCTTGTAGTTAAAATGGGCCTGGCAAAGGGACTAAAAAATGTTCTAGATCTTTCAATTCATCCATTTTGTAGCAATTTGGTTTACTTCTGGGAAACATTAGTTGATTAGGGAAATGGCATGCAATGTGGAAAAGCAGGTTGGGAATTTCATTAATGTATACAGAGATTTTAACAACCTGCCCGCAGAAATGAAAATTTAAAGCAAGAGTAACAGCTTTAAAATTAAAGAAATTTTATATTACTTTACCAAGAAAAAATACTTTTTCCTCTGGAAATGAGATACCTTTTAAAGATAATTGCTTCATGGCTTATCCCAAGTTTAATAGGAGTTTAACCTTCCCATTTGAAATAAACTTTTAACACAAATTTTTATTAAATGTCCATAATTTTAATTATTTTTTAATAAAGTCTATATATTTATATACAATTAGCATAAACTGGAAAATACTAACAAGTTAATACACTCAGAGTAACAGGATAGCATGGGAATTAATTACTCTCTAAAAAATACATAGCATTATCATAGCCATTGGCCTCCTGTCTTTCGCCCTTATTCTAAGAAATGATTATTTCATAAACATGTTGTAAAATTAATATTTATGTTTACCAAATCAAAGTTTTAACTCTAAAAAAAAAAAAAGGAGTACTTCCATGTGTCTACCTAGATAAGTGAACTTCCCTGGTCCCCTCACAAATTCTAGTCCTTCTTAGAAGAGGCAGCCACATTCAGCTCTCACCTGTTACTTTGGAATAATGCTGAGATGAAGCTAAAACAATCTTCATGTATATTTGCAGCTTTTTAATTTTATATATTTTTAAACTTTACTTTCTAATACTTTCTTACCCTAGCTACTACCTAGTTCATGTGTATTTACGTCAATATCTTCTTCTTCTTTTGTATTAACTGCCCTATCTTAATCCTCTATAGTGCTTTCAATTGCAAATTCCAGCTTCTTAAATTCCTTATCATTTTATTTTCTTTGGGTTTCAAACACCTGGTATTTTTGGTCCACCCTTTTCTTTACCATTTTATCATTTTTATTAATAGTACTATTATTTTATGAGTATTTATGGGAATCAGCATATATTGATGGTTTTTTCTATTTCAATTGTGTCTCTCTTTTTGGATTATTTCAATCTATTCACATTTAGTATAATTAATCATATCTTCCACTTTATTCATTCCAAAGTACTCTATAATTTTCAATTTTACTTTCTTTTCTTATTTTTTGTGATTATTTTATTGCTTTGCATCCAAGATTTCTCCCAATTAGACTGAAGATTTTGAATTTTCCTGTTCTATAGTTATCATCCTTCCCATTTTTTAATAATTATTCTATGTTACTATGTATAAACTAGAGACCAATGATTTCCTGGTGAAAACTCACTGTTTCTCCAACCACAATGTTCCAATTCTTCTGTTCTTTTGCTCACTCCTCCCCTCATAAATAAAACCTTTAAAAGAAGCTCCCGCCCTCTTTATTTTCCTTCCCATGATGAATGAGTAAGACCTTAAGGCATTTTTAATCTCCTTCCCATCTAATGTCAAACCAGTAGGCTTTGCAGGGGTAGTTTAGAGTGAGAATGCCCCTTTCAGAATGTCTCTTCTGTTGTATGTGATCACATTTGGCCCTTGTTTCACATGTCCCAGGAAGTCTGTCCTTAATCATTACATTTCTCCCTCTGTATTAATATCTCCTTCTCTGTCCACAGGTCACTTAGGGCTTCTGTTTATGTTTTCTGTTAGAATCTTTCTTCTGACCTCAGGGGTTCATGGCATCGTCCATCTGTTCACCCACTGGCCCGCTGGGCCGCCACCTTCCCCCAGACATGTGTCAGGTTCTACAACCCATGCTGACAAGCATTTCCTGTGGTACACTTGAATGAACAACTATATTAATTCAGGGATCCAGAATTCTTCTCAGGCATTGCCTTTCATTGCATTTGTATCTAGATGTTTCAAGCAAATTGCTCACTCTCTTCCAGGCCCCTCAGATGGGTGACTAATTTTCCATGTGTGCTCAACTGGGTTTAGATCTCAGCACTGGAGTAACCTAAGAGACAGGTGGTGAAGTGTCATTCCTGGACCCCCACCCCCACCCCAACACCACAGGCATCTGTTGGAAATATCTGTTCTCCAGACTACCCTTATTCTCAAGCCCAATATCAGGATCCTAGAAGACTTCACCAAAACCAGAGACTTGGTGCTCAGAAACCTCATGCACACAGCATTGCCCGGCAGTCTCAGGAAGACATATGCTAATGACCTGCGGCTGAGAGTAGAGGAGAAAGGGGGGAGGGGGAAGGGATCCAACTCCAGACTGATAATTCCAATATTCTCACCCCAAATGGTTTTCAATGTTATCAGTTCTTTTCCTCAGTATTCAATATTTTGAATACCAAAGTAAAATAGAAAATTTATACATCTAGAAATTTGGGGAAGAATCTACTCATTACCTGTTTTAATATTTAAGGTTTAAGTTCTCTGATTTCACCATCACCATTCCTGAACTCCCCTCTCACAGCATGCCAATATTGTTATATTGGTTAATCATTCGTCGTATTCTATATAATTACAACCTTGCAAATGTTTTTACTTCTGTTATTGCAAACAGTTCATATTCTCAATACGTTTTCCTTAGAGAACGTTTCTGCCATCTTTAACATTAGTTCTGTCCTATGTATCCACATTTATTCATATGTTCCATCAATGCTAAGAAACGTCTAATAATGATTTTCCAAAATACCCAAATACAACCAAGCGCGGTAGCCCATGCCTGTAATCCAAGTGCTCTGGGAGGCCAAGGTGGGTGGATTGCCTGAGCTCACAGGAGCAAGACCAGTCTAAGCAAAAACCAAGACCCCATCTCTACGAAAAATGGAAAAACTGAGGCAAAAGGATCACTTGAACCCAAGAGCTTGAGGTTGCTGTAAACAACCAGAGCACTCAGGGCAAGAGCTTGAGACTTTGTCTCAAAAAAAATAAAAAATACCCAAATTCTTTGGAAAAATTCTGGAAGTTTTCCAGACAGCCTTCTAACCACCTGCTCTTACATGAAGGATTACTTCTGGGATCAAACTACAGTTGTCACCCTGAAATTTTGTTTCCTCTTCCTACTGTATTAAATAGTCTTCTCCCTGGATAGTGTCACTTTGTGTATGGGCTCATCATTTTTTTTTAAAGGTACGTTCTGTAGGACAAATTACACAAAAGCTAAAGTACGGAGCTCCTTGGGATTGTTATTCACCTCTCACAGCTATCTGACTATCGTATTGCAGGATGAAAACCATCTTTGCTTAGAATATTAGAGACATATTTCAAGGACTTCCAGGATGTGAGTGGACATTGAGAGATGAATGAGACTCTGATTTTCTATCATTTGTAGCAGACCTCTTCCCCTAGCCCCACATGGCCATCTACCTCTTTCAGAAACGTCTCTTTAGTTCTAAAAATTGCACAATGATGTGTGTTGAAATTACACAACAACATGCCTTGGTGTGGGTTTATTTTTTGTTTTATTCACTTTTCTGGATATTCACAAAATTTTTTTTTTATTCACTTTTCTGGAATGGCAACTTGATCTGAAGACAGGTATCTTTCGGATCTAATGCATTTATCGTATTATTTATTGGACATCATTTCCTTATTTTAACTATTCTATGTTCACTATAGCTCCTATTGTTTGCAAGTACATACACTTTTTTTCCACTTCCCAGAATACTAAGTGGTTAATTTGGTGAATGTGAGAGGATATTTAAGGAGTAGAATCAATAATTTTGTTTATGGGTAATGATTTATGTTAGAAAGTCATAGAAACCAATCAAAACATAAAATTATTAAGCTTTGGGTAAAACATAAGGTAATTGTGCCAATGCTAATTGATTAACCTCAGGACTTAGAGATTGAGTCCCATAAATAAAAATAAATACATTATGCATACATGTTACTGTAATGATATCTTAAGGATATATGGACTATGAAGAATGATTACTAGTAATAGCTAGCATATAATACATTCATTATAAACAGAGATGATGCTAAATCCTAGCATGTATCATTTATTTGAGTTCATGTAGTACTTTTAAAGATGAGGATAACAGAGCATGAGGGTTTGGAGGACAGCTGCATGTGTACAACTGAGTCAGCAACCGAACAAGGACTGTCACTCAGTTCTGATGGAATAAAAGACCCACGCCCCACCCACCCCTCTCAGGGGGGCCTGTTTATTTTAGTTCAATCATTTCCATCCTCTGAAAATCTCACAAATAAGATAATATTTCATGTCATTACATGACAGAAAGACAGCAGTCTGCTGATATTTTAAGCTTGCTATATTTATGAAATATAGTGTACAAAGAAGTTCACTTTCAAAATGAGATGATTCAAGGAATTAATTTGAATAGCTTGGTGTCTTACCATCAAATTGAACGGGAAAGGCAAAGAATTTTTTTTTTTTTTTTTTTTTTTTTGCTCCCACAATTGTTATTTCTTCTTTCCTTTCTTTTCGCCTTCTAATACATTTTCTTGGAATGCATTTCCTATGCGTTACAGGGATGCAAAATGGATTGGGTAACGAATTCTGTCCTCCAAGGACTTAAAAGGCTATATATGTCAATTCTCATTATGGGAGTTCAGGTAAGGTGAAATGACTTCCGGCTGAGACTCCTTGGAAGAAGTTTGTAGATCTGGGCCTGGAGAAGAATAAGTAGCTGCTTCAGTGCAGGGGAAGCACAGAGCATAAAGAAAAAATAAAAATAAGTGATGTTTGGGAACCCTGATTCAGGTGCCAGAAACCCTAATAAATATGAAATGTTCACCTCAGCCTATAAGTATGAAGCCTACAAACTTTTTTGACCAAATACATTTAGTTAAAAGACAGAATAAAATAAAAAGATTAGATTAAAATCAGTACAACAAATAAATTTTAGAAGTTTTTCAAAAACAGTGGTGTACTTATAGTGTGTATAGTAATAGAAAATAGTTGTAGATATAACTACCCCTATCTACAGGCAAATATCCACTTAAACTGAGGGTCATCACTAAAAAAAAGTAGCCATAAACTTACATTTCAAATAATCTTCTTGATCATTTTTTAAATGCTTGGCAACTTCTCATTGCGTCAGACTGGAACCTACTTTTTTCTTTTACCTTGTAACAAGGCTGACACAGTGCCCATGAACAACACTGAAAACACCAGCAGCCCTACTTTCACCTGAATTTATATTATTTATGATTCTATCATCTGCAATTTCTTTGTAGGAGTATTTTTAACTCCATTATATAATTTGTGACAGAAAGTTCATGTCCTTA
Source organism: Otolemur garnettii (assembly GCF_000181295.1). Lineage (NCBI taxonomy): Eukaryota > Metazoa > Chordata > Mammalia > Primates > Galagidae > Otolemur > Otolemur garnettii. Next base: position 12,106,518 of record NW_003852425.1, on the reverse strand, counting down.
GAACTAGATAATGTAATTGATAACTCCACTTCATCTGGATCAATTAAACTATATATTTAGCAATCCACTGACAGGAAGCCCAAAAGGAGGCTCCACTACCCCCCTGGGTCCCAGCCACTTTCACTCTCTCTGCAGGGTAGCTTCCAAATCCCATGTGATGTGTATATCCTCTGCCGACCTACCAATAAATAGATTGGACTTACGCACCCATGTTCATCAGGATGTTGTTACATTATTAGTAAAGATTAGTTTCCTAGATTTAGATATAAAAATGTACAAGGCATTTTTAGATTTCTTCCTGTGCCTCAAAGTATCATGTTGAAAATGCGTAGAGCACATATATTCTCAGTGTGAAGGGGATGTCTATAGACAGGAGCTGATGAAGTGTCCCGTACAGATGACACAGGCCAAGTGATGGTTGGAGTCCAGTAAACTGACAGCAGAGTCTCACAACATCCTCTGGAAAAGTCGGAGCAAGGCTGGGAAGTGCTGGATGGACAGTTAGAGTTTAATTCAGGAACGTTATCTCCAAATCCTGTGATAATTGTATTCACGTGCAAGGAGATTATATATTTTGAATTTTATAACATTGCTATAACTATTATTTCTATTTTTTTTCCATTTTTTCTCATGCAGTTAAAAAGTAATTCTTCAGGTATCAGTAAAAAGGTAATTTAAAAGTTTGAAAATGAGAGAAATGGTGTGTGTGATAATGATTCTTACAGCTTGTAAGGATTATGAGTTAGTGGTAAATTCTTAAACTATTTTTGTGAACTAAGTACTCATATCCTTTCTAATTGCTGAAGGAATCTGTGTCAACACACAACATAAAATGAAAGTATAATCTTTAAGTCATAATTTGAAGGTGTATTGCTCTCTTCTAATTAAATTAAGATCATTTGAGATACAATGAACAGAATATCTGACAAAATGTAGTTTAAAGCAGTTCTTACATATATCAAATCCCAGCAGGGCTTGTTAAAACACAGAACGCATGCTCAATCTCCATAATTTCTGACTCAGTAATCTAAGACGGGGCCCCCAAGTTTGGCTACAATTTTCTAGGTAATGCTGATGTTGCCGATCTTAGAACCACACACTGAAAAGCATCGGCTTAAACCAACAAGAATTCTGGAGGCAAGTGGTTTTAACGGCCGCATGGCTCTTACCCAGAGACAGGCAAAGTGGATGAGTTTCTCCTCTCATCATCAAAGAAAACTTGTCTTCAGAGGCCCAAACCATCCTTTCCCCTCAGCTCTCATTAACTAGTATTTGACAAATGGGAGCACCTGCCTTCACCGGAGGAGCGTGAAGGAATATCTGGTATTTTGTACTTTATATTTGGAGACTGACCTTCTCAGCCTAAAAGTCACAGAGATAAATTAGTAGGAACAGCTGTTTTCCAAAAGGCAACTCCAGCTTTGCCTAATCAAGCTTCTTTCATACTGACCCCCAAGGGAACATTCAGCTTTTAAATAGTAAATAAAATAAAGTAACACTTACTTTAAGGTAGCCTGTGTTAAGTCGGCTTATATCCTAGCAATGCTTATTATGAAAATCACTTTCCTAGAAAAACCATGACACACAGTCATAAAAGAAAAAAACATAGAAGTGTCAGTCTAATTAAATAAATGCAAATTTTGTAAATTTGTCTCAAGCCTCGTAAAATAAAGCAGCCCTAAACATAGGGCTTTGGGGTGCAAGCATCATTACTGTTGTTAAGTGGCTGTGAACAGCTGACGCATTGGTTCACACCTTGAAATAGGTCTAAGAAATCTGACCGGCAATCCTTCACTATATTTAACTCCAGATTTTGGCTAAATATAAGATAATGGAGTGCTGCTTCTCAAGACTGCCTACATAATTTATAGGGTCCAGTGTAATGTAAAAGTGCAAGTCCCTTGTTCAAAATTATTAAGGACTTCATGATGGCAACAACAGAACATCAAACTAAGCTTGGGACACTTTTTAGATCAGGGCCCTGTCACAAGTCAGTGACCTATAATTGGCCTTGCCGCTGTCCCTTCTTTAGTTACTGACTTGCCTTTAAAAACTCTCAGTTCTTCTTGTTTTCCTACACATTTTATTTTCGTTTGCCTCATCCAAGTAAAGGAAAGGGGGCCATGCTACTTTCCTAAACAAAGAATCTTCCCAGATATAAATCAATCCCCTCTCTAGTGTGTGGATGGAATGCAGATGGCTTTGGTTTAAATGGCAATATTTTCCCATCTGTCTATGCACAGATAGATGAATAAATAGCTGGACGGAGTGAGTGACTCAGCAGGTGGAAAGATTTTGTCAGTTTGAGATAACAGAATATGTATGTATAGAAGGTGAAAAGTTTGAACCTAGAATCAAAGCAAAAAAGAAAAAAAAAAAACCTGAGAAGATTTATCTGCATTTGAAGTGTGAATATCAATGAGGGTCATCAGTTATTCTGAGAGTTACAGAGCAGACTTTTAAAAGTTAAAGCACTCCACCTCCGTGTCAAGTTCAATGCAGGAACAAATTTTATCAGCCTGGTGTCCTTGTAGCATCAAAGGAACATCCGTCTGTTCCCCCGTAGCACCCAGAAATGGGGCACGTCTTGGCTTTGTAGGGAAGATGAAATGCTGGCCTGATAAATCACCTGCCCATGGAATCGATGTCGATGGCTAATGTAGCTCAGTTGAGAGAAGAGGACCTGGAAGGGAGGCGATGAGGGATTTGGCAACTACACCAATAATGCTATTTCACTAACTCATTTTTGCTTTGGAAGAAAAGACAAAGCAGTGAGCTCTCGGAAGTGCACTTTCTCCTCTCACCTCCTCCTTGAACTACATCCCTGGAGGTGTCTTTTCTATAAATTCCAATTTGCATTTTTAATAGGCTGACTTAAGATGCAGCAGCTCCTACGCACCACACCGGCTTTCCCCTGTCTGGTTTTGTGTGTGTGCTTGTGTGTTTTATTTCAGATTAATGTGGGAGTACATAGGATTAGGTTACATGGTTTGCACTTGTAAGGCAATGTGTGAGTTGCTGGGGAGTCCTTCACCCAGAAGTGGACCGTACTCCCCTACATTGTATCTTGTAGGGCGAGCTTACCCAACACTCCCTGCCCTTTTTGAATTTAATTGTGTTTTTCTTTCATGGGGACATGAGGTTGTTCATCCACTAGTTTCAACATAGCACTGAGTACATGGTACGTTTTCCTTTCGGCTTTTGAGATACTTTACTTAGGAGGATGTTCTCCAGATCCACCCAGGTAAACACAAAAGATGCAAAGTCTCCATCTTTTTACAGCTGAATACTCTCCATAGTATACATACACCACAGTTTATTAATCCACTCATGAGTCGATGGGTACTTGGACTGTTTCCATGTCTTTGTGATTGTGAATTGAGCTGAAATAAACATTCGAGTGCCAATGTCAGTATGATAAAATTATGTTTTTTCTCCTGAGTAGATACCTTGTAATGGGATTGTGGAATCAAATGTAAGGTCAACTTTTAAATCTTTGAGGATTCTCCATACTTCTTTGCAAATGGGCTACATTAGTTTGCAATTTCACCAGCAATGCATAAGTGTTCCCCTCTCTGTGCACCCACGCCAGCACCTTCAGTGTTAGGCCTTGGGATGTAGGCAAGTCTCATGGGGGTTAGGTCATATATCAAAGTGCTTTAGATTTTGATTCTGATAATTAGGGATGTTTTTGAAGAATGAATGAAACCACTCCATATTGGTGCATTTGTTTCTTCATAGTACTGAACAAACATTTATTATGCCATCTGAATAGTTATGATGTTCTTAAAGAAAATAATGATGAGATTACTTAAATAACTTATTAAAATACAACTCCATTATAAGAAAAAAAACACAGAAAACTAGATTTCCACCCATTTTGACTGAGGGAATGTTCTGTCATTTCAAATATGGTGAATTTTATCTGTTAAAGTTTCTCTGGAGAAACAGCTCCAAATTGGCAGCAGTTGAATTAAAACAGAATTCCTCGTATCTGCCAAATAAGGAAGGTCAAATCTCCCTGACAGCCCAGGACACTGGAAGGGCTGTCAGGATCAACATTCTGACCAGGATTAACATCCAAAAACAACTGTTTGGACTTGCTTTTTTTGTCCCTGATGTCAAGGAAACATGAAGTTTAAAAACTGTGTCTTTCTGCACAAGCTTGTGACAATATTCCATAATTGAGGCCTAGTTTCAATGTCACCATTACTGAGACTTATTTTAATGTTTGACATCACAGCTTTAGGTAACCCTAAAGCATTCAAGGAGCCCAAATCCAGGGTAACTTGAGAACAAATGCACTCTTACAAATGTAAAATTGGGAAAGATTTTCAAGTAGATAATGATTTAATATGTTTTCTCAATGACAGAGTTGTATGCCAATAGATATTCTTTGGGATTAATGCTCTGCCACGTTCTGTACGTGGAATTTGTGTGCTGGTCTATATCATGGAAACCCAGCAGAAGGCCAGCAGGCAGCCTAAGTCAGGTTCCCATGACACTTAATATAACTTCTAAGATGCAAGGGGCTGTGGATTTTTAAGAAACAATTAGAAATTTTGTCTAGAAAACTAGATTGAACACATTGATGAGCTTTGCTTTTATCCTGTTGAAAAAATCATGAAAGGGAGAGAAATCATGTTTTCATTTTAGTTCAGAGATTTGGAAGACAATGTTCAGCAGTTTGAAAGATTATTTTTTTTTAAATGTCATTCGAGCAAACATTTGATGAGTGTCTACCACATGCAACAAAATGGCACTGACTGTGTAGAAATGAATAAATTAATTCCTATCCTTAAAGAACTTAGGATCTAACTAGTGATAGAGACAGAGAAAAGAAAATGAAAAGTGCACCAACTTTGAAGTTACCTGAATTGTGTCTGCTGAGAAGTGGCTCTAGAAATGGATGCAATAGAAAAAGCTATGAAGAATGTGACAAAACCCTTTTGAGCTCCAGGATAAATATTAAATTAGGGAAGTAAGAGGGAAAAAAAGCTTTTAAAAATAGACCTACAGGGTGACTGACTGGTGGGGTCACCTCTATGGTTTATCTTACAAGGGTACAGGTGAATCTTTCTAAAAGCAAAGTATGAACATTTTAACTCAATAACTAAAAAAAGGACATGAAGGTTATGTTAACCAGTTTGATGAGAGCATTTCAAAATGTATATGAAAACAGCACATTGTACCCCATGATTGCATTAATGTACACAGTTATGCTATAAGAAATTTAAAAAAAATAGACCTACAACATTTGAAAAAGAAAATTATTAGGAAGATATAAACCGTAGATTAGAGAAAGCCCTATTATAGATAAAATATGATTCTATAGGTTTAAGCTATCCCCAGAAAGTCAACTGAAGACACGTAAGTTTACCAATTCATATAATTGTTTCAAAATTTCCAAATCAAAAAAGGGGTAAAAATATACATATATGTTATATTTTAATGTTACATGACATTATGTTTTATAATGTAAATGCCATAATTTAAATTATGGGCATTTATATTATAATTTCCAGCCAAATTGAAAATTCTTTGGAAAATCTTATTTACAAGTGCACTTTATGTGCTTATGATTTATAATGTAACAGTATGATCTTAAAAAAAAATCATACTTTCCAGAACCTCATAGGATTTTCGTTATACTAACCCTCTTGACTTCTCCCAAACTTTAGACACATTGAAAGGGCCATGTGTCTGTTGAGAGAATTACTTGTTTCTTATTCTGTAGACTTCAGTTGGATTTAATCATCACTTCATATATAACACATCCCTTTCCCCTTCATCCCTCCACCACACACACACTCTAAATTTAATTAAAATAACTGAAATGAAACTAGAGATAATTTGTTTTTTAAATAGACTGCCACATGCTCCATTTACATAAAACCCATTAGTTTGCGTTAAATACAAATTAGCTGCTGATATGAATTAAATCACGTATAAATAGTTCAGAATAGCCGCAGAACCAAGCATTTTAATTAATATAACTGTTAACCAGATTTATTTGTAAGGTAATCAAGACTCTTACTCATTTATTCTTTAGTACAATAGGCCAGGCAAAGCTGGCTGTCCCAGAACAGGCCATCATTTCTGTATGAATACAAATCCATGAGGAAGATTGATTAGATACTCTGACTTCCAAGAGTGCAAATGATCAAAGCTTGCCAGTTTAGAAATTATGGCATCCTGGACAAAGAACCTCCTAAAATAATTAACTCATATTTGCACAGTTTATTGATCACCTGAAATGCCCAACTATTTTTAATTCTTTCTGTACTTAGTCATGGTTTAATTTAAAACAAGATTTTTTTTAATGTATGAAATAATTTCCCTTTGTTGCTATTCTTATTTTGACTATTTCATGCATCACTAACAAGTATTTCACAGTTCATAATAACTTTCTGGACTAATTAGAATTTAGAGGTTAGCAGAAGTGTGTTAGTCCAGACTCTTTTTGTTCAAGTAACTGTAGCTCCGGAGCTGGGTAGGCATGGATTCACATAGATAGGTGCGCAGAAACAAAAATAGACATGCTGACTTCAGGCGAAGCTGGATCCGAGGCTCTAATTAGGGCACCGGAATGACTACAGCTCTTACCGCATCTGAGGGCTGCCCAGCAGCTGCAGGCTTAATGCATTCTCTCAGCAGCCCCAGTGCTTTCCCAGTCTTCCCAATGAATTCCTACAAGATAAGTATTTGCCTAGATCATAGGTGTCTCTGCCTATGAAAATGAGTAAGGAGAAGATAAGAGAATGCTCCAAATGGCCCAAGTCTGTGCTCACTCTAAACCCAGGAAAATGGTCGGCTCCATCTGAACCAAGATGTAAGAGTAAGGGGTGGAATGTTAGATAAAATAGAAAATGGACTCTTTTCCTGGGTAAAGAGTGAGGGAAGGGGATTGGCATGGCCAAGCAAAAAAGAAACAGCTATCCGTTATAATTTTGTAATCCTTGCTCTGATGCTAAACTGACAGGCTTCTTCAGTCTCCTCATTTAAGCACTGATTTATCAATCAGTAAAAAAAGAAAAAAAATCAAAGATACACAATCAATATCCACCTGCAAAAACCCCTGATGCAAGCAACCACAGGACTTGTAAATGGCAGCCATAGATATCCAGCAAATAATGCACCGTGATGAAAAGCCTTCATAAGCCTTAAATCATGCCGCTGGATGTACAATGTTAAAATAGGAATGCTACATGATGTGTGCATTCCGACTGAAAGTTAGAGAGGATTAATGAGACATGTTTAATTGACTGTAACAGAAAGTCCTAGGCATTCACAAAAGAAAAATACCACTTTAAGTCATAATATTAAAAATTTGACATAAAAAAGCAGCATCTCATTTTAGCTGATAAACTTAGGGAATTGATTATGTTTTCTGCCCATTTTGACAAGATTTCACTCCTATGTATCCTATTCCTGACAGAATTAAGTTTTATATAATGTGTGATATATACCAAGGCACCAAAGGTTAACCTTTTACATGTCATAAACCTCTTGGTTAATTTGATGAAGCCTGTGGACCCTCATAGAACACTTCTTAAAAAATTTTAAATTCTAAAGGCAACAAATTTTATTTTTATTTATTTATTTAAGACAGAGTCTCACCATGTTGCCCTTGGTAGAATGCTGTGGCATCACTGCTCATTGAAACCTCAAACTCTTGGGCTTAAGCGATCCTCTTGCCTCAGCCTCCAAGTAGCTGGGACAACAGGCGTCCACCACAACAATTATATTCTACATTTAGGAAGTTTCAACAAATATATTTTGTTGTTGTTGTTATAGTTGTCATTGTTGTTTAGCAGGCCCGGGCTGGCTTTGAAACAACCAGCCCCAGTGCATGTGGCCAGTACTCTAACCAGTGAGCATGGGCAGTGAGCCTAAAGGCAATAAATTTGATAGAATATAAAGTAAACCAATTAAAATGTAACAAAATTATCCAAATCTTTTTGAAATTGAAATATGGTAGTATATGTGCTTCTGTAGTCCCACGTTAAATATTACAAAACCAATACCACTGGAATGTGGAATATTTTCAGATTCCATAATTATAATATGATATAAAAAATCTATCTCTGTTGATTAAAATGTCAGAAGCACTACTAATACTAATGTGGTTTGTGGCCTATATTCACAATTGAAGGAAATGTAAATTTCAGTTCAAGGTTACTGAAAATAAAGATGTAAATTTTCCCATCCTTATACATGGACTTTTGCCAAAGGACATTTGGTCAAGACTTGAGGGGGAAAAAAAAAACACTAAAATCACTATAATAAGGCATGTTATCCATCAGTTTTTAGACCTTATTGCAATTTTCTTATTCATAGTACTTGATTCCCTGCCATATTTTTACAGGAGCAATTTCAAACTTTATTACCCATTTCTACCCTAATTTTTTTCTCTGTGTGGTTAACGTTGCCTCCTATATTACTTAAAAAATGAAAGCCACCCTCCTCTCTACCCTAAAAACCTTTTGAATATTCATCACTTTTCCATTTCTTTTACAGATTGCCGAAAAACTGTGCCTGCCAGTTATTTAGCACTTAATGAGAGAAACCAAGGAATATAAAGAAAAGAAGAAACCAAGGTGGCTTTGGGCCTCTGGGCCTCACAAAGAAAGAAAAGTGGTTCTTGGCGTGAAATCGGAGCTCTGGTTCTGCTGAGGGGAGCCTCACATTCTCTCTTGAGAGGTGATGAGGGCTGTGCCTGGGCATGGAACTGTGACAGTTCCTTGAAGATAGAAGATGAGAAATGGGACATAACCCAACTCCAGTAGACACCATACAGATGAGAAGGAGAGAGAGGAGCTTCTGGGCAGCGTGCAGTGGGAACCTGGGCCTCCCGACATGCTGGTGTGCTGGCAGCTCCACCACGTGGGATAGTACATCCCAGAGCTAGTTTTCCTGTTGACATTCTCCATGAAGACCATTGTTCCCTTGATCTAGAAGTATATTTTTATCTTTCTTATTTTTTCAACAGAGCTGATTTTATCATAAAAGAGAAAAGATTTGCTTTATGACAATTTCTGCTGGGATATATGCACTGCCCAGGCAAACATCCTGGTGACCTTTGGGGCCTTTTCTTCCCCTATCTGGAAAAGGAACTGAATGAGATGATCCCATGTTCATAATTATGATTACCACATAACCACTTGGGTCCTTTGTTACTTCAGTTCTCTGGTCCCAAAGACAAGGACATTTAACAAGTTCTGATAACTTGTCAAAATTCTTGCCAAAGATTACTTCTGTAATGAGGTGATTTATCATAGAGAAAATCTGAACCCATTTTCCTATGTGATTTAATTTCTATTCAAAGATTTGATTCTCTTCATGTTTGGGCCCAGTAAGGGAGAAAAACTACAGGAGATCTATACTGTCCTTCTGTCCAGACTTCTCAGTCACAGTTGCCACCACCTGCTTAGCTGATGTACACTTGAGGGCTCGCCCCTGCGAAGCAAGCACCTCCTGCTCCAGAGTTCCACGGGCAAAGGGACTCGGCTGCTTTCTGTCTTTACCCACTGATCTCCATCTAACCTGCTTTTCTCTATCGTATGCCTGTTCCTCACTTCAGGTGGGAACTCTACTTCTTGTCTCCTAACGATAGGCTGTGGCTTCAGCGCACTGCCTTCTTTGAATATGACTCACCTCCTATGCAGCTCCACTATTGCCAGCCGTAGTCTCTGTCTTGACACCCCACATTAAACATTCTCAAGGGAAGCCATGTGTCAGGTCAGCCAGTCACACTCAGTTTGGGGAGCACTTGCTTTTTAGAATCCTAGGGCAGGACAGCCCCTGATCTTCTAGATAGGACGGTTTCTAGTGACCTGCTGGCCCAGTCATCTCAGCTGCTATTGGAATGGGCAAAGTGGTACAAAGCATAGCCACCAGGGCAAAGAACCCCAGGCACTGCTGAAGTGTGAGACAAGCCCTGGATGTGTAACTTTCTTCCTATTCCAGGGGACAAAATATACTCATCCTCTCCAAGATACGGAGCTTTCCATAACCGCATTTAAAATGTTTATCTCTTCCCAAGCATTTGTTTTCTATTGAAGTTAGAAAGATTCATTTTCCAAATTAGTTCCTTACATGGTCCCTTCTGGGGGCTCATGTCCCTCATTCTGTTATTTTAACCTCAGTTCTTTCAATATTATTATTATGCTCTACTGATAAACATATCTATGTATATGTCTACACACATATATAAGCATTAGAAAATACTTAAATACATAGGTAATTATTAACCTGGCATTGTGATTTGATTATTTCTCTGTGTTTGTTTTTCTTTTCAGAATAATTACTCTTATCTGTCATTTAAGTTTTAATTTAACTTAAATTATTTAAAATGTTTGAACGTCTCTCTGTGGTGCTGCACAGCTCTGTGTTCAGGCCACAGGAGAAGACTGAAAACTATTGGAACCAGCGTCTATCTCTCTCTTATTCATCATTTTGATCTCCAGTATCTAATAGCATGTTGGATACGTGGAAAATAAACCAAGGCAACAGGAATTAGGGTGAAAGTCTGCTGGCAAAACAACAACAAAGCCAAAAAACACAAAGAGTTGGTCTACAGCTAGGGGTCATCCAAGGAAGCAAGTTACACTTCTCTGTTTTACCAGATGGACTTGTGTCTCCTCTCTGCAGATACGTTGTGTTCAAGGATATATATATATATATATATTTTTTTTTTAAGACAGAGCCTCAAGCTGTCCCCCTGGGTAGAGTGCCATGGCATTACAGCTCATAGCAACCTCCAACTCCTGGGCTCAAGC
>NW_003852425.1:12081824-12095689 GCF_000181295.1 Otolemur garnettii | reverse complement strand
CCGTCATTGTTGTTTGGCGGGTCCGGGCTGGGGATTCGAACCTGTCACCTTAGGTGTACGTGGCTGGCGCCTTAGCCGGTTGAGCTATAGGCGCCAAGCCGTGTTCAAGTATATTTTAGCGCCTACATCATCAGGCCTCAAACATTCCCTTTCTCTGTCTCTACTTTCCATGCAAAGTACATTGGGAATGAATTCCATGTAAAACAGAAGCATTCTTTCCTAACTAGCTAAAATAAATTCCACCTGTGGGTAAGGTCATTATTTTTTAGATACCAATAAGAAAAATTTAATTATGGATATAAGTGTGTATATAGATATATACATATGCATGCATATATCAAAAAAAGGAAAAAATGGAAGTACTAAGGAAAATGAATGTAAGTTGATCCTGGAAAATAAATCAGTTTTTTTTTTCCTGGCATTTATACGTAATGCTAAAGCAACTGGTAATGTCCTAGTGATATGTAAGCAGTGGGCGGCGGGGAACTATATCGGTAAAGAGATAAATGCAGGGGGCAGTGTCTAGAAACTCAATCCCTTCACAGCTAACTGACCTTCTGAGTCAGAAGGAAATCAGTCCAGTTACATAAAACACTGGCAGAGCATGGAATAAGTGAAGTGGCACTAATAGTGAAATACAGCAAATGCTCCAAGTCCTTTTAATATAAAGAAGAGGTCAAGCTTCCAGATGTTTCCACTGATTCATAAGTAATCGACGACTGTTATAGGTATGCTTCATGGTAATGAAATTAGTCCGTGTGACTAATGTTGAAGTAGTATAAAGTAACTCAACCAATATTTAAGAAAAACTTAAAACCATCTTAAAAATTGCTTATTATTAATGTTCATGACACTCTCTTTATACAAATTTGTCTTTCTGGCCAATGCAGTATTCAGATAGCAAAGCTTTTTAAGCAATAAAGTTATTAAATAAGTGCAAAATTGCAAGTCATTTTTGATCACGAAGATTAACCTGAACACGCAATTCATGTGGAGAATGTTTATCCTGTTAGCGAGACACATGAAATCCACAAGTCATATTCTCCTCCTTCTCTCCCTGAGGCTCACATTGACTCACTGCCTTCCCTTTTTTAATCTGGTTGTTGTCCAAAGGTTTCTGGAAACAAGAAGCATTTTTTTCAATACACTACCTGCTGTTGGCTTTTTAAAAACCTGTGCTCCCCTGAACAGTCCTGCCTGAGCATTTATCTGTCACATCTGTGACCACATCTTTCTCCAGTCAAGCCTTAATTACCATTTTGATACTTTCTCCATAAAGATTCAGTAGAGAATGATGGCAAGTGCCTGATACTGAGCAGTACAGAAACCCCACAGTAAGGTGGAGCTATTCAAGGTGATCCTTTGCCAGGTAGAAGCAGCCCTGAGTCAGGAGGGAGAAGTAGAGGGACCGACCCAGGGCAGAAGTAAGCTTGGCACAGTCCTGGAGCAGCCCCATGGCTGACTGGTGCAGGGCAAGTATCGTGGGGAAAAATTGGAATAGGGGCTGAACCAACCAACGCTGAAAGTCAAGGTGAGGCACTCAAACGGCAGTTTACATACGACAGGGAAACTCCATAAATTTTATGCAGAGGAGTGATATGAAATAATCTGTATATTTATAAGAATGCTCTACTGAGTGGGGAAAGGACTGATTAAGAACAGAAGTAGGGATGACTGTGTAACAAACTGCTCTGTAAATTCAGTCCATAAATGAAAGCTGCTTTGATTAAAAATATATGAAAACAGTGAGAAACAGAGACCCATTAAAGATGGAGTCAGCTAAGCCTGCTGGTGGACTGAACATGAGATGAGGGGAAGGAGGGGAGCCAAGGAGGGCCATGTGCAGGATTTGGCCTGAGTGAATGAGAAGAAGATGAAGATGTTCATTTCCAGCACAGGAGGAACTGGGACAACAGCAGGAACAAAGAGTCCAGAGCAGAAAACAGCTCAGTGCCTCCGTTACGACAGGCCGATTTACGTGAATTTAAACAAAGCCAATCATTGGCAGAGAACCTCAGCTAAAGCAGACTGCCAGTATTGTGAAACTGAAGTTCTCTGAAAATTATTTTTCTCATTTAAAAAAAAAGATCAATATTGAATTCACATTATAATATTGTTGGAAAGATCAAATGATATGACAAATATCAAATTATGTTTTAATGGTGAAATTCAGGAGAGACTGGTTAAGCATAATCACTCAATCACTTTCCCTAAGGCTTTAGGAGAAGCCCCCTAGCCTGAATATAGTAAGTCTGACTCTCAACCAGCAGCTAGGTCACCACAACTATTTAAATTCAAGCATTGAGACTCCTATAAAAAAAAAAAAAAAAAAAAGACTATGCCTATTACATTAATACTCAATCATCCTCATTCTCAGCTTCCTACTTATTCTTCTCTTCTACAATTAAAAGAGAATTTCCCTTTCTCTCTCTCTGCGACATCCACCAGTTTAACTGCCATACTGGTCAAGGTTCTCCAGAGAAACAGAACCAATACTATATATATGGGTTATTTATTATAAGAAATGGGCTCAAGCCATTACACTGGCACACAAGTCCAAGGTGGGCAGTCAGTGACATGCAGAACCAGGAGAGCCAATGGGGTCAAGGCTAGAGAAGCAGGGGAAATGATCCTGGGGTTCCAGTCAAAATGTCTCTAGGCTTAACCAAAGAACAGCCAGTTTTAGCTTGAGTAGGAAATAGGCAGGAGAAAGAAAAACAATATCCACCTGAACGCAGTCAGCCAGGAGGAACTTCCTTCTTATTCACAGTAGGGTCAGCCATTTCGTTCTGTTCATGCCCTCAACAGATTGGATGGGGTGCACCCACCTTAGGATGGACAATCTCCTTTTAGTCTACTAATGCAAATGTTAATTTAATCTAGAAACATCCTCATAGACACACCCAGAATGTTTCACCAAATGTCTGGGCACCCAGTAGCCAGTCATTGTAACACATGAAATTACCCATCTCAATTTTTCTGTATCTCCTTCTCAGGCTTTTCCTCCTGTTACCATGATTTCTCTGCAAGGGCTTGTTTCTAAGGCCACACTCTCCGCAGATGTACAACAGGGTCCCATCCCAGTCATCTTCCCAAGGTCAGATCTTCCATAAAGAAATATCAAATATTTTATCAATCCTTCCTAACACACACACACAACTGTTTGATAAGTAGCTACATGCTTTAGGTTGGTGATAATAGCCAGAATTTTGAGGACAATGATATCCATGATTTGGGATGATATCAATGACTTAAAATGTTATCAATTCCTCTGATTAAATGGGAGGCTTATGAAGATCAGACCATAAATGTAGTTTAGATCCAACTCTGTTTATAGAATAGTCCCACTCAGTGGCTCTTCATAGTGGTTGTGATCTCTGATTATACATAGTAGTTTCATCCTGACATTACTTACCTGGTTCCTTGGTGTGTAATCAGGGTGAATATATTTTGTATGTGGTGGAACACTCTTGTCTGACCGATCAGTGAAATAAGAATTATCATGCAGGAAGGGCCAAGCAAGAATTTCTGAAACTCCCCCAGTCCACTTTGTCTTGGCCAAAATTGGAAGCAACAGAGCATCTCAGGAGGAATTGTGATGCAGAGATTAGTGCCACTACCAAACCCTTATTGGAATTGGGGACCATATTTCTCATCATCTCATTCAGTTCACTTCTCTGGACTTAAAAAACAAATGGGATATGGCAAATGACAGTAAACTGATGTCAACTTCACCAGGTAGTAATCATAATCACAGCTACCAGGCTGGACCCCTACAAGAGCAACCTGCAGCCTCTACCTTATGTGGCTGTTGATCTTGTACCAAATGTTTTCTTCCTTTATCCCAAACAAGAGGAGGGAAAAAAGCAACTTGCATCACTTGGCTAGAAGGCATCGAGGTTCTCACTCAATATGTTCCCCTGACCTATTTTATCTCTCCTTTTTCATAATAGGATCATAGTCACACGGACAAGAACATCTTGCCGTTCTACAGAATGTCAGCTGGTCTACTTTAGTGATGAAATCAAACAAAATAGATCTGGCAAAAAGTAAGTGGGAAATACTCTGGCTGTCCTATCAAAACACTTCTGTATCAGAAAGACAGAGAAAGCCCAGCACGTCCAGATGCTTAGCACATGGAAGGAGATTGCAGAGTCCAGGGCCTGGTGGCTGCTGGGATCTTCCCTCTAAAGCAGGCGTCCTCAAACTACGGGCCCGCGGGCCACATGCAGCCCGCCTAGGACATTTATCCGGCCCGCCGGGTGATTTTGCCACCACTGCCTGTCCTGCTTAGCAGCCGACTCATCCCGGGGCCCACAGTCCGACCCTCCAACGGTCTGAGGGACAGTGAACTGGCCCCCTGTTTACAAAGTTTGAGGAGCTCTGCCTAAAGAGAAAGACACTCACATTTTCTGCTTTGCCTTCCCCTCTGCTGCTGCGCCCGCTGCTGACAGATACACGGCTGTGGGCTGCCATGGCTTTGGAAACACAATGTACAAATTAGAGGGGTGGAAAGAGCTAGACCAGGAGACCATCAGTCCAAAATTGTGATATCCTTGTCAGAATATTGAAACCCAAGTGATGGGTTAATGCTCTAGTGTCAACGAACACTCCATGATCTGTATTTACATTCTGTCTTCTCCTGGAGACCACACTCGTCTCCATCCCCACCTGTGCCACCTTTGGCTTCAGATGGTGCAGAGTTCCTTTTCTCTGGGCTTTTACCTCTGGTGTTGTGGTGGTTCAGCACACTGTGAGTCTGACTCCGTCCCATCATAGATGTCTATGTTACAGACATATCAGTTCTATAATTTCCTCACAGTTCTGTATTTTTAAATAAATTAGAGTTCACAAAATTCTTCTTTGAAGAGCAATATGAAAACTCCTGCAACAAGTTTTTTTTTTAAGTTGAATTTATTGCAGCCAAGGAAATCAGGGCCAAATGTTTAATTGCTGATGCTTACCAGCTACTAATTAGTGATGCAGATTTTCAGGAAGAGCCCATCCCTGTCAATAAGCTCTGCAACCTTTAGAGTTTTTTATTATACCCAAATGTCTTACTGCTTGGCATCAACTCCACAGACTTTACTCTTTCAAATGAATGTGCACCCAGGCCTGCTGCTGAATTATTGCAGGATGTATTTGGGCATCAGGAATAATTCATGTCATTAGGAACTAGGATAAAAGGGCATATAGTTTAAAAGAGGATCACTTGAGATTGCCTTTATTTTTCCTTTTCTTTCTTTTGTTTGTGTAATATTCCATAATCCAGAGCTACAAAGTAATGATTATAACTAAGTGCTTCCTTCCTTCTCTATTTCAGAGTAGATTTTTAAAAAATTGAAGTATATAAATGATGGAAATATAGGGAAACACAACCACAGTAGATATTCTGATCTTACTTTGATCATCTCACTTTCATGCCACCAAATATCTCTGACTCCTTGCGAGAATTCTAGTCCAATGCTCGATCACCACTAACTATTGAATACGTAGTTTGCAAACCAGTATGTTACAACAGGCATACTGCCCATCCCCAGTGGTTCCTCCTTAAAAAAAAGTATATCTCCTACTGTGAGGAGTGCAATAAATTATACTACACAGGTTCTCATTCTTTTTCTTCAACATTATTTTGGGGGTGGTGGTGGTAGTTCAATGATCAGGAGAAGAATCAGAAGTAGTATCAAAAACCCAACCACTCTTAAGTTAATAGATGTTCAATATCCTACGCAACTATTCCTCTCCAAATTGCTTCATTATTTCTAGTCTATTTAGTCCTTTCTGAGTTCTGGCAGAAATGTTTGCCCTCAGCCCTCCGATACAATATCCCACCTTGTAAATCAAACTTCCACCTTCCTTATCTTCCCTATAGTTTAAATCTCTGCATCAATATGATGATGACTAACTTTTATTCTTTCTTATCAGTGTTTAACATTTTTTTCCTCCTTAATTATGGACATATTTTAAAGCATTCATATTTAATCTTAATTCAAGAAGAAAACCTTACTAAAAGAACAAGGGTCCATTCCCTACTCCTGAAAGACAGAAAGAATGAAGACGTCATGCCTTCATGAGAGACGGAAAGGACTCTCTCTATGAACCAGGCCCTGAGTTAGGCATCTACACACATATCCTTCTCCCTAAATCCCAACATCACAAACACCGGAGCAGGCATTGTTAAACATACATGGTTCAAAAAGTATGGTACTATTGCCAGGGTCAGAGTAAATAAGTAAAATGAAGATCTGGGCCTGTCTTCCAAGTAAATCCTATTCTTTTAAATTAACAACAGGGCTTCCTAATACTCAGAGTGGTCCCAAGCAGATAATGCATGTTAATTACATCCTAAAGACTTTCACTGAGACCCTATCAAAAGTTTCTCCCACCAACAAGAACCTCAAAATGTCATGATTTCTTGTCTATAGAATTTAAGGCAATAGTGACTCTGCCACCACACTTCCAGTTACTCCACTCGCACATTAGCATTATCCAAGTACCCTCATGAGCAGATCTGGCTCCATAGAAAGGACATTGTAGTTACACTTGCTTGGTTGTTGAACAGCAGTTACAGTGTAATTAGTGTCGCTTAATGGGACGCGTTACTGAAGTGCATATCGTTATTAATCAAACTCCAATATAAAGCTGGCTACAGTAATAATGAGCGCAATTATGGGCTGATGAACTGTTAAACTTGAAAACTGACCCTAACCAAATTTTTGTTCTTGAGAAAGTAATAAAACTCAAAGGGCTGAAAATCACTTTATTTCTCTGGGCTCCCTTGCCACAAAAACAACCTCGGAGACACTTTCTCATGCTCTGTGTTTTATAATTTCATGCACACTGAAGCTTGTAAAGTGGTGTGAGGATTGGAAAATGTGACCCTAAAGATAGGGTCAGCTCTAATCTGAACCTGACAAGATTTGATCCAGCCCAGACTCATTACCTGCCAGACAGTGTGGAATTTTATCCACCTCCTTCACAGAGTTTCACACACACCAAACTCAAACATAAAGAAAAAGTCCAGTGAGCCTGAATTAGCCAGCAGACAAACTCAGACTCATGGTAAAATACTCGTGCCTTTAAAAGTATTTGACAAAATCCCTACAGGCTTATGTAAGATGCGAGTCTGGTCCCCAGTTGGGCTTCTTTAAATCTCGCGATGGCTATTTGACAAACCTTTAATGGCATCTGCATTTCTTAGTGTTAGAAACCATGTTTAGGGTTTATATAATACTTGACATGTTTAAAGCATGGTTTATTACCTTGCTTTATTTCAGCTCTACTTACACTGCTTTATAAATGAAAGAGCTTTGCTTTTCCCAGTGATGAGTAGAATGTCCTTTCACTCTTAAGACTTCCTAAATAGCTTTTGCAGGTGCATGAGCTGGCTATCTCCCACTATCTGGTGGCGAAGCAAGTCCCTGCTCTGTCCCAGGGGCCTGCATTGTATAAATATATATGCTGTCCAGAGTGGGAATTTCAGCAAATTAACATATGCCAATAAAGAAAATTGAAACAAATTTGCTAAATTAAGCACCATGAAGTTATGTCCAGCCACGTGTAGCCTGACAGGTGTGGCTACGTTTGAAACATAAAAACACAGAAGGGAAAAGACAAAAGAGAGAGAGAGAGGGAGAGAATTAAAGATAAAAATAATAGCACAAACTATTAACAGTAGAAAAGAAAACAGCCCTAAAATGGAAGCAGGCGGGGAAAACGGAGGCTTGAGAGTTCTGTGACTGTTACTCCCACTGATAGCTGGAGATTAAACCAAACCCCCGACACGCACTCAGCAGCTGCAGTGATGGGCGCTAACCTCGCGTCCCAGGCCTTTTCCCCGTATCAGTGCAAGTGCATGTTACGGGATTGATAAATATGCCTTATGTTATGCTTTTCTTGCCTCATTATGACACATTATCACAAATGTCTTTTCAGCAACATTCCTGCATTGGTGTGCACCTGTGACTTTGAAGGTTCGGAAAGGGGAGGGAGGATGGTTAGGGCAGACAAGGATGGAACTGCCAGGGGAGAGAATTCAGCACAATTTCCCTGATTCAGTCGCCTTTTAACAACTCTCACTAGGCTTCAGCATAATCAATAATTCCAAATGCATTCCCCAATAATTTTCTCTATCTAGTAGGCCCAAATGGGCACCATTTCCTCACTGGATCAAGAAATTGTAGATGAAAAGGCTTTTAAAGACAAAAATGTTAGCTAAATTACTATCACTATGTAGTTATTTTTCTGTCATGTTTCAAAATATGTTTTACACTTTATATATTGAGTTACTTGACTCTAAAGTTATTCCTGGAAAGAAATCTCCTGTTTATGTAAGATACGTTCATTTCATATACGTGTGTGTGTATATGTGATGCGCTTAAAACAGACTTTAAAAATGGGAAGAGCTATTACAATTGTATATTTGTACTTTCAGCCTTCAAAAGGCTCTAAAAATCATCCATATATTCTTTATTATCAAATCTTAAACAAACATTACCACTTCGAAATTGTGCATATGCTATTTTTATACTTTTAATATGTATAAAATTATAATTATTTATTATATCTTAATAGCTTTTTAAAAGTTTCAGGGTTTTTATTTCTACTAAAAGTATTGAAATAAATGTTTAATTCAAAAGGATCAAGTTATCTGCGAAGGCCATCAGAAATCCTTTTTTTTTGCTTTTCAGCACCAGAAGGTCCTCAGATTACTCAAGAAAAGATAAACCTAACTAGGGTTTTCTTTTTTTTTTTTTCCTTTTCCCTGAAGTGACACCTTGTACCAAATTAATACATTTTGATAATGCTGATATGTGCCTCATTTCCTCAAAACACTATTAACTCAATGATGTAATCTCTCTCTCAGCACAGTGAAGCTCTGATAGATTACTCAGAAAAACTGAGTTGCCTCAGATAAACAACAAAGCTTAAAGCAATGTCTCCATTGATATGGTCGTGTTTAAGAATTCAAATCAGTGGCGCTTATTAATCTAACACAGTCATCTTAACCTTTTACATATTTAACTTTTAATTTCCTCAATATTTCCATGCAGCTTTAATTAGCCATTCTAACATCCTAAGTTAGAAGCTTGTCAAATGAGCCCATGATGAAAAAAATTCATACCACTTTCTTAAAAGTTCACACAAAAATGGAAGGACAGTTGTAGAAAGATATCAAAGAGTAAGTGATGGTGTAATATTCACCACATTCTAAGTATCCCAAAAAGCACTGTACATACAAAGAAAAAATAAACAGATGACTGTACTTTACTCCATGAAGAAAATCCAAGACAGCTCATGCATTTCCCTTCCCACAGAGGGTCTCTCTCCTTTCCTAAGACTGATAAGAAAGGAAGATGGGAGCTGAGCTCATCCTTTCTACTGCATTAACACCTTAGCATGTTATTCAGATAAAATATAAAGTATGCTACAAGATTCATGTGTATGCTAAAAGGATTAACCACTTCACTTACTGCTGCAACTAAAGAAGTGTGTGCAAGTGTATATGTAAATGTCTGGAAAGTGTGTGCAAGTGTATGTGTAAATGTCTGGAAGGCGTGTGCAAGTGTATGTGTAAATGTCTGGAAAGCGTGTGCAAGTGTATGTGTAAATGTCTGGAAGGCGTGTGCAAGTGTATGTGTAAATGTCTGGAAAGCGTGTGCAAGTGTATGTGTAAATGTCTGGCATGGGTTTGTATTATGTTGACTTTTGGGCACGTCATGCTGAACTATCACAGTAAATCGTATCATACTCTACTGCAAGGCTAAGATGTGATTCTACATCAAGAGTTTGAGAAGATACATCTCAGAAACTCTTTGAAATGTGGATCTCACAAAACATAATGGGTAAAAGTCATGATGACTCAAGGCAGAGCCATTATCGTGGCCCCGATTAAGGATTCCAATTCTATAAACACTTTTTCCTTTTCTTCAGGTAGAAAAGAAGGCTCCTTGCAGATCAAATTAAAGGTCACTGTAATTCCTAGTGTGACCCTTGACTGAACTGCTAGAACTAGAAAGTATTTCAAAAGCCTCTTGATACAACTTCTTTATTGGTACAGAAGGAAATACTCAGAAGGGGAGAAATGACTAAGTCTACTCCTGGTTATTGCCTCAGAAGGGGCTAAAACTATGTCTTCTGGAGGCTGCTTCACAGCATTCCACCATTTTGGATAATTATTCTTTGTATTACACATGTGTTCTTTGCCTTAAAAGGGTTCTTGATGGGACCTCTTTAGGCAATAAATTCCTTAATTAAAATTTAAACTCAGTTTAATATATATAGATGCTAGGGCGGCATGGCGACAGCTCTAGGTTGTGGCAGAAATACTTGAAAAGAACAAGAGCACATAAAATTTTAGCAATAAAGGAATGTTTATTTTAATGACACATAAAGCAATCTGGGCTTTGTCCTAGAGACTGCAGGCCCTACAGAAAGCTCAGTGTCTAGATGTCATACGTGACTTTTGGGGGGTGTCAACTGTTTCCTGCAAATTCCCAGAGTCTTGATCAACTCTAGTCTCACAATGCGTCTCTCCCATAACAACTCTTATCAGTTTGCCCATGTCAGAAAGTCCCGGGGACATTAATCAATCCCCCAAACTACCCACCTGCAAGGACTTAATGTGTCCTATTCCTGTAACAGCTCAGGCCAGCCTGACCCAAGCCAGTCCAAAATGGCCAAAACATCAAACAGCCTCACCACATCCACCACCCACCTTGCCTGCAACTGCCGACACCTCTTCTACTCCCACAAGAGCTATGTGACTTAGGCAGTGTGGCTGAGGGCAGTGATTTAGGAATTGGAAGAATTTAGATTTCACCTAGAATTTGCCAGTCAGTAACTTGGACTTGATTTTAAGTGTGCTTGGCCTCAGTCTCCTCAGATGCAAATTAGGGATGATGTTAGATTACATTCATGTCTATAACAGTGTGATTTATGTCATTATCTAAACTTTTCCAAGTCACCATTTGTTAAGGAAAAAACTCCAACTAGAAGTAGCCCAATCAAAATACAAAAGTATGCTTGTGAAAGTTAGGTCGGAAATTTTTATATCAAAATCATAATGATAGTATTTTAATAATTCATTCTGGTGTTTATATACTATTAGTCAAACATGATAAGGTTTAGAGCAGCAAAATTAATCTTTCTCAAGAATGTTGATGATGTTTTAATGAATCATGGGGACTTTTCCCTCATAAAATATCCACAGACTTTCAGAAAAAACAGTACCCTTAAATTTTTAATCTTTGCACCTTGGAAAGATTTCAAATAGAACTATAGCAAAAATATACTCATATAAATAAAGCTTTTAATTTATATAAATGCCTATATGCTTAAGATAGTTACATTGTTTACAGTTTGAACCTTAGCTCATTAAGCTTACCATACCACCTAAATTTTCTATTCACATAACGATCACATGAAATACTTATTTTCCAATACCTTAAAGAGATTTGTTTATGTATGTTTGTATTTTTGGTTATTAATAAAGTCACTTCCTATAAAATGTTATATGTTATATTCTTGTCTCATTTAGTTTATATAAAATAATCTTACTACTTGCCTAATTAAAAATATTAGCCACAAATATTACTTCCTTTTTGTGGCTTCAAAATAATTGACTATTTATAAAAAATATTCCTGATCCTTGATGGTACAGGTTATCTTTGAGAAATGCAAGCCCCGTTGAGTTGTAAATATACTAGCATTGTAATAATCAAATGAAATCATTGTTTCTTTACTTATGTTTCAAATTTCATTATCTGCTGCATTTAAGAAGTTGTTGCTACTTGAGATGTATCAAATTCTCTTGAAGGGTGGTTTTAAAGATTTGTCATATCACCAGCTGAGAATATTTTGTCCATCTTTACCTTCACAGGCTTAAATTTTGGAACATGTATTTCAGTCCTGTTATATAAAATTGAATTATACCACTAAACATGCTTGTCCACACTGAGCAAGCTCTCCATATTCCCAGAAAATATCACGGAAACATGCAGTGAAATCACTGCTGTGTAATTTAGTTTTCCTAAACTGTAAAGAAAACTAAACTTTACATTCTCCTCTGTCCTGTGAATGCCAGTCTGCTTCAGGGGAAACGCCTTGTTAAAAGTCCTTTCTTATTTATAATCAGACAGTGCCTCTGCGCTTTAATTGCAATCATCATAGTATTTAGCACTCAGACAGGAAACGTCCCATCTCATTGACTGGAGTCACACAGGTAAAGCGATTCAGTTCCGTTTATGTCAGTGCCCTGAAATCTTAACCTGCAGCCCTCTGTTACTCAAGTTCTTTGAATCCATCTGCCAAACATGCCCACACGTATCAACCAAAATGAAGTTTGGGATTTTAAAACAAATATTTTTATTTTTCACCTAAAAATATTAGTATTAATATGAATGCTTGCTTTTATAGCCTTTATCTACAAAAGATATCTCAAAAGAAAAATATAAAATATGTACTAAAAATATATACGTGAGATATCTGGAGAATTTTATTTGTTCTCTGCTTCCTAAGTACTAGATGTACTAACACAGGTAAAATTTAAATCAGTACTCTCTGTTCAGGATTTTACCAGTTGCTAATCACTAATCTTTAGTAAGTACCCACTGTGCTTCCAGCACAGTGATTAGGGCTGTTAATTAATGGCTAATTAAAACACCAATTTTCATCTTTAGAGGATTATGCAAATTACTTTGGTTTTCCGAAGTGGAGATTATAATCACTTTTATTTACCCCAAATTAGATTATTTTAGACTGATTAAACTCATAAACAAAAGTCTATCACAAAAAACAACAGGAAACCAAGATGGTAGAAAGAAGGAAATTTAGTTATCAATTTAGAGGCTCATTATTTATTTTATAGCAAATAAACATTGCACTGATTTATTATATTTTTTCACTGTCTTTTTTTTTTATTAAATCATAGTTGTGTACATTAATGCAGTCATGGGATACAAGGTGCTGGTTTTATATACAATTTGAAATATTTTCATTTTCATGGTTAACATAGACTTCATGGTATTTTCTTAGTTATTGTGTTAAGACATTTAGATTCTATTTTTAGTAAGTTTCACATGTACCCTTGTAAGATGCAATGTAGATGTGGTCCCACCAGTTACCCTCCCTCCACCCACCCTTCCTCTTCCCCTCCCCTCCCTTTCCCCAAATTCTTGGTCTATAATTGGGTTATAGCTTTCATATGAAAGCTATAAATTCGTTTCATAGTAGGACTGAGTACATTGGATACTTTTTCTTCCATTCTTGAGACACTTTGCTAAGAAGAATATTTTCCAGCTCCATCCATGTAAACATGAAGGAAGAAAAGTCTCTATCTTTCTTTATGGCTGCATAGTATTCCATGGTGTACATATACCACAGTTTGTTGATCCATTCATGGGTCGATGGGCACTTGGACTTCTTCCATGACTTAGCAATTATGAATTGGGCTACAATAAACATTCTGGTACAAACATCTTTGTTGTAGTGTGATTTTTGGTCTTCTGGATATATGTCTAGTAGAGGAATTGTAGAATTGAATGGCAGGTCTATTTTTGGATCTCTAAGTGTTCTAGAAACATCTTTCCAAAAGGAACGTATTAGTTTGCATTCCCACTGGCAATGTAGAAGTGTTCCCTTTTCTCCACATCCAGGCCAACATCTCTGCTTTGGGGATTTTGTCATATGGGCTAATCTTACTGGAGTTAGATGATATCTCAAAGTAGTTTTGATTTACATTTCTCTGATGATTAAGGATGATGAGCATTTTTTCATATGTCTGTAGGCCATGCACCTGTCTTCTTCAGAGAAATTTCTCTTCAAGTCCCTTGCCCACGCTGAGATGGGATCACTTGTTTTCTTCT
>NW_003852425.1:12038798-12081787 GCF_000181295.1 Otolemur garnettii | reverse complement strand
GTGTTCTTGGCTGTGCAGAAGCTCTTTAGTTTGATCAGGTCCCAATAGTGTATTTTTGATGTTGCTTCAATTGCCCAGGGGATCCTTCTCATAAAAATATTCTCCCAGGCTGATTTCTTCAAGAGTTTTCCCTGCACTTTCTTCTAGTATTTTTATAGTTTCAGGTCTTAAGTTTAAATCTTTAATCCAGTGCGGGTCTACGTTAGTTAATGGTGAAAGGTGTGGGTCCAGTTTCAGTCTTCTACAGGTCGCCAGCCAGTTCACCTAGCACCATTTGTTAAATAGGGAATCTTTTCCCCCTCAATGTTTTTAATTGGCTTGTCAACAATCAGATAACAGTAAGTAGCTGGATTCATCTCTTGGTTCTCTATTCTGTTCCATACATCTACCTCTCTGTTTTTGTGCCAGTACCATGCTGTTTTAATCACTATCTATTTATAGTATAGTCTGAGGTCTGGTATTTTGATTACTCCTGCTTTGTTTTTATTTCTGAGTAATGTCTTGGCTATTCAAGGTTTTTTTTCTGATTCCATATAAAACAAAGTATTATTTTATGAGATCTTTAAAGTATGACAGTGGAGCTTTAATAGGAATTGCATTAAAAATGTATATTGCTTTTGATAGTATGAACATTTTAACAATGTTGATTCTTCCCAGCCATGAGCATGGTATGTTTTTCCATTTGTTAACATTTTCAGCTATTTCTTTTCTTAGAGTTTCATAGCTCTCTTTATAGAGATATTTCACGTCTTTTGTTAGGTAAACTCCCAAATATTTCATCTTCTTTGGCATTACTGTGAATGGAATAGAGTTCTTGAATGTTTTTTCAGCTTGACTATTGTTGATATATATAAAGGCTGCCAATTTATGAGTGTTGTTTTTGTAACCTGAGATGCTGCTGCATTCTTTGATCACTTCTAAGAGTTTTGTAGCAGAATCTCTGGTGTTTTCCAGATATACAATCATATCATCTGCGAAGAATGAAAGTTTGATCTCTTCTGACACTATATGGATACCCTTGATCTCCTTTTCTTCCCTAGTTGCAATGGCTAAGACTTCCATTACTATGTTAAAGAGCAATGGAGACAATGGGCAACCTTGCCTGGTTCCTGATCTGGGTGGACATGATTTCAGTTTAACTCCATTCAATATAATGTTGGCTGTGGGTTTGCTGTAGATGGCCTCTATATGTCCTTTCTATACCAATTTTAAAAAGTTTTAAGAAATGTCCTTTCTATACCAATTTTCTTAAGTGCTCTGATCATGAAGGAATGCTGGATATTATCAAAAGCTTTTTCTGCATAAATTGAGAGAATCATATGGTCTTTGGTTTTTAATTTGTTTATGTGCTGAATTATATTTATAGATTTATGTATATTGAATCAGCCTTGAGACCCTGGGATAAAACCCACTTGGTCATGGTGTATAAATTGTTTGATGTGTTGCTGGATTCTGTTAGGATCTTGTTGAATATTTTTGCATCAATATTCATTAGTGATAATGGTCTATAATTTTCTTTTCTTGTTGGGTCTTTTCCTGGTTTGGGGATCAAGGTGATTTTGCTTCATAGAATATGTTAGGTAGTAGTCCTTCTTTTTCTGTATTTTGGAAAAGGTTGAGTAATATAGGCACTTGTTCCTCTTCAAAGGTTTGGTAGAATTCTGACGTGAAGCCATCTGGTCCTGGGCTTTTCTTTTTAAGGAGATTTTGTATAGTTGATGCTATTTCAGAACTTGAGATAGGCCTGTTCAGCATTTCCATTTCATTCTGGCTAAGTCTTGGAAGGTGGTGTGCTTCCAAGTATTGGTCAATTTCCTTCAGATTTTCATATTTCTGAGAATAAAGTTTCTTGTAATATTCATTAAGGATTGCACTAATTTATTAAACAAATAATTCTGTAATGGCATGAAAACACTGTGCTTAAAAGAAACAAAAACTAAAAAAAAAAAAAAAAATACGTTACCTCTTGCTGCCCTCACTTACTTTCAAATGAACTATTCACACCTCATGAACGAAGTGCCTCGGCAAGCCCCACTTCTGTTTTATTATCCCATTAATAAGTCCAGCGTATCTTAGACATTTTGAAGTAAGCAAAGAATACCATTGTGTTCTATCTCACTTTTTGAGGTTTTCATACCAAGAATTATCATTTTCATTTTGCCTGTTTTCTCAAATGACCTTGATGTTAAATTCAATTATTTTTAAAAAATCATATCAATAACAGCATGCCCTGAGAAACCAATTTGTGCCCCCAGAACAAAGTGAGATGGTGAGAACATTACTAACTGATGAGTACAGAAGCATATCATGAAATGAAGCTTCAGATTCTTATTCCTGGGACTCGCTCTGTTCACCGTATAAAAACCATCAACAGAGAGGATCTCACTACACAAAATACTCAGGACTCTTTTGAGGCTGCCAAAAATGCAGTGCCATTGGTATACGTGTAGTTACAATATGCTTCATATTCGCACTGGAAGAGCCTCCTCATGCTATTAATGGAGAAACCATACTACACACACTCTCTTTCTTTTATGTCTCATTCTACTTTAACTTTCCAGTTTGGCATTTATTGAGTCAGTGGTGACAGGTGTATCATGATAATAGAGATGCCACTGAAATGCCTTTGCGGGAATTGGCTCAAAGAAAGGAGAAATGCATTTTATATTGGACTGAGGACTCTAACACGGACACAAATATATTTAATGCCTTCCTTGTTGATTGCTGCTGTGGCTGCTCAATACAATACTGCGGTGCTATAAAATGCAACCTGCTAACGAACTCCTTACTTGCTCTGCCAATTACTTTTTTGTGTACACTCATAATTAAGCCCATTCTGGGATTCACGTCAACCTTCTCACACGGGGATCAATACTACATTGCAACAAAGGGGGAAAGACGATACCAGTTGTTAGTAGATTTTTGCCTGTACTTGTACAAATAAGATTAGAAGTAGCATGTAAAGTGAGCTGTGAGTACATGACATTTTCCCAATAACTGTTTTTCATGATTTTGAAGTGTGCATGAAACTCCTGCCACCTCAGATATCCTCAACCCCAGCCACATGTCACTGAGGATTCAGCTTTGGGGTTTCTTCTGCTCTCTGACACGCAGCAACAACTCTGGCACCCACAGTCCCCACCACCCAAAAAATCAATGTATTCCAAAAGAATCCAGAAATCTAGGAAAGAAATAGCCACTTTCAATACAAATGTTTAAGATTTGCATGAAATTTACAGACACAATTTCCATTTTTTTAAGTTACAAACCACGCCATAAACTTGCTTCGAACAGGAATTTAGAAATCAATAAAGATAAATAGATGCCCACAAAATAAAACTTTATCATGTCACACACTGAGAAATATCTTTCTTTACTATTACATTTCTCATTTATAAGGACATTTCATGTTTTCCAAATATTTATTATTTGGAAAAAAATAGTCATTCACATAAGATATTATAATGTCCTGAATTTTTAGAAGACAAAACAGCTAGCAGCATACTCATGATAGATTTATTCCCTTTAACACTTCAAAAACAGTTGGAAAGTACAATAAAGTGGCTTCCGTTTCCAAACAACAGCTGTGTTAAAACACCATCTATGGCTGCGTGCATGAGGTCGCGTTACAATCACCAGAATGCATAGTTTGTAAATCAGAAAGCTTTCCATCTATATTAAATTATCTTGGGTTAAGAGAAGCTGCGGAACTTTCAATTTCACTGCTTTTGTTGGTTTTCATAAGGTTAACCCTCAGAGGTTGGGATACTTAACATCTTGAATTACAAGGATTTATACTCTTTCCTCAACGGCTAAGATTTATATTCATCAGTGTTAGAGGATGTTAGATGCATGAATCTCGACGGGTCAAGATAAGAACATACACTCAAAGGGATTCTGAAGTACCCTTCAGATTTACCACTAATGCCCTTGTTGCCAGGGCTGTGTGATGTGAGTCCACACGCATCCATATTAGAATGGTAAAATATTAGACGCTACATTTCTTTCACTGCTCTTGAAACAGGATAAAAGAACATTAAACATGAAATTTGTACTTAGGCAAGCTTCCATCTTTTCCTTTTTTGAGTGCTAGTATTTAATTACAGACACCGCTAAACCACATTTATGGCAAGGGTTGTACTTCAACCTTCAAAGTTACCTACAGAGAGAATGATGGGACTATACATGTAGTGATTTTAAAAACTTGCCCAAAAGCTTTTCAACTGGAACCTTCCTTTCTTTATTTGAAAAAAAAAAAAGAAAGAAAGAAAGAACGAACGAACGAACGAAACAAAGAAAGAAAGAAAGAAAGAAAAAGAAAATAAGTCCGGAACAATTTTGGAGGTGGTTCTGTTTCTAACAAAAAGAACTGTTAAAAAAAATCTCTTTTATTCTACACATCTTTTTTTTTGTGCTAGGAAAATATAATATTATTCCATTTTAAAGCCCAAAAAGTAGCCACATCTTCCCCTTTTATTCGTCATAGATTTTCATCATTATTATAATGGTTATATGACATGATTGCATCCCATAGAGTATAAAGTAGCTTAGTGGAAATCACAACAATTTTATGAGTAACTTGGATGTCTCTGTGTTTTTTGTCATAAAAAATAATTTGAACTATCCACCGTTCATCCGTAGGTTGTCGGATAAAATACAGGACTTCCAATTAACTGAATTTTAGATAAACAGAATAACTTTGTAGCATAAGTATGTTTCATTCACTATTTGGACTATATGTATACTAGAAATACAAATGTGTTTACTTAAACTTCAAATTTAACTGAGTGCTCTGCATTTTCATTTGCTATCCTTGGCAATTATATTTACTCATTTATGATTCTTGACAGAGAAGAGAGATGTTGGAGTGTTATCTTATAGTTTACATTGATTTGGTTAGGTTTTGCTAATTTCTCTTGCAGTAGAATCCAATTCATGTTTAGTAATGTCATGCAAAATCAAAAAACTAAAAGGACAAATCTATTTAAATTATCAGAATCTTTTGGTTATCTGAAACAAGGGCGGTTTTAAAATAATGTCACTTTTCTACTTGTAAAGGACAGTACCATGCGGGAGAATGGAGAGCTCAGGGGACTGATAATGAGATACAGGCCTTTCATTGGTTTGAATATAGCCCTAGGAGGTAGCGACTGAAAGTTTTTGCCATCTGGTCCCTGATCAGTGACTGATGTGAAGCTGTTGATTTCACTTAAAGAAAAAAAAAAAGAAAAGAAAAATCAAGGCAAATAACAACTGTTCTAGAATAAGTATATTTTTACTATCTACCACGTCTCTATAACCTTGACCAAATCCCTTCACTTCCCTCACCTACAAGTTCCCCATCTTTGCAAAAGAAAATATGCCAGTAGTCATCTGTCTTTATTTCCATTCACAAATTAAACAGTCATCTAATATTATAAGCAAATTTTGAAGTAAAAATCTACCTTAGGGTGTTTTTCTTTCATTTTAACTGGTAACTATACTTCTCTAATTTGCGATAAGTAGGAACAAACTATTCTGAATATTTTTAAAATAGTAACCATTAATATGTTTCAAGACACTACTGTACCCCCAAAGTTGAGTTTCCAAGTCTTCCAACTTGTTATTTGGAAAGGCTCACAGAAAACCTGTAGAAATATTTGTACCAGTGGTGTCCAAGACCCTTACCTTCCTTTCATGTTTATTTTCCAACTTCCTCTCTGTGGGATTATCTTTCATTTCAGTGTGGTGAAAAGAGGTGCATTGCGTTTATATAAGAAAACCTGAATTTGAGATTCAGACCTGCTATTCTATGCTGGGAAAACTTGAGAAAGTCATTTAAATTCTAAAATAAATAGCATAATTCTTGCAACTATTTATTGCAAAGATTTTTTTCTCCCTCTAAACATTAGAAAGAATGCCAATTTCATGTCTGTCTTTTAAGAAAATTTATTTGGCAATACATGACAGAAGCATTAAATTTTATATTCTACATTAGACAGGGCAATGGAGAGAGGGGAGCAAAAGGAAAAAACTACAGAGGCTTGAAGAGCCTGATGTTTTCAGAGAGCTGTGGGCAGTCCAGAAATGATGGAGTTTGAAATACAGGGTGTAGTCAAGATTAACCCCCAGGGACTGCCACGGACCAGATCAAGGAGGGTATTGTATTCCATATTAGGGATTTTGTATTCTATTTTATAAACAATGAGAAGGTTTTTGAGCAATAGAGGAACTGTCCAAATTGAGGTTGCTAGATGGGAATAGAGCAAGAACAGAGGGAAAGAAAAGTTGCAAAGTTAGGGAAATAATAAGGTCAAAAAGAATGAGGGCTGGAGTTAAATTAACAAGGAAGATAACAAAGGTGGCATTGGTCTTGATAGTAATTAATGAGATAGACTTAGCTAGACAGTGACAAGATGGAAATATGCAGAAAGAGAGAAAGAGATCCCCTGGGTTTCTACTTTGAATTACTATCTAGACACTGGTGTCATTAACAACACTTAGGAATTTAGAAATAGACATAAGTTTGAAGAGGAAGACAATATGTTGAGTTTTCAGCCTGTCAGATTCACCACCTTTGTAGGTAAGATAAATGACCCATTCATCAGTAATAATTAAGACGTATAAAGTTCCAAGAACAAGACTGAGCCACAGACACAGACGTGGGAGTTAGATTGGGGTCCTCGG
Organism: Otolemur garnettii; assembly: GCF_000181295.1. Taxonomy (NCBI): domain Eukaryota; kingdom Metazoa; phylum Chordata; class Mammalia; order Primates; family Galagidae; genus Otolemur; species Otolemur garnettii. The sequence goes on along the minus strand of NW_003852425.1, from coordinate 12,075,121 downwards.
TTGTAGATAACAAAATCCACTCCAGGTAGGATAAGCAAAAAGAGACCTATTATGGGTCATGGGACACGTGCAGAATTGGTGCAGGTGTGAAAATCCTCCAGTCTAAATTCTCAGGAACAGCACCCTGAATGACATCAAGGCTTGATCCACCAATGAAGTTGCTTTATCTGCTTAGATCAGCAAAGCATAGAATCAGAAAACTTAGAGGTGATCTCTCAGATTCATAAACACGCCAGTTCTAATGAAATTTAGATGTTCTTTGCCCTCACTTTGGACACCCTTGATGTTAGGGACTAACTTCATATCAAGACCTCTATGGACTGTGCTTGACAGACTACCCATGTGAACTTTTATTCCGTGTCGCCTTTGCCACGTTCACATGGTGAATTTGCTTCACAGAAGCTAGAAAAAACGCCAACAGTTGTGATAGTATCTGGGACACATAGTTTTTTAGCTTTTTGCCTTTTGATGGAGGCTCTTAAATAATAGTTTGAAATGGAGTTCATTAACTCAACCTGTCACAAGGAAGCATGAAGATAAAATGAAGTTGAAGGAAATGATGGTAGATGTCAAACAGGAAAATACTCTGGTATGAGAAGAGAAACAAGCAAACGAGTAAAGAGAAGACAGACGAGATCAAATGTTAAAAGGAGAAGAGAGGGAGAAGATGAAATGCAAATTAAAAACCCTCTGGGGTGAATGCAAGGAAGGAAAGTGAAGGGAAAACCAAGCATTATCGGTTATCCAGAAAAGTCATTCCAGCCAGGCACAGGGGCTCAGGCGTGTGTCCTGGCTCTCTGGGAGCTGAGGTGCAATGACTTTCCCAAGTGGGGAAAGACTTGAGTTTATGCTTTTCTGTCCATATAAAGATGAATATAAGAGAAAAATATCTAAAACACTGAATAGCAAAGGACTCAGGTCCCCCAAGAAACAGGTAGTGATCAGAGTGCAAAAAGGAAGAGACTTCTTCCTCTAAAAATAGAAGAATGGAGGCTTCAGTGAGCACAGATTTACCCGGGTTTGGGAAAGTGAGGGATTTGTTATGATATGGTTAATACTCACTGTTGGAGGATGAGGTTTTGATGCAAGTGGCTTAAGCAAGATACCTATACCTTGGAGGACTGCAGAGTGAATCGGAACACAGACACAGATACACGAAATGACGTTGGCGTGTCGTCCCACTGTCCAGAAGGCTCACACGGCTAGGGACCACAATGTCTGGCTGCCCAGTCTGCACGACCATAGGGGTGCCACACTGGGGGGCCAAGAAGGCAGGGGGTTGGACTGACTCAAAGTTGTGAGGTAGCACAGTAAACATATATCAAGAGAGAAGGGTGCTAATACAGAGCTTAAATTACCAAAAGAATTAAATACGTAACAGCATTTCTGGAGGGAATAACACATATTGGACATGATGCTGATGATTCTATAGGCATTATCTTCTTAACATTGTGAAAGTTGTTAGAATCAAAATGAAGTCACGTACGTCAAACCCTGACAAAATGGAGCAAAGGGCGTCAAAGCAGGATTCCCGCTTGCCTGTGCCTGATAATAAGAACTGTCTCAAAGGCTGCACGAAACCCAGCCTTGCAGGAAAGCCAGCACAACCCGCCACTAAAAATACTTCTGTGAGGACATCTGTCCAGCAACCACCTGTGCAATCTTGGACTAACGCCTCCTTCTTATAGATCCCTGCTGCCAAGGATAATCATTTCAAAACAACTGAAGTAATTTTCCTCATTTTCCCTTTTTAAAACCCACTGCCTTCATTTACCCCTTGAATACACACATAGTTTACCATGACACTGAGTTCCCATTACAAAGCTCATTCCCAAAAAATGTTTTGTCTGAGAGAACCTCTCTCTCTCTTTCTGTTAGTTAGCTTGACATTCTTCACAGCAGCCCCAGGTAAGCAATATGATTATCCCTGCTTTACAGTGAGAAAAACTGACTCTATTGGATTTGGAGACACACATTTCTTGGGATGTCACTTTGGCTAAGTGAGATACCTAACCGAAAAGATTAAAGTTTATTTCTCACTCTAAAATAAAAATGTAACATAGCATGGCAGTTATTCTCCACAAATTTGCCAGGGGACCATCTTCCTTCCGTCTTGTTCTCTGCCATCTTCAAAATGTGGTTTCTAACTCCTGGCGCTAGATGACTCCTCCTGCCCTGGCCATCTTGACCATTCCAGTGTGCAGGGGCAGAGTAGAGGGAAGGCAGGGACATAGCTGTAGGCCTGAAACCACAACTGAAGGGGGCTGCAAAACATCTAGCCTATTGCTGGGTGGCTGAAATCCTGAAACTAAATTTCTAAAAGAAGGTCAGTTTGTTTGCAAAATAGAGTCTTTGAGAAGGAGGCTGGAATGAACTGTTGGGCAGTTTCCTTTTGTCCTGATTCCTATAGTTTCATAGAACTTACATAAGCATCAGGTGACCCCCAATTGTTTGAAAGGTGAAGTTCCCCCTGCAAAATAAATAAACAAGTGAAAACTAACTTCTGCCACATCAGACTGGACCAGGCCTTTGATCTTCCACTGCGCCTTCGTACCTCTTGCTTGCTAAATGACAATAAAATAAACCGAAAATGCAGAACGCCCACTCACTTTTTCAAGGTAAATATTTGTCACCGTTTCTCCATTTCCCCAGAGAGGACGCTGCATTCTGTTGGGGTGGAGAGGGAGGGTCCCTCTACTTTAATCAGCCCATATCCCGAGGCTGCCCCAACTTACTAAAGAAGATTCCCAGCACCAAATTGTCCTTACAGTGAGGGAATTTTTCTTGATAATTAGGTCACTGAGTTTATTTTTGGCTTTATCTTCAATGCTTAGATAAATGATTCTGCTGCAACACCAGTGGCAAGTAGCCTGCCTACACACTCCCCATTCCTCATCCCTTATAAAGCTCTCTGTGTATAAATAAATCCATCATTGATTTTTTTAATCAACTCTAGCTGCACACATCTGGACTGGTTGATCTGTACTTTCTGGATCCTGGGTGGCCAAATGAGTGAAGCTCATCTCACCAGCATCACAATATTAGGCTTCCTTCATCGGCACTGTGTCATTTACCCCCACAAGCTTTCAATTTTATTTAAAGTAACAAGGTAAATATTCATATCTAAGTATGTAATATTATGTTTGATCCATCTTTATTATTTTATGCTGTTGTCAGCCTTAGCCTGCCTCTGCATCAGATAAAGGTATATATTCTAGATTATTTAGTTTTGATTTTACCCCATGGTTTCACTTAGTATTGATCATAACGTATTATGATCAATGATAATAGAATGAGTCATTCTTTTCTCTTTTTTTCTCCTTCTAATACTCTTCAGGAAAGGACAGTGTCTCTCTACCCAATCTAACATCCGCGTCACAGGGACACTGGCCTGCCTGACTGATAAATCATTAAATTATACTCTGCCGGGTCCAGATTGGATATCAATGCTCTGACACTTCCCATGACAGCATGACTCAATACCCAGTTGTAGAATAGTTTTTATCTAATTGAGAAAGAGAATGAGATAGTTAAAATATCACAATTCTAAAATGAATTTTAATTCAACCAGAGGCACCTCCATGCATATAATTTAAAATATCACCGAAGAGGCTTGGTACCCAAGAGAACCTATCACTAAAGTATATTTTCAAAGCCTGAAAAATAAGTATTCATCACATCAATTCTTCTTTAGATAGAACACTTGACAAAAAAAGTCTTGTTTCTTTTTTCAGTTTCTATCTGTAAGGTATACATATAATCATGATGACATTCATAGTAGCACTATTAATAGTTCACACATACACCATTTCTGTGTGGCAACACTTCACATATCTTTACACCATTCTCAGACACAGTACGATTTTCTCTTTGCAAATATGAGGAAACTGAGACACAGCAACTTTAAGTGACCTGGCTAGGGCTATGTAGGTAGTGGCAGAGATGTAAGTTGAACATGATCTGGCTCTTTCCAAAATTTGTATCCTCAACCACTATAGATGCTGTAGATGTCTAAAGACAAACATTTTTAACAAGTAAATCCTCTTTCCGTCGTGACTAGCTGAGTTTTAAGAATAATCTGGGCAGATCGATGCAAATGAAGGTGGCGGTTTGAGACAAGCATTCCCTCCACAGATGGCAAGGAAGACAAGCAGGAGCGCAGGGTGAGACACCACAAAGCCCCGAGCCCTTGCCTTCGCAATATTAAACACCATCTGTCTCCCGATAATTTCTTGATCATTCTCTGGCATTTTTTATATAAAGGCTGAATTTATAATTATTTCTAATATATATCTTTATAAAGATAATAAAATTCCCCATGTTTATGCTTTTGTGGGGTTAATTATATTTCTTAGTTTCTCTTGCTTCCAACACCTGCCAGTTTTGCACAAGCTACAGAGGTCCCCAATGTGCCATTCACAGATTCTTTTTGAATCATTAATAAATGATAAATGTTAAAAATGATCAGTCCTAAGACCACCCTTTTTTGCAACCTCCTAAACACCTCCTACAGTTCTGCTTCAATTTATCCTTAAGCTTTATTTATGGTCCAAAAGCTAGTCTGAATCCATATGACTATTTTTACATCAACTCTAAATTTAAATCAGTTTAGCAAAAAATAACACTTTTAAACATAGATTTTTAGTGGCATAGATTTTTCCTATAATTGAAACATTAAATATCTATTTTGCTTACTTTCGCCTATACTGGAATATCTTTTAAGTTACAAAAGGAAGAAATAAAAAGTGTTTGGTCAGTCGTTCTTAATATGTACTGAGTGCATACTATTGAAATTAAACACAGAGCTCGGGATTAGTGAAAACAACATCCTTATGGCAGACTGAAAAGATCGTCATGTTTTCCACTTATATTCAACTAATAAGACAATATAGCTTCAAAATGATGACCATCCCCCCCAAAAAATAATTAGTCTTGTATAATGAAATAAAATAAATAGGCTGAACATTACCACCTCATAGTGAAAAAAGTGATGGATCCAAAGTATCTGATACCTAAAATAGAAATAATATACAAAGAATAGAAAGCAAAAATACATGTGGGATACGTGATTAAAGTGAATAGAGTTGAGAAATATTATTGCAAGTCTAGCTACTTTAATTATTAATTGAAATTTCTGTATAATGTTTTCCCTACATTATTGAAGTTATTGATTCACATAGGGTGTGTCATGCCAATAGTTTTTAGACCTTTACATTCTCTATCCAAAGTACCTTTTAGTGAGCCACTGTGTGAGCCACCGTGTGAGCCATTGTGTAAGACATCATTGCTTTCCTTTTTTATGATTGGTTTCAGCAAAGAAAATTATTGAAACATATTGTAGAGGGCAGAGCCTGTGGCTTGAGGTGTAGGGCGCCAGCCCTATATACCAGGGGGTGGCCAGTTCAAACCCGGCCCCGGTCAAAACTGCATAAAAAAAAGTAGAAATATAATTTTTTCATTAAAGGTAAGGATTTGTCCACATTAAAATAATAAAAAACTGAATTATTAATTAGAATTAAACAAATTTAAATCCAAATTCCAGCAAACCCTTAATGTCAAAATCATTACAATAATTACACTAAATAGCATGTTTATGCCTTCTGGATATTCATAACGGCATGCTGCTTAATTTCAGAGGTCACAGGTCCTTATTACAAGCAATGGAGGGAGTGAAACTCAGAATCAGTCCTCTTATGCAGCACTCTCACAAGCTCTGTCCTTTCTCTTCATAAATAGGCCACCGTGATGGTGGATGTTATTTATCAAACTGTATGCTTAGTGTCTGCTGCCCTAAGAAAGACATCTTAGTGCTGCCCCAATTGTCTTAGAAACCCAAGATTTTAAAAAGGCATAAAAATGAGAAATGCCCACCAGTAGTGTACATCATGTTTTAAATGCAGTAGAAAAATCAGACTTTATGTATTGATTCAGAGACTGAAATCCCCACATCTAAGGTGAAGGAAGCATAGACAGGAAAGACGCACTGCTATGCTCACTCCACCCCGGGGATCTTCCAAACAACGTGGGCTGGACACAGCCAAGGCCAGGGTGTGAGCCTGGAAGGGGAGGCAGCAGGGTCAGAGAAGCACCCCCTCTGTTCAGCAGAGCCCCAGGGGGAAATATGCCAGCGAGAAAGTGGGACTGGAGCCAGGCAAATTTGCTGCCTTTCAGCTAAAGACAGAAAGAAAGGATTTGACTAAGTAAACAGCATTTTGGTTCTGCCTGGTGGTAAAACACTTGGCAGGTATAGTTCTCCTTATTACGGGGTGAGAAAACAAGGAACAAAAACACGAGTTGAATAAATTAATGCGTAAGTTTAATCACATATTATATATAATTATCTACAAATGTTAAAATTCATATTATTAAAATTATAATCAGTAAGTTAACATCAAGTGATACAAATAATTATGATAATAAAAGCGAAAAATAATTTTATAGCAATACAGAATATTAATTCAAAGTAAGCCAAAGAGCAAGAGTAAATAATACACAAAAGAAGAAATATAAAATGTGAAAAAAATACTTAAGATATTTAACTGAAATATAAGTGATAATAAGTTAGGATATTTTTATTTTTCCAACCCTCACTAGTGATAACATTGAGCGTGAGAGTTCCCTTCTATTCTGATGGTAGGAGAGTTCATGGAAACAACATTTCTGGAAAGCAATTGGAGAAATGTACCATTGCAAGGTCCTAAGAAAAAAGATGAAGTATCAATCTGACCTAGGATTTTCTAACTACAGCAATGTCTGGAATATAGTATGGACATATTAATGAATTAGTAAATGAATTTTTTCAGGATCCAAATTACTTCAATGCCAATGTGAAGACTGGCTACAACAAGGACTCCCCAAATCATTACTCAGCAGCCATACAAAATTCATGTCATATTGCACCATGTCACTGGGAAATCAGATAATGACAGATCAATAGCTATCCTTCTGTGAAGTCTCAGGAAATCATCCAGCTACTGAGAGCACTAAAAGTAAGAATTTATCCAAATTCCATGAAGATATGTCTAAATCACATCACAACCAAACTATAGTTCTGGAAATTGATTTTCAGCTTTGCATTCTGAAAGTAAAATGAATCCCTTTCGGAAAAAGATCTACTTTTAAAATATGTATTAATATACAGATTCTGACCCTAGAAAATTAATTCATTGTAAGTGGTGTCCTTTTTTTTCAGAGAGGAGATAGGTCTATACTTTAAGAGACACAGTTTTTCAGTTTATATGTCCACAAAAGTTTTGTCTTCAAGTACAAACTTTCAGAGGGCAGGCTTCATGGATTTAACTTGTACCAGAGTAAGAAGTTGAAATATTAGTTGGGTTGAAAACATTATTTCACAACTAACTGTAATTATAAATTCAAATTTCTTCTTAGAAGTTTTATTCTATAATACATGAGCTTGTGTTAGGGGAAGCTGTTCTGAATGTGATTGGCGAATATTACTTCTCTATAAGCCACAGTACCACATGGGACATTCTTTGGTAAACAACTTCAAAATCGTTCCCCTTGAGTTGAGGTTGAAAGAAATGGAACTTTACCTTTCTGAGGGAAATTACTATAGGAAGAAAAAACGTCAAATGGATGCTAAAAAGCATGAATGAAGACGTTTAGTTAATTTGAGCAGATAATGAATTTTTGATATGAAATGTTTTGCCTGCCCGTGACACAAAGCATTACCTTATCTAAGGTTCTTTGATTAAATGGCACCAGACAGGGTTCGAATTGGTTTCTGCCGGTTTCATTATCATTCCTGAGAACATTAGGGAATGTATTAGATATATTCTTTGACCTTTTAAGTAACATATTGAATTGCAGAATGAAACACAGTACAAGCAGCAATAATTTTCTTTCATGTTATTTGAGCTATATCACATTTCATTTTTCTCCTTTTATCCTTATGAATCCTCAGAAAAAATGAATGCACTGTGTTTAAAAGACATGCAGAGAGCATTACTGTTGAAGACAGAGCACTTGCAAATCAGTCCCCAAGGATCAGGCGTAAAGGAGGGTCAGTGCTGTGCACAAGGGGCCAAAGTGTTAGCAGACACGGGTGGGGGGTGTTTAGAGCGCTCAGAGTGCGTGGGAAGCACCTGGAATCTCGCCACAATGCAGAGACTGAGTCAGGAGGTCTGTCCTGGGGCCCCCAAGGTTTTCTGTTTCTAAAAATCTCCCATGTAATCCCCAAGATCTTGATCAAAATACTACACTTTCAGAATGACTGTTTTCAATCATCCACTTCCTAAGATGTATCTGTGTATAAGCACTACAACAGAAGAAACGGGGATACAGTTCTCCTCTGCAGCCTTGAAATAAAGAGGTGGCATCCACGTCAGTACAATTGAGTCCCCAGTAGTCCTGGAAAAGCTCTCCCTTATCCTTGCCCAGGCCGCTCAGCCGCTGGTGCCCTCGATGGCCTCTTCCATCCTGATGCATGAACCTCGCATCGTACTCACTGTTAACAAGGTGGGATTCAGTCATTCCTGGGTGCAGGAAATGAGATAAGGACACAAGTAGGAAAGGAGGAGGAGGGAGCCCCCGCTCCTGGCCTCTGAGGAGGAAGGAGGGACACGACGCAGGGGACTGGACACAGATCTAAAAGGAATGGGAAGCTGTGGTTTAAAGAAATAGATCCCTTCTCAGGGGCGTCCTTACAGTGCATGTGAGCGATTATATTCGGTGCTTTCTACTACAGTTTTGCAAAGAGATTCACTTCCCACAGATCCTGCTGAAACAGCCTGTTCATTCTATAATAAGGCAACTGAAAAGGAAAGATTAACCGTTCTTATTGAACAGGCACTTAAAAACTATCAGACTTTTCCTTGTGCCAAAAGGGAATGTCTTTGGGGCACATTAGACTTTTCTTTATGAAGGAAAGGGTGAAATGCCAGCTAGACACCGCGATGGCAGTGAGTCCGTTTGCACAAGGAACCCAAAGCCTGCGGGGAGAAGAGAGACCGATCCCAGATTCTGAAGTGAAGGAAACCAGGATGCAGACCAGAAGGGGCTGGTAGACGTCTTTTGGCAGAAAGGGGCCCCGAAGATGCTGGATCTGTTAAAGGGAATGGGAGTTGAGTCTGCAGACCTGGGCTCCACAGGCGATATGATGGCTTATCTGTGTGGCTGTTAAGGCAATATTTATAGACACCCTGGAGTGGTGGTTCTGCTCAAGGGAGAGGTGGCTGGACTTGGAAATATAATTACCAGAAGCTATAGTCCCATCTCCAGTCCTGAGCAGCAGAGAGAACCCATTGTTCCCAAAACTCTATGAGACCATTTACGATATACTCTATATCTGCAGAAGCGGTCACTCTAACCTGGTGGTTCTCAACCTTCCTAATGCCATGCCCCTTTAAAACAGTTCCTGTGGGTCATGACCCACAGGTTGAGAAGCGCTGCTCTAACTGTTTTTGGTTTTACCATCTCGATAATTCCAAGCAAAATTTTATGTACCCACGCCTAACTAAAAGGCCTCTCAAGTTCTCAAACAAATTAGAATGTCAGGGGAAGATATTGAAATCAAGGTAATTGAACATCCTACTACCAGGACATGTGTAATTAGAAAAATAAAGAAGATAACAGTGTAATCATATACATATATGTTGATATAGAATTCCATATATAATATGTAAATTATAATTCCTCCATCTGAAAATATATATGAAGTGGCAGGCGCAAGTATTACATACAAAGATTAAGAGGAGGAAAAAGGAAGGAAAGACCTTATTTTTACAAATTTTACTGTGTTGAGGGCCTATTATAAAGCTGGTCCCAGAAGAGCTTCTCAGCCTTCCGGCCTCCTGAGCTGAGTAGCTGCTGGACAGAAGCTGACAGGCACCTGCTGATGCCTTGGGAAAGACGAGAGGCCTCCGGCACGTTACAGGCTTTCTCCACTCAGTAAATGGATCCTGCTAATCCTGAAAAGGGGTTATCATATATAAGAGAACGTAGAGTCACAATCACTGCTAGAGGGAAAAATTAGGCTGGGAGTGTTAAGGTAGCCACATAGCAACTCATCTTTCAACTTCATGCAAGATATACGCAATTCATTTTTAATGAAACAACCAACATCAGAATATTTGTTATTTATGAAAACACCACAGGATAAGGACCACATGGAGAGACCAGTTTGCCCCAAGCATGTTTTGGCCACGTACCACTTTAGTTAAACTGTGTATATTAAACTCTTTCATAGTTACAAATATTTTTCTTTCTGAGGGTGCTGCCATCAAATGATATCAAATAATTAGTGGAGTAAAAGGCAGATTTCAAAGGCTGGTAAGACCTTGTTCACTAAAGCACTTAGTGACTGGCAGATGCTCAAAACTAAAACTGCACCTCAAGCTACAGTCTAACAAGTTTAAACTAAATAAGTGCAGATTATCTGCTGGGGATGGCGTGTGTAAAAACAATTTGAGTCATGCAATTTTTCATTTTCTGTGCCTGGTTTATATTTTTAAAGCATATCAAGTAGCAGCAGATAAGGAGCCATTACATGTTCTTCGGGGAAAAGGTCTGTTACATGCCAAGTTCCCACTCAGTCCAAATGGCCCTCATAAAGGTGTGCACTTAGGGGTCGCTATTTCCCTCCCTGTATTTAAACTCAAGATTTCATCATTCAGGCTAAACAGCATTAGTCATTCTCCAAAGAATCTAATATATCTTTCAGAGATAGAAGTAGGAGTGGCAGTAGACGGGTAGATAAAGATGTAGAAAACCGTGATAGGTTTCCCAGCCCCACGCACTTATCAGCCTTCGTAATGAGACCAGCTATGATAAGAATTCATCTCCATTGCCAGTTATCCCCCTATCAAACCAGATGGAAGCAACACTCCTTGAGTTAAGTGACACATTCTAATCATCACCTCGGAGAAAACTTACAGAACATATATACAAGCCTAAGCACCTCTAATTGGCCTCCAAAACATTCCATGTCCGTGAGATGAAAACTCAGCATCCATACACAGCCTGTCATTTGCTTATTGACTTCAAACCTGAAACATTCTGTGTAGACACAAAGTTCAATACAATAGAATTGAGTATAAACTCTGGTTTTGAAGATTGGAACTAACATACAGTGAACCAGGTTTCCCTTGACCAGATGATGTTGGTGTAGGCCGCAGTACCCCAGGGTCCCATTCACCCTTTCCACACTCCCGAGTTTAACCGGCACCCAACACTATGACCTGTCTACACTGCCCACGTCCACCCACAACAGACAAGAGTAATATATATACTGAGTATGAGAATATACTTTCCAACCAAGCATAACTGAGTTCAAATCCTGATAAAGCAATGTTGATTGCCATAGGTCAGTCAGCCTATATAAGCCTCAACACCTCCTTAATACAAGGGAATAACTATGCCTCAGGGGCCGATATGAGGATGGAATGTGATCTAATGTACGTGACGCACTTGGCTTGGTGCTTGGTGAATACTAGCACTTGAGGAATGGTGACAGTCCTTATTAATACAGCTCACTAGGCAGTTAGCTCAATGCTGCTAACAAGACTATTCACACTTTCACTAAGTTCTGCTTCTATCTACATTTTGTGCCTTGTCTCCAAAATTCATTCCCTGTTGATAAAAAAAAAGAAAAAAATGATCATCAGAAAGTATGTCAAAGAGTTACAGTGGCATCTTCTAACAGCCAGGATCAAAAGTTGTAAAAATGGGCATAATTTTGGATCCTGCCCATTCCTTGGTAGGAAATACACAAAGATCTGTAAAAATTTTCTGTCCGTACGAGTGCTTATTTAAGCATATTTAAAATAGTACAGCTTTGGGAAACAATTACATGTCTAACAATATGTGCTACCCTGGACAAATATGAAACCCGCACACAAGGACATACTCTGCAGCCATTAAAATGACATAGAGAAGAATATTTAATGACAGAAAATGTGTCAGTAAGTAAATTACACATGGGCCTATATTATGATGCCAATTGTATAAAATAATAAACCGTGTACTAATATATTCAGCACAGCATGGGATTTACCTGGTTTGAATTTTTTTTAAATCTTAAACGTTTCCCCATTTTGCAAGTTTTTTAAAATAAGCATTTATTGATATTATTAAAAATAGGGAGGGGAGGATGGGTGAAGGGAGGGTAATTGGTGGGAACACACCTACCGTGCATCTTACAAGGGTACATGTGAAATTTACTAGGAGTAGAATATAAATGTCTTTACACAATAACTAAGAAAATGCTGTGAAGGTTATATTAACCAGTTGGATGAAAATATTTCAAATTGTATATAAAACCAGCACATTGTACCCCATGGTTGCATTAATGTACACAGGTATGATTTAATGAAAAAAAATAGTGAAATTTTAAACATCCTTGGCATCCTGAAAGCCCTTGCTGATGTGACCCTTATAGGGATTTTCAGAAAAGGCTCTGAAGAAAAGGCCTCAGTTTATGTGGCTTTCCAAACTATATTGCCCCAAGCAACGGTTCTGAGTCTAGCTCACTAATAATAGAAGAAGATAGATGCTATTGCATATTATACTCCATGTAAAAGAGATCTTAGAAAATTTAATAAATGCTTTTATCTCATGAGAATACCTAATTTTTTCCCATGTATAACACAGGACTCATGATAGTACTTACTTCCCAGGTAATTTCAAGGAATATGTCAGTAAATGGGAAACAGGAAGGAAGCCTTGCCTGAAACTTACAAATACTTAGAACAAATGAGTGACCATTGGGGAGGCAAATGGGAGACAGGTGGAAATTTAGGCCCTTGAGATAAGTAGGCGGTGTCTAGACCACCTAGGGCTTTGCAGGGTCTGCATGGAGTTTGGATTTTTTTGCTAAGTGTAATATGAATCCATTGCAGATTGCAGGGTTAAATCAGATCATAAGTGCAAGGTGTCTAGTATAATGCCTAACACACTAAATTTGTGGCTTAAATTATATACTTAAGATAATGTGTGTGCGTGCGTGTGTATCACCACACTGGCCAGAAAATATTACTTCAAATCATTCCAAGACCAGGCACCTCTAGATCAGAGACCGAGTCAGTTGGCAGAGTGGAGCCAGCCCACCCAGAGCTTCAGTGACTGATTGCCTTGTAACAGCAACATGACATGGCGTAGTCATTTACCTGAGGCTTCAGAAGCCGGATTCAAGAAACCTGCCTATTTACGTAAGGTTTCTGCCAATCCTAGTACAAGCAAAGGTAAATTCCACAATGTGAACGTCTACCCTCTCAATATGAACAGCGCCACGGGAGCAAAGACAAACTGCTCTCGGCCTTGCTCCTCACTCCCCCACCCCACCGCCTTGGGAACAGGGGCATTGCTGCTTCCGGGAAGTGAAATGCACCCTTATTTAACATGAATGCACTGGATCATAGAAGGCAAGAGAATGGCTATTTAGAGTTAGACCAGTTACTAACTTAAAAGAAACTGTGAGCCCAGGGCACCCGAAGCTTACCGAACACCAAGACTCAGCAAAAGCCTGCCAGGCAGAAAGGGCCTGGGACTCCGGGGCTGGCACTGCTGACTGTGAGAGGTGTAGTTGCCAAGCTGCGGACTGTCAGGAGAGAGAACTCCCACTTGGATGGTAGACACAGCCCCCGGTTGCTTGTGCAATCAAACTGGTGAAATTCAGTAAGAAAAGTCAAGTCTTTGAGTTGTACTACTTAAAAAAAATACACATAAACACTTCAATATAAACATTTTATTGAGTATGCTTAGCACATAAAGTAGAATTTTAGAGCATTTCATCTTAGAGGTCACAAAAGAATTTCACCTCAGGAACAACAAATAAAACTTAGCCCTTTGTATATATGTATACATGAAGCAGGATGATGAATTAGCAACAGCCAGCAAAGTGCAAGCCCAACTGAGTTCTGCTAATCTAAAGAGCCGACTTCAATCACGGACAAATGTAAGCATTGCCGATATTACAAAAACAAAACCAGATAGACTGTTGTAGAGACGCAGAGATTCTGTAGAGATCAGACACGTATTTATTAGCATGACATTGTGTTTTGTTAAGCATAAAAACAGGTTACAGATGAGCACATATTTCGTATCTCATTTTTAGAAAATATGTGTCTCATAGATTTGCATGAGGGAAAGTCTGAAGAGAGACACATTCAATTATGAACTGGTCTTATATCATAAAAATGACATATCTGATCTTTTTTTCTCTGTTATATACAATGTTTCATAATAATATGCATACATAGTTATAGGAAGTAGTTAAAATCACAAATATTTAGATCAAATCTTAGATACAGACTAACCTAAATTATCCAAAACTTTTGGAAACTCTCATTCCCAAAGCAAATGAACAGGTTTGCAATAGATTGAAATGCCTAATTACAGCCTGAAAATGCCTTGAGAATCCATTTAAGTGTCACACTGAATACAGATTCCTTCATTTCCTATTCCTGTGACTTGGGTCTAGCCTTGGAAGTAGAGACGACCGGGCTCTGAGCGGCTGGCAGCTGGCTGGCTGGACAGCAAGCTCATCTGGCATCTTGAGGGAAATGCTGTTTCCAACGATACCGGGAAACGCACAGACTGGGAGCCGAGGAGCAGGATCTGGAGCCAGGCCAGCAGGTCCTTCTTCCCCTGGTATCTGGTGAATGCTAAATTAAAACCCGCTGAATGACTGACTATTTAACCAAGATGTAATTGGGGAAACCTTAGACATTGCAACAGATGTCCCTCCCCGCAGTGTGCCTCAGAGAGCTCTGTCACATCACAGGCAGCTGCCCCGGCACGCTGCAGCCACAGGCTTTGCATCCACATTGACACTCCGCTCTGAATGGCTTAAGTCAGAGTCTGGAATCAATGGGACACTGTCATCATGTCCACTTCTTTTAGGAACCCACACTGGAGCACTGCTGACACACACAGCTGTGGGAAGCCAACATTCGCAGGTACACTAGTCAAAGTCATTTCTCCAGACAATAGAGTCTATCCCAACACCTGTTTCAGGATTTTCAGAAAAATACATTCAATGTATAGCAATATTATGATATATTATGATGTTTTACTTTTGTATATTTTTTAATATCAAAAATGCTAAATTAAAATATATTTTTTAAAAAACAAGTAAAACAGAAGTGTATGAAGAAGAGTGAAACGTTCCCATTCACTCAGGACTGCCACTGTCCTGGATAAGGACTTTGTGTGAATTTAAAATAGACAGCCCTTTCTGAGATAAAAATCAAACGTTTTAAATTAGTGCTCTCTTACAGTCTTCACACCAGGCATGCTCAGGCCATGCTTCAGTGTGATCTGGACACAGAGCATCCACACCAACCTCTCAGCGTCAGCACGGACAAGCTGGCTTGTTCTCCCGAGGGTGCGTGGACCAGGCCGGCTCTCTAGCACTCAGCCAGCAAGCCAAGATCCCCAGACACGTCCTCCACACTCTCATATCAGTCAAACTATGTACACAACGGGGCTCTCGGCCTCACGAACTCAGCTCCCTTGAAAACTACACAACTCACAGTGACATCTGACCCGTCTGGTCCTCCTCCTGCTCCCTCCCCCTGCCACTTAGCCTGTGATAACAGCACTGTACACAAGGTTGAAGTCATTTTCAACTTGGAAATGAGTGAGGCACTCTCTTTTGTATATACAAACTTCACGGGTATCTACATTACAGAAAATGGAGTCTTTCACCCAATTCTTCATAAGTCCAAAGGGCCCAGTCCAGCCTTAAGAGGCACAGTCTGCTCTTTCCCTACTTGTAGTGGCAACACAGAAACTCAGAGGAAACGTGTCCATTCTTTAGTCAGATAGCAATGGGAAGATTTTGCAATACACGCCTGTATCAAATTTGGTGTGAAAACTGCGTTTTATGGAACTTGTGAAAACTCACATTGGAGGCTTCTTTCTAAATAGGACCACGCAGAGCCCATTTGATGCCCACCAGGTTCTCATACTTGATGTATCGAAGGGACAGCACATGGAACTCAGACCAAATTAAATAAAATGCTTGGTTCTTTTTCCCAGGCAGCCTGAAATGCTGATTTCAGTAGGAAGCCCAAAGCTTATCATTGCATTTCTGTATGAATAAAATGAACTCCGTATGAACAAAACAGATAATAACGGTTTTGTTTTACCATTCATTCCACGAAAGCCTCAGAAACTAGTTTCAGATATAGTTTGCAAATAGAATTACTGAAAGGATTGTGCTTGATCGAATTTTGAAAGCGCTCCTTTTTTTTTTCCCTCGGCCCCCTGACCACCCTCCCACAGACATTCTTCCCCTGTTTCTCCTTCTCTATTCCTCACATCCCCTGACCCCTCTGCCCATCTGCTCTTTCTCAGACCCTTGGCTTCCTCATTTCTTCAGGGCCCTGACTCACGTAAAGTGATTTGATAAAGTAATTCAGATTGAGGCAACCCTGCCAAAAATGTCAAAACATGTTACTGCTCCAACAACACACAACTATCAGTGCTCACAACTGTTTATAATCCAGGAAAAGGCAATAATGCTGGAAACTTGGGGTACCCTGAAAGTCTGCAAGGAGAGAGATTCAACAGCAAGTCTTCCCACATGTCAGTTTTTCCACACAGATATATGGGTTTTTTGCACCATCTTCATGGACAGATCCATATTCCCAGCCCAGCAAAGACATTGCTGCTTAAAAATCATAGCCAACAATTGATTTGCACCTGGGAAATAAGATCGGAGGACTTGTGCACATTAGAGATGGGTCCTGCGCACACAGCCAGTGAACACCGGCTGGTCTTCATGGGTGCCACTCAGCACAAATGAAACTTCTCTTGACAAAGGCACAGCCAGACATACCATTTAGGCTAATAATTAAAATAGATTGGACTCCTTTTCTGCCTTGAATCCTAAATTCGTAGAAATTTGGCAACTCCACTGAGAGTGCTGGAGAAGCAATTCACTAAATGACACCCCAGTGGTCTAGGAGCAGAATGTTTCTCCCAAAGCCCTGAATTTCGATCTCAGGATTTCTTTCCTTGGTACCTCTCATTAAGTAGTAATGACAGAAATACTAGTTTACTCTTAGAACTCTAATAGCAGGACTTTTTGTTTTACTTCAATTTTTATCCAAAACTTTGGCGACCAGCTCTTAGAGCTCAGTAATGTAGATGAGTTAAAATTGAAAAATTCAAGGGCCAAACTTTCTACGTTTAGATTCTTAGGAAAAGATTTTTTTATTTACCTATTTATTCATAACATAAAAATAGAACGCCACCCCCATGTTGTATAGTTATCTATAGAGTAGAATTCAAGGAAGCAAAGACTAGCTGTCAAGTAATTAGAAAAGAAATCCAATATTTATTTCATACTGTAAAAAAAAATTAAAGGTGAACCAATTTTTAACTTCAAAAACAGTCAAATTCCATTCCCGAATATTCATTTTTTTGTAAACCATGGCCATTCCAGACACCACTGCCCCGTAAACGCCCAGAGATTTTTATACACTTTTCATTCATTCTTCTCTGTCACCATTCTCCTTTCTCTCTGCTGTATTAACTTTCTCTGCCCAACTTAGTGCCCCCAATTTCCATGTTACATCTCTGTCCTTATTTCAAACTACCCCTTCCCTGATGGTGTATCAAAAAAATATTCTGAAACAAAGTTAGCAGAGGTGGGCACATTCACAACTTAATCCCTGCCCTCCTTTCTTAAAATGTACAACCTCAGTGCAAACAGACAGTCTCGCAGGGCAGAATTTCAAATTGAGCTCTGTCTTCAAACTTGCTCAGTATATATCAATCTTTTGGTCCTAGTTTGAATTACCGTCGACATTCACAAGACGCTTTTCACTCTTGCAAGCACTATTTCATCTATCACTGAGTAATCCTGTGAGGAGGGAAGTCACACTTTGTCACCTTTGCAGAGACTAGGCAAACACCTGCATGGACAGACTCTGTGACATCGGAGCTGAGGTAGACATTGCCATGGCGTTCGTGCTTCTGCCCAATGGGGCTGCCCTGCTCATTAGCTTCACCCTTGCATGGAGGTTCCTTTAGTTGCTTTTTCCTCAGGCTAATTGTATCCTAACAGTCACCAAAAAAAGGACAGAGTGAAATGGAACCAAAGCTGATGCTGTTTTAAAAAATGATTTCTCTTAAAAAAAAAAAATTTTTCTTTTACTAGAGAGAAACAAAGACTACTTGGAAATGTCATTGATTAACAGATCATTTGCCAAGAGTAAACTTTAAGCAAATATATAGGCAGATTTTGAGACTATTTCACAGTCCCCCGTACCTATGGTGATGTGTTCTAAGACCCACAGTACATGTCTAAAACCATAGACCTGATATATGCCCTGTTTTTTACTATAGAGACATAGTCTGATAATTTATAAATTAGGCACAATAAGAGGTTAATAAAAACAACTGATAATGGCACAATTCTAAGACCATACATAATAAAAGTCATGTGAATGCAGTCCCTCTTCTCTCTCAAAATATCTGAAGGTACTGTACTCACCTGTTCAGGACTATACCTGAACTCAGGTAACTCTAACCACAGAAAGGAAAATCAGAGATGAGGGAGACCCGCTGTCCACATGGGGCCAAATTGTATGTGAGGTACCAAGGATGCTCGAGGATACCAGAACTGCTCGAGAAGGAAAGAAGAGTAGACTGCAGGCAATACTGACTAAACCATGCCTGGCTAAAGGCTCTCCACACATCTCTAATGAAGAAAACATAGACAACCACATCAGAACTAGAGAGTGTATTAACTTCACAAATAAATAACTCAACAGAGAACTAGAACCACCCCACTGGTTTTATTCTGGAATGTGAATTCAATCATGCTATTTAATGCTACTCGGATCATCAGAAAGCCCTGAGCTACAAATTCCTTAAATTATGTTTAGCGATATCTAGATAAGATAGACTCCGTATTTAACATTCTTGTAGTTACAGCAGATAAACCAAAAAATGTATCTCCACTTAAAGAAAATTGCTATCATGATTCATATTCCTATTTGAGTTTGCTGCATATAGCACAGAACTAACTAAATAATAGATTCATTCAACAAGCACTTTTTTCTGGCTAAATTTATTTATTTATTTCAGAATATTTGAATTTTAGGAGATAAAAATGTTTTGTTTATATACATTGTTTTTGTACAGATTGAGTCAAAATTATATTGTTATAATTATATTATTATTATACATAATTATATTATTATTCACCCAGTGTACACTGTACTCAAAAGCTGTGAATTTACCCCTTCCTTCTGCTCCCCACCCCCAGCTTGACTTTCACTGAGATTTACTTCCATATGTGCACATAAGCATTGATAGATTATTTTCAATTGGGTATTAAGTGGATATGTTTGTTTCTCCATTCTTGTTATGTTTCACTTAGAAAAATGGCTTCCAGTTCCATCCAAGTTGTCACAAAAAATACGAGATCTCCATTTTTTTTATGGCTAAGTAGAACTCCATAGTATGCATATACTACATTTTATTAATCCATTCATGGTGGGCACTTTGGTGGTTAGCACATTTTTGCAATTGGAAATTGTACTGCTATAAACATTTGAGTGCAGGTACCTTTTTTATAAAAATGAGTTTTATTCCTTTGGGTATATACCTACCTGTGGGATTGCTGGATCAAATTGTAGACCTACTCCAAATTCTTTCAGTTGTCTCCATACAATTCCTCACAGAGGTGGGCACTAGTTTGCAGTCCCACCAACACAACAGTGTATAACTCCTTTCCCCATCCATTCCAACACCTATTATTTTAGGACTTTTTATGTGTTTGGGATTTCTCAATATGAGCCACTCTCATTGAGGTTAGGTGATACCTCACTGTGGTTTTGATTTTCATTTCCCTAAAGATTAAAGACTTTGACCATTTTTTTAATGTGTTTGTTGGTCATTAGTGTATCTTCATTTGAAAAGTTTCTGTTCACACATTTTGCCCACTTTTTAATGGGTTGTTTAGTTGTTTCTTGCTCATTTGCTTGAGTTCTTTGTACGTTCTGGTTATCAGTCCTTTATCAAATGTGTAGCAAATGAATCTTTTCTCCCATTCTGCTGGTTGTCTATTTGCTCTTTTGATTATGTCCTTGGCTATGCAGAAACTTTTTAATTTGATCAGGTCTCATTTCTTTATTTTGTTGTTGCTATGATTACTTTGGGGTTTTCTTCATGAATTGTTTGCCTAGGCTGATATCTATAGGGCTTTTCCAATGACGGTAAGAACACTTAACAAAACAGGTTCAGATGCAATGTACCTCAAAATTATAAAGCAATATTGTGTTGAATGGGGACAAATTGAAAGCATCCTTGCTCAGAAATGGAACCAGAGAAGGCTGCCCACTAGCTCCATTTCTGTTCAACATAGCTCTGGAAGCCCTAGCTAGAGCAGTCAGGTAAGAGTAGTGAATCAAGGGTATCCAAATGGAAAAAGAAGAGGTCAAATTATCACTGTTTGCTGGTGACATAGTCTTATATCTAGAAAACCCCAAAGATTTAACCAAGAGACTCCTGAAATTGAAAAAGAAATTCATTTAAATCACAGGCTACGAAATAAATGTACTCAAATCAATAGCCTTCATATATGCCAACAATTGTCAAGCTGAGAATCAAATAAAAGACATAATACCTTTCACAGTAGCAACAAAGAAGATAAAATGCCTAAGAATATACATAACAAAGGAGGTGAGAGACCTCCATTGAGAGAATTGTGAACAAGGAAGAAAGAAATTGCAGAGGACTAAACAGATAAAAAAAGGATGTAAATACATAAAAAAAAAAAAGTGCCTTGCTCATAGATTGACAGAATCAATATTGTTAAAATAGCTATACTACCCAAACTGATTCAATACAATTCCTATGAAAATACCAACTCTATTTTTTGAAAATTTAGAAAAACTAGTTTTATGCTTTATATGGAACCAGAAAAGATGCTGAATAGCCAAGACAACCTTAGATCATAAGAACAAACTGGGAGGCATCACTTTACCGAACTTCAAGCGATACTACAAGGCTCTAGTAACCAAAACACCCTGGTACTGGCACAAAACAGAGACATAGACCTATGGATCAGGACAGAGAACCCAGAAATGAAATTGTCCACATATTCCATATGATTTTTGACAAATCAAATAAAAACATACACTGAGGAAAAGAATCTCTGTTCAATAAATGGTGCTGGGAAAATTGAATAGCCACGTGTAAAAGACTGAAACGGGATCCCTGCCTCTCACCATTCACAAAAACTAACTCATGGTGGATAAAAGACTTAAACCTAAGGCAGAAAAGCATTCAATGAACACTTAATGAAAACCCGTGAAGTCCACGAAGCCGGGCTGTAGGCTGTGTGTTAGGGAAGCAGACATGTGTCCCCGCAGAGCTCAGTGATGTTAGAGACAGACATGAACAGAGGTAATTTGGTGATTTATAGTGTCAAGTTCTCACTGCTATTCCTGAGCTGTAAAGGCGATGCAGACAGCCAACAGATAAAGTGCAGAATGACAAGAACTGGTGAAAAGCTATCACAATGTCCTCCCCAAAGACACAACATTGTACTTTTTTACTTAAACCATAGCACTTAGCACCAGCTTAAATTATTTTGTTTGTATTTTAAAATAACATATCCCCTAGATTTTAAGTTCTGTGAGTTACAGCTGTCTCCTGCTGAATAATACCTTTGCTTTCTAACCCAGTGCCTGACCTGCACATAGTAGGAGCTTCTTACAGCTTGAACTGTGTCCTACATACACACACAAAAAATGATATGTTGGGATCCAAACACCCAGGACCTCAGAATCTCAGAATATGAGACAGTATTTAGATAAAAGATCTTGAGAAAAGTAATCACATAAAACAGAGAAACTGAGGTCATGATGGTGGCCCTAATTCAACATGACTTGTAAAATGGGATATTTGGACACAGAGACAGATTCACAGGAGGGAAGATGACAGGAGAAACGCAGAGAAGATGGGGGTGCCATGGACATTAGAAGGAACCAACACGCTACAACCTTGACTTCAAACTTCCAGCCTGCAGACAGTACATTTCTGTCGTTTAAGCCACCAAGTGTGCGGCACCTTTTTACAGCTACCCCAGCCAACTACCCACAGCACAAGGGACGTTCGTGAAAGGAGGAAAGGAAGGAGAGGGACTAACTTGGCAGAGCCATGGAGGAAAGGGCAGGCACAATGCCGGTTCTACTGGACCTTGTGACGACTGACCCTGGCCTGCAAAGTTGTGAAGAGCCAGGAATCTGGTGCCATGTAACACATTTCCTGTAGGAAGATTAATGGGGTGTGAGATAAAGGAGTTTCAATGATCTCCGTGCACGTCTGGCCGTGGTTCTGAGTGTCAGGAGGCTAGCGCAGGCTTCAGGTCTCCCTAAGAACCTCCACAGGATTCCTGTTTCCCCAGCGAACAGTGGGGAGTACAGGTCTGGAGCCAGGAACAGGAGACATCCAGATTTAGGAGTCCTCCAGAATTTTAAATTGTGTTTGACTTCATTGGTACAAATGAGAGTTACTCAGGAGAAAGTGCGGGTTGGGAGTACAAGTGGATCAGAAGTGGTTCTTTCAGGGGAAATGTTTACTACTCATGGGGGAGGAAAAGAAATAAACAGGAATAAAAGAAAACAGAAGGAAGAGCAGGAACATGGGAGAAAATGAGAAGGGATTGTCAAGGGGTCGAGGGCTGTCAGTCACCTCAAAACCTGGTGACTGGGTCGTGAAGGACAGGGACTGAAGTGTCCCTTTAGGTTGGATTATACGGACAGCACATCAGGCAGAAGCCAGTGTGAGGATGCCGGAGAGCGAAGGGATTTGAGGAAGAGAAATCGCATCTCTAACACAGAGTTCTGCGAGCGCTGACCGTGGGGACTAACAGGGCCAAGGTCAAGTCAGCAAAACCCGGACAACACACAAAGCGGAACCCAAGCAGAGTGGGGTGAGCGACCTGGACAATGCCCTTAAAGTTTAGGAACAATTCCAAAATGGTTAAGAGATATTTTTCTAAGAAAACTCTTCATCGATTTTAATTTGATGTGTGAAAAAGGTTACTGTGATAGCATTGGAAATTTGATTGTCAACAGTACACGCATTTCACTAATTTTTAATGGGAAATTTTGTTTCTTAACATGGAGAATCTGATGGGTTACCAAAGTCTTTGAGCAGGACATGACAGAGACCAAATTGGAAATAATTAAGATTATAAAGCATTCACAACATTTGACTAGCTTCAGAACAAATCATTTATTATTAATCAAACTCCCAGTAATAATGTTAGATAGTGTACCCCATGAAGGCAAAAGCCTCATCTGCTCAGCCCTCCATTACCTTCACAGAACTTGACTCAGAGCCCGACTCCAGATGGATGGATGTGTATTAAGCTTAACTCAGTGACACTGTTAGTTCCCATGCACCATCTCCCAGGGCCTCAACAGACCCAAATTCTTTTGTTTTGGAAAAGTGAGACAAACAATTTGATATGTACCACATTAAAATTAATGTGTGTCCAGGGTTATCTACTAAAACATCAGAAAGTATAAATGAGTATTTGTAGAAATTTTATTGGCATTATATTCCAGATAAAGTTTGCTAAAGCAGAACAATGTGAATCTAATTCAATTTTTAAACTTTGAGTTTCAATAAACAAAATTAAATGTTACTGCAACAATATCATTCTCAGCACAGTATGACTTCTCATAGCACTGCAGAGAAAGATAACCAAATTTCAGGTCAAAGCAGGTTTGTTGTTATTTTAAGCTTCATGTGAAATCATTTCACTTAATACACTTAAGGTGAAGTGGTCATTTCAATTGCCGGATTTTTTTCTCCCCTTTGGCTTCAAACGTAGTAGAAGCCCTTTAATTCCCAACATCTTTGATCACTGTATGTCATTTCTACAAAGATTAATTGCACAAAAAGTTAATTTAAATATGAACATGAAAGAAAGTAACGAGAACAGATTTAAATTTAATAAAGTTGTTTAAATGTCATTCCGTAGACTTCCAAAGCGTTTTAAAAAGCATAGGTTGGGAAAACAGTCCACTTACACTTAAAAGAAAGGGCAAAAACTTTGGATGCAGAGGAAAAAAATACATCATCATGGTTTTCACATTATTTCAGCCATCCGCTCTGTGTATACAGGTAAGCATGCACCAGAACAGTGAGAACAGCTAATCAAAATAGATCTGTCACAATTTAATGCTCCTAATAGATTCTGGAATTGTTAAACTTTTTAATGCTTTCTCTGAAAATAAACTAATAGGATTACTCCATTGAAAATTTTTTTTAAAAATGCAAACTCTTATTCAATGTGGAAAAAATATGGAGAAATACACTACACTTTAGGCAAACTTATTTACTCCCTTATTAAACTATCAGTGGGGAGGTACGAGTAATTATCCGATGTGTGCACTTTCACACTGATTCATTTTCTATCTTTTCTGTGCATAAACTAGTATTGCAGCGTTTTCATGAATGGATGCATTAATAATAATATAGCCATTTATATTCAGACTCTAGCAAACCTCACCTTGAGGGACCTTTTGTCTCATCGACTTGATTCATTATTAGTCTAACTAACAGGCTTATAGTTTCTCTGTATCAGTGTCCTATTTAGTTCTAATTTGTAACATCATAACCTTTGCTTAACCTCTCATTCGGGGAAGTCTTACAGTTCTTCTAGACTGAAAGATTGCATAAATATTTAAATGTTAATTCGGAGAATGGAAGAATGATGTCAAAATGTCCCTTAGAGCCAAAATTTCATTGGATTTGGAGTAGTAGCACTCTGATATGATCTAAAAATCCAAAAAGCGTCAATTCTCCCCCTCTGGCTGAAACACTGTTTGTTCATGAAAGATTTTTAAAATCTCTTTCAGGTCTGAGGTTGTTCCCCTATAGTCCTTTTATTTTAAAGACAAATGAGAACTTGTCAAACAGTTCAGAAAACTGTGCAAATAATTATGGGGATGCCAGTCAAGAAAGCAGCATTTCCACACTTCTGAAAACGTGGCTTTGATAAGTCAAAAAACTTTCAACCTGCTTATCTTGTACATTACGCCCACAAAATCCCTGAACTAATCACAGCTTATGAAACTGTGTTGTCAAAATAAAAAAATTAGAAAGGTATATAAACTTGATATTAGATTAATTCCAGCAGTCATTCAAAAGAGTAATTTAAATACTGAATTTGAGATGACTGCTTCCAGAATTAGGTAGAGATCTTATTTAAAAGAGTAGTAAGCGAATTCTTGACATGCCAAGAGATCAAATTCAAAAGTACTATAGATGAGAGTTTTAGATGTGGCAAGATCACATACTCAAAAATAAATTGACTTTCCACATGAAAATGTATTCCAGTAAAAATAATATTGAGCTCAACAATTTTCCTCTTTTGCACTAACATTTCATGCAATGAGAACCTTTTGGATCAAGATACACAGAAGTAATTATTGCTGCTTCCTCAATTTTAAAGTGTTGCCTCTCTTCAAATCCCCTTCAGGGTCCTAGCTTCTCCCTGAACTGAATATGATTTGCTGGTTTGAGAACTCGTGTTTTCTGTGCTGTCTGTTCCCTCTGTGGCCTATGTTGGTTGACGCTCACCAAGGTGAGTTCAGATGACATGAGGAAGGATAAGATAGTAATCTGTGATACAGAAGTCTTGCAGAGGAATCGAGAAAGGGCAGAGAGGGTTTGCACAGGGAATTTCAAGAAGTTAGCCCAGAGTGGCTAACACTGTTAATCAGATGGCTTAGAGGAAACTGGAATCAAACACAGAGGGGCCAAAATAATGTACACACAAGCGGTGTTATCTGGGCATTACTTTTCGGAGTTGAATTGCAGGTACATTACTGGTCAAATGTACCTAGCTGTAACACCCACGTTACCTGAAATGTGTACACTCTGGGGAGATGATTGATTTTACTTCCAACAAGAGCTCTGAAAATCTACATGCTTTTTTTTGGCGACCCAGTAGTTAATGAGACACAGTCACCTAAAATAACTAGTTTACATAGAGCAGGAACAGAAGTAAAAATCTCAAATGCTATGTTAACAGTGTAGTGTTGCCTCTGGACCTACTTCAGAAATGAAGAAATTAAGACACAGATATATGCTCAGGAACGCACAGCTGTGAGTGGAGTCGAGGCACCTGCAGTTTGTGTAAGTGAGCTATGCCCACCAGGCCCCTCACACTGATTAAATCCCATGGATTCAAAAACTCCCCAGAAATATCTGGGAGGCCACCATAGCATTACTAATGTTTTATTTTTGCAAACACATTTAAAAAATCAAAATACAAAGCCTGCCCATGAAAAGGAAGCCCATCTTACTCTTCAAATTAAATAAATATTTTGTAGTGTCAAGTTTGCTAATCTCCTTCGTGTCTGTGTGATTTTAACATGTTGATGGAAAGTCTGGACTGGAGTGGCCTGGCCTTGGATCCCCGTGTAGGGCCTTCCTGTCTGCCCACCCTTCCCAGGACCAGCCCAGAATCCACGCTGGAATTTTATTATAGTTGAATCATCTGCAAGTAAATTTTTGAATAGCCTTTAGAATGTGTATTATATGTTTATGATTCTAAGGCATACTTTACACTTTAATTTTCTTAACTTCAATGTGACTAAAAATTTTAATAGACATATATAATACCATTTTTTTTTCTCCACAAAAGCTGTATCTAATTTGGCATTATATCTTATAATTATTGGTATCACAGTCTTGCACAAATACTAGAGGTTTTGAATGAACTGACATAAGACAAAAAATGGAAAATATATTTAACAAGTCCCAATATCTAATGTCAGGAAAAAAGTAGGTTCTGAGTAACTGTTACTGGGAAGTGGAAGGACAGATTTCTGTGCCTCTCAAGATACCTTTGCTGGATTCTAATTTGGTAACCAACATCCTATCCTTTTCTTTTCTTTCTTTTTTAGAGACAGAGTCTTACTTTGTCGGCCTTGGTAGAGTGCTGTGGTGTCACAACTCACAGCAACCTCCAGCTCCTGGGCTTAGGCGATTCTCCTGCCTCTGCCTCCCGAGTAGCTGGGTCTACAGGTGCCCGCCACAACGCCCGGCTATTTTTTGTTGCAGTTTGGCCGGGACTAGGTTTGAACCCACCACCCTCAATATATGGGGCTGGCACCCTACTCACTGAGCCACAGGCACCGCCCATAACCAACATCCTTTACGAAATTGAAAACAAAAAGCAGTTTGAAGTTGAGGTTTAATTTTTTATTTATTTTTGCTTATAAATAACTCCCTTATTTGAGGTATCAGGAAATGATGTGTTCTGGTTACTCAAATATTCCTGTTCATAGATTATGACCCTGTTCAATTCCATGCATGGACCACTGATTATGAAATATTATACCACAATAAAATATACTTAGCACAGAAACTAGACTGAAGTAAAGTATTTCTGTGATAACCCAAAGTGGACTTCAGAGCCCCAAGTTTACTATACGAAAATCAGGTGCAGCAGTGCTTGGATGCACCAAGTAACAGAATTCTTGCTTACCAGGAGATCAAATTAATTATATTTTTTCACATTTCACACTCTTTAATAAATTAATTCAGCATAACAATTGTAACTATTAATATAAATATTATATTATCTCAAAAACTGAATTTTTGTCTGGAGTTGTTTTTTTCTGTGTTTTGCGGAGACATAATGACGTATTTTCTTACCCACGATGTTTTACTGCATCATAAGTGTCTTTTCAAGTTAGCAGCAACGTTTTAATATTTACAACTCTAAATAACTGAATAATGTTTAGGTTGATTTACCATCATTCAGTCACGCTTTTCGCAATTTTTGCCATGTTAGTTTTACTGAGATGAGCGTTTTAGCTTGCTTCATATTTCTTCAAATTTTTATCACTATCTGAAATAAATTATTTGCTTTTTTTTTTTTGAGACAGAGTCTCAAGCTGTCCCCCCTGGGTAGAGTGCTGTGGCATCACAGCTCACAGCAACCTCCAACTCCTGGGCTCAAGAGAGTCTCCTGCCTCAGTCTCCCAAGTGGCTTGGACCACAGGTGCCCACCACAATGCCCAGCTATTTTTTGGTTGCAGCCATCATTGTTGTTTGGTGGGCCAGGCTGGATTCGAACCCGCCAGCTTAGGTGTATGTGGCTGGTGCCTTAGCTACTTGAGCCACAGGCACTGAGCCAACTTATTTGCTTAATTAATTATTTTTGTCTTTCCTAGTAGAGTTCCCATAAGAGCAGAAAGGATGTATATCTTGTTCATCACTGAATCCCCACAGTGGAACACAAGGCCAAAGACATCACGGGGGACCCACAAACACCTGCTGAGTACACAGACGAGGGGGAATCACAGTGCGTGTTTTTATTTATTTGGGAATAGTTTTTAACAAAGGGAATTTTGGCCTCACGGTTTTTGCCTCTAGTGGCATGAATACACTCAATTTACAAAGTCTAAAGAGTAAAGCAGGAAGCCTGAGTGATTTTTATGAGGCAGCTTGTAAAACTCAAATTGGTAAAGAAAAGTGGGAAGAGGAAGAAGGAGAGTGAGGATGGATAAGCAAGATCCCCACACTGAAGGAAAGTGCCAGTCAATGGAGTAGAGGGGACCCAGGGAACCAGAGAATGGAAATTATCAGTTAAAACGGAGAATTGGGGGTAGAAAAAGAGGAGAGGAGAAGGGGCAGCCAGAATAGCCAGTCCAAACCAAGCCGATTAACAGAGTCTTCTAGAAAACCATTTTTTTTCCCTTTAGCCCTGGAAGTTCTAATTCAGAATAGATGAATTTTAACCTAATAATTTCTATTTTGAAACTATCCTGGATAGTAAATTAAACTTGGTATCATTTATAATAGAAGATAAAGGATATGTAACAGAAGGAAAAATTATGCTAATTGCTTTATGCTAATATTGCTAATATTTTTATGACTTAGACTGTATCTAGATTGTGAGAATTTTTATAAGTATTGGGGAATTCTCAAAAAACATTCTATCTATTCCTATGTCTCATTGTCCAAACTACTCCCATGTCCTTTATTCATTCTATAATATATATCAAGTGTTAGTAATTAAAGGAACACTGCTATAGAAAAATTTCAATTAGTTCCTTCTTCAGTACATGATTTTCTGAGTTCTTAGTTGAACACAATCAAGTGTATTTTATTCAATCGGCAGAAGAGCTATGATGGTTATCACAGTCTGTCGTCAATTTTTATACACTGCTTGCTTTATATGTGCAACTTCAATTAAAGTCAAAGAGAATTATACCAATAATACCTTTGAAAAATCTGAAAGTATTAATATAAAGTGCCTTGTATCCAAACTGCCCAACTAGTCGGTTGTTTTCATGTGATTGGCCTTCAAATTCAAATCATCCGAGTTGCCTGCCATGAAATCTGACTTCTTGCCCAGTTCAAAGTTGTTCTCGGTCACAGATTGCTTTTCTTTTATCTTCTCTAAAGTATCTCACTGATGGGAATGTGATGGTCTCGTGCTGAAATCTCCTAGAAAAAACTGCTCTCTGCAGACTTGCAGCTCTATTTTGTAGATCTACACATTTAGCTTTGCCCTGAATAAACAAACCCCCAACCTTTCAGAACCAATAAGGTGCTGTCAATTTTTTGAAAACGGAAATCAAGCTTACACAAGAATTGTTTTGGAACAATGCTAGAGAGTGTGCTGAAAATCCATAATGAAGGTTTAGAACCCTTTAAGAAATATATAACCCCCTGCTTTAAACTATTCCTAGCCATTGTCAGTCTCAGAAAGATTTTTAGATGTCTCTTTAAAGCCTTTGGGTAAATTAATTGGGTGCGTGAAAACATATTTAATTGTATAGAAAGAAAGCAATGTAAGAATTTATAAAATTTTTTCTTCAAAACAGGAAAATTTGTCTTCTATTCCTCTTTTCATGCCTGTTGATAGAGTGACCATAAGCACGGGGACTTTATATCTGCATCTCAGAGGCCTCGTCTGTAAATGGGTGCAATTTCATCTGCCCTACCTGGGCTGGGTCATATACTGAAGAGCAAATAAGTGGACAGGTAAGGATGATAAAAATGTAAAAGAATCTTCAAATTTAAGAAACTTTATGGTTATGTTCTATGAAGGCAGCATCAATTGTGTGTTTATTGAATTTTCCAATATGTTTTCACAGTAGGTTTGCTAGTGGAGTTTCTCTGAGAGATTCTTAAATACAGAAAGTGTTTTCATTAACTATGTGTAGTTCATTATGTTATCCCACATGGCACCCAAATCATCAGTATCTTCAATGTAGCAAGCAAGATTGTGAAATAGTGCTGACAGAGACGTCTCCTCCAGAGAGACGGGTTACTTCCCAAAGAGTGAGTATTCCACTAAGTCTCACGGTGACAGAACACTTCTCCTTATTTGATTTTTGATTTACTGAGAGTTCTAAGGTAGTTTTGAAATCTTAAGGAGTTTCCTTACTACCTTGGTCGGATCTTTTCATTCTCTCTTTTTACAAAAACACACGGTGCAAATGGACCGTTAAACATTCACGTCCACTTCATTTAGCACGGAGCGCTGAATTACTGTCTCGGCAATAATGAATTTGCTTTCCAGATTAAATCAAACTAATTATATTCTGGTCGCTTGACTGTGAAGTCCTATGACTCCACTCCTGATTTGTTTATGCCATATTACTCATCGGTTAGGAGAACCTCACGTGTGGAGCTGGCAGAGAAGGTCGCTGCCGTTATACACACGAGCTTACTCAGGAATCAAATGTGCCACTCCTGATGGTTCTCTTCCCTCCTGTGAGCAAGATTGGACTTGAGATGCTTTATTTTATAAGTGATAACTCTTAACTGCGTAATTCAAATATTACCATGTGCAAGCTCGTAGCCATTTGTATGCTATAAACTTAAGTTAAACTCTGTCAATACTGTTTTCTATTCATCTAATTTAGAAGAGAAGGCGAGATGGTGAATTTATCATAGCTAATACATGACACAAGCATCTGCTTATGATAAGCGAGTCAACATTAGTTTAAGTCTATCACACACAAGGAGAATTCAAATGGTCCAAGACAAGGAATCCTGGCTAATGAAGAGACTGCTGTAGGATATCACTGAAATTCCTCATTCTCTTTTTAATCACCTCCCAGCCATGGCCTTCTCTTCTCCCAGCTCCCGGGTTGAGACTACCCCTGTGACCCACATGCCTCTCTCAGCAACTTAGATGGGCTACTGGATCCAGAGACCAGAATTACCATGGATTTTTTTCTTATTCTTTTGACATTTTCTTTTCTTTTTATTTTGATTTTTTCTCTCCCTTCTAATTTAATTCTACACCACCCTTGCACTTTACCACACGATGTTACCATTGATGTTTCCCACCAATCTATCGTTTTTTTTTTTTTTTTTTGAGAATTCTTCACAAAATATTCCTTTATTTGCAAAACAACTTTCCATTTTAGTAATAGTTAATACATTCTTGATATGATACAATTGGATTTTTGCTTCTAGCTATGATATAGCAGTTTGTATTAGAACAACCTTACTGTTGAAAGCAGTTATAAAATTGTAATTAAAAATCTATCGTTTTTAACAAAGGCTGCCCTGTCCGAGAGTGATGGACTCTCACGTTTGAGGGGACAGCTTTAGCCAAGCAGTGCTGTGTGTAAACGTCCCCCCATCACGGCCCTCCTTCACTCTTCCCTGGCTTCTCTCCCACAGAGGTTTGAAAGCAGCACAGAAGATCTCCAAATTAGCCCCAGGAGCTTTCACAGCCTGACAACATTGCTCATTAATTGTTCATGGCCTTGGATACGTTATTTAACTACTCCTAATCTCATTTCATCACCTGCAAAATAGAGATAACATCATCTCAGGAGCTCCACGGTGGTGAGGACGGAAAGTTGCTGTGCATGTAGCATAACCAGCGTAGCCCGGGACATGTAACGTGTACTCTGCAGCTGTTGGTATCGAATTTGAAGTGAACACTCTTTCACTGAAGGTGTGCCAGCGCTCCTCAAGGAAGAATTCGGAAAGATTCCTTGCAATTTAACTCACTATCACTTCAAAAACTACTTCATGTGATTAATAAGCTTCTAGTGCATAACAAATCACCCTAAAACTAGTGACTTTAAACAATACTGAATAGTTATTGCTCTTTGTCGCCCAGGATTTTGTGGATGTGTCAGGCCATTCTTCTAATTTAGCCCCAATAATGTTGGATGGTGTTGCTCATATGTTTGGGGCATCAGCTGCACTGGTTGTGCTGGCCAGGACAGCAAGGGACGTTCTCTGCCCATGTCCTCATCTTCCAGTGGATCAGCCCATGTTGCCTCCCATGGTAGTAACAAGATTTCCATCAACAAAACCGAAAAGGCCTCAAAGATCACGTCACCTTAGTCTTACATCTTTAGGCACCAAGACAATGCTCAAAGAATACAAAGTGTGGAGCCTGGGTTACGATTCAGTTTCCACTGCTAATTCCCTGAATGATTTCTGAGGAAGCTATTAATCCTCTATGTAAGTCAGTTTTCCTCTCCTGATTCAGCACCTGGCAAGTGGCAAAGTGTCAGTTTCCTTCTCCCACGACCTGCCCCGGGATTTTATTTTGCTATTCCTACCAGCACAGTTACTACTGCTCTTACCTCCATAAAAAGCCCAAGGTGTCAGGCAGCCCCTGTGGCTCAAGGAGTAGGGCGCCAGCCCCATATGCCAGAGGGGGTGGGTTCAAACCTGGCCCCAAGCCCAAGATGTCATCATGCTCCTTGCTTAAGAAATAAATATTGCTATATTAATAATGTGAGATTAAAACATATATCTAGAAATAAATGAAATCCACATTTATATACTTATAAGAAGAAATAATATCAGAACTGCCTCTACTTAGTTAATATTAAATTTTCCCATATCAACTATTGTAAAGCCAGGGCATCCACGGGGAAAAACTAAGAGATTCATGGCACAATTACACAAATCTAGTTTCTCCAGCACCTTCAAATAGAGTTTATGAACAAGCCAGCCAGAAAAACTATGAACCAAAAACCTGAGAAATGTTTTCTGTATTAGGATTCCTTAAAGATACATCTGTTCTTACTTTAGATAATAAATCCTTGTTGTAGAGCATGAAGAGATTCATTTGGGAAATACGCAGAATTATTTACACATAATATAAGGTTACTGGGGTATTTTCTGTTAACAGGGTACTTCAGTACTATGAAAATTAGTAGCAATGAAAACAAATGTAGAAATGTGTAAGACTAATATTAAGAATATTTTGATATTGAGGCAGTGCCTGTGGCTCAAAGGAGTAGGGTGCTGGCCCCATATGCTGGAGAGGCGGGTTCAAACCCAGCCCTGGCCAAAAACTGCAAAAATACATAAATAAATAAAAGAATATTTTGATATTAATAACGGAAAGTCAAGTTCTCTACCATTTTTTCTTTTGTAAACACATAGTTCAGTCTCCCCTGGGAAGGCTGCCTTTTCACTTTCCAAGCCAGAAATGTCTTCCTTCTCTTTACATTCTCCATTTCCCTGTCCTACTTCTCCTCCCAAGAGGAGGAAAAACTGATGCAAGTGGTCGCATGCAGGACAACTTTCACTGCATTTACTATGGGCCAACGTCCCCGGGCTGCCAGGGGCCTGGACTGGTAAACAAAGCCTCGGTCCCTCCAGCTGAAGCCATCGTGCCCTCCTTCAGCTCCTCCACCCATGAACACTAGTCCCTGGGGAGTTCTCACTCACTGAACTTAGCAGCTGAGTAAAATGAAATCAAGATTCAGGTGATAACAGGAAGACTGTTTCCTCCACGTGCCTGAGCAGAGGGCTCTGCTTTGCAGCGTCAGGCAACGACTCCACATAAAACGCCCCTTTCCCTCTCACATGTCATCATTTCTCATGGGCTGAGCTTCCTCAAGAGCCTCCTACATCACCGCTGACTGACAAGACCTGTCTGGGCCATGTCTGTTCCCAAACGGTAACACCGAGTGCCATCACAGTCCCTCTGGTGTTGATCAACATTTATTATTGACATTTTGATACCTCTTTAATTCAAAACAGTGTATTTTTAAAACATCATCAGAATGTCTTATGTTAAACAAAATTTAGTTCTTCTGAAACTTCACTCTACCCCTCACCAAACGACATCAAGTAATGAAAATTAAAAGAACAGTCGTAGATAACAATACAAGATCTAGTGAAATCCTGATGTACAGATGGATGATATCCATTGCTATCATGGAAATCTGGACAGAAGTTAAAATCCTAGATTTTCGTAAATCGCAGCAGTGTAACTTGTTTAGCCAGAAAACAAGGTTTACCGTGGAAAAGGCAGATTGCCATCATTCATAGAGCTCTAAGAACCAGGCACCATCCAAGACTCAGCCTCTCTGGGTCCTTTGCTCCTCACAAATCTGTGAGGCTTAGACAAGGGTTTTGTGAGTAACCCAAGATTACACATGTGGGAGGTGGTGAAATCAGGATTCAAACCAGGGGTGTGGTCTAATTTAAGAAAGGAAACTTTCATTTACACCCCAGTGTTATCTCTACTGAAGGTAACTTTAAAGAATACTTATTCAATAATTCAATAATAAAACTTTCCTATACAACAATTCTGGTGTAAGCTCTGGTGCTTGTCATCAGAAAGTTGATAAACCTGTAATTCATTAAAGCAGCAGTCCTCCACATTTTTGGTGCCACGGACCATGGAAGACAGTTTTTCCACAGACAGGGGGCGTGGGTGGGAGTGGCTTTGATATGAGTCTGCAAGCATCTGATTTATTATGGTCTCTGTGCAGTCAAACCTTTCTGCGAATGACAATCTGTCTTTGCAGCCACTCCCCAGAGCCACCATCACCACCTCAGCCGCACCCCAGATCACCAGGCGTTAGATTCTCATCAGGAGCTGCGACCGGGATCCCTGGCATGCACAGCTGACAGTGGGGCTTATGCTCCTGTGACAATCTAATGCCACTGCTGATGTGACAGGCGGCGGAGCTCAAAGGCGATGAGGCAGGATGTAGACACAGATGACACTTCCCTTGCTCCCTCACTCTCACCTCCTGCCGTCCAGCCTGGTTCCTGACACGCCGTGGACCCCCCGGTCCCATCTGTGGCTGGGCTGGGGGCCACAGCAGTAAAGCAACACTGATAACTGACACCAAAAATGCACCTAAGATGAGTAATAATAATAAGAGCTCGAAGGTACGGGAGAGGGGAAAAGCTATTGTCTGACAAGAGGGCACGGAGCACATTCTCTTTCACCATTTCCTTCAATGTATTACAGAAAATCTTACATCATGAGTTAGAGTTTAGTCTGATAGAAAAATAAATGACAGGACTTTTCTGTAAAGAAACGTGCTTGATCCTGACTGAAGTTCAAAACCATCTAGTCACTTGAAATTTAGAGGGTCTAGCATATGATGACCACATGTGTTTTGAAGTATTTGATAATCAAATGTGAATTTTCATCACTTCTGTTCTCTATAGATTAGGCACAATGACTTCAGTTCAGTACATAATTATTCCACGTCGACTGTGTACAGAGCAGAGTGGTTAGTCGGTTGCGAGGCAGTAGGGCGCGTGAAGGTGAAATGGATCAGTGACTGCCCCCGGGGAGATTATACACTAGTCTAAAAGGCCGGGAAGTAAATAGAGTCATTTTAAACATTACCTCCCCCCCAAAAAAAAACAAAGACAAAAAAAGTCTAAGCTTTAAATGGCTGAAACACCATCTGTCTGTTTCTTTAATCTGGGCTGAAAACTTTAGTAATTGGTATTCATGAGGTCATATTCTCAGAGTTCTTTGAATTCCACAAAGAAAAACATGACGTGAACTTTGACAAGCATGACTTGAGCTCTTTGTGTGGACAGTAAGGACGATACTACATGTGTAACTATTCTAATTTTCAGAACTTTCTTGTGCCAAATGAAATTTGTTATTTTTAACGCAGTTACTTTCCAAGATTTGTTTTTGTCTTTAATAATAGTCATGGTTGTGCTATTCTAACCTCATTAGCTCTTTCTGCTTCTTAGTCACTATTTCCCATTTCTTGTCAAAATTTCTTAACCCTTCCCTTTTCCGTGATACGATGGCATTCCTCTGCAAAGTTGGTCTATCAGACTGTTCCAGAGACATCACCTCACTGGTATCAAAATAATAATAAGTCTATTACAACAATACTACTTGAATAGTATGGTCTTTCAATGTTTCTAATTTCTGAAATTTGTTTAAATGTTGCTATAAAGAAAAATCAGTTGAACAGGTGTTAACAGTAGAAACCAAGCAGAGTATCCAGGAAGGCTTCCCGTAAGCTTGGCCACCAACTATCACAGAGCAGAGTGTCCAGGAAGGCTTCCCGTAAGCTTGGCCACCAACTATCACAGAG
>NW_003852425.1:12035577-12038702 GCF_000181295.1 Otolemur garnettii | reverse complement strand
GTCCAGGAAGGCTTCCCGTAAGCTTGGCCACCAACTATCACAGAGCAGAGTGTCCAGGAAGGCTTCCCGTAAGCTTGGCCACCAACTATCACAGAAAGTGAGTTCATTAATGCAAAAGGAGGGCCAGGGAGCACAGGGGACCAGCAGGTGTCATTCTAAAATGCCTGAGCCTCACACTTCATTTAGGGAAGTGTTACAAAGAAATCTGCCAGCAGTACTAAAGATAAGCTATTCTCACCTGGGCGAATACCTTTCTGTTTCAGGAAAACAGAAAGTAGGAAGGTAGAAGATAGACAGACAGATAGATAGATAGATTCAATAGAATAGAAAGGGAGAAAAGAATTACTGGAACCCTATGAAGGAAATGTCATTAGAGAACTATAAGCAAATTTTATAATTTAGTAAACTAGATATTCGAATTTCCCACTGAACATGTATCTGGAAATGGCCCAGGCCTTGGTATCTACCATCACCTGGGAGACAGAGAAACTTATCTTTCCTGAGTTTTTTTTCTTTGTTTGTTTTCATAGACCCTAAAAACAGATATTTTTAGACCAGCAAATAGTCTGTAAACAATAGTTTTGTCACTTTCAACAACCTATCACTATAATAACTAAATAAAAATTCAAATGATCTGATAAATCAAGTAAGCGTGTCTTGGTTTTACTCAAACACAGATCAGACAGTTTACTTAAAAATTTTATAATATCTTTGCAACTTACTGTCTTCTTTCCATTTAAAAAAAAAATGACAAGGCTCTTGAGTGGCTGACTGCTTTGGAGAGAATTTCTACAAACTGTACCTTTTTTTACTTTCTCTTTTGGCAAGAAAAAAGAAAAAATTATTTACTTTTGAAGCAACTTCCGTGCAGTCTAGCCAATGGTGTTCTTAGCACTGTTCTCTGGGCTGGATTTAAAGACGTTTTCTCTAGCTAAGAGTGATCTTTGTTCTTGTCTGCAAACACCAGACTGCAATTCCCCTCAGGTGTTTCTCATAAAGGCAATTATTGACCATCAAACTTCTTGTTTATTTGTCCCAAGACAGGAGGGGATCAGCTGTATCTCAGTATCTTTTCTATGACTGGCTTACTAGTACGTCTGAAATGGATGGTTTTGCTAATAAAAGAACAAGGAAATGAGAATGCAGAAGTGAAGCCCATCTCAGTACAACTCCATTTCTAGACGCAGTCACATCTTTGAATCATCACACAGTGGGAACATTTCCCAACATTCCAGAAAACCTCTGGCCCAGAGGAAGCACAACACGACCTTTCATAATCAGAATTCCGTATGCCTTGATAAGGATCAGTGGCAACGCAAGGCTGCCCTTACCTTAACCAGCAGTGAAGCCTTGTAGACATGTTCTCAACTGATGAAAATGCACGTTCCTTCACCTAGCAGCTTTGTGGAATCTGATGAAAACCTAGCTGCAAAACCAAAACTCAAAACAAAACTAAAAGCTACTATGATACATAGTAGCCTAGAAACCTAGACACCCATAACATAGTCTTATAAGAATCCATCATCACGAGACAGGTGGACTGCCTGAGCTCAGGAGTCCGAGACCAGCCTGAGCAAGGCCTTGTCTCTTAAATAAAACGAGCCAGGCATCATGGTGAGCACCTGTAGTCCCAGCTTCTAGGGAGGCTTAAATAAGAGAAGAGCTTGCACCTAAGAGTTTGAAATTGCTGTGAGCTGTGATGTTACAGCACTCTACCAAGGGGGACAAAGGGAGAATTTGTCTAAAAAAAATCCCTTCATTAGTTTTTCAGTTGAGCTTACACTAGAAATAATTTTGCTAGGTGAAATTAAGGAATCAAATTACATATTATACACATGTAGTGCACCAAGACTAATATGTAATAGTAAAGAGACTTTTTTAATGGGGGAGAAGGGAACCCAAAACAAGATTTCCGAAACATTTCCTTTTCTTCCTCCAGGGCTATAAACTTGTCTCCATCACCAAATACACTCTTTAACCTCATGGAAACAAGCTGGAAGGTGCTGGAAGACTTACAATTATATCAGCACTTGAAAAGATTCCAGATTGCAGAACGAAAAACAAAACAACAACAACAACAAAAGGAAAAGAAAACAAAACTACAGAAATCTAGCCTGTCCCAGTCACTATGAGTGTCCAAGGACCGAAGAGTAGGGGGCGGGTGGGGAAATACATATTCACACACGCCTGCAAGCACCACAACGTAACTTTAAAAAATAATAATAAGGCAGTGCCCGTGGCTCAAGGAGTAGGGTGCCGGCCCCATATACCGGGGGTGGTGGGTTCAAGCCCAGCCCTGGCCAAAAACTGCAAAAAATAATAAAGAAAGAAATAAACCTTAATAAAGAAAAATAAACCATGAAGAGAAAAACACTGACTGTAAATGTACCTGAATCAGGGCAAGCTACATAGGTGTAAAGCCAGACTACAACTGAAGTCTTACTCAGATATTTCTCCCCCTGAGGTTTCTCCTAGATACTCCCTCATAGAAAAGGATCCGTTCCACCAGCAGGGAAGTAAAATGATACGCATTTACTCAAAAAATTTCACTACATTCGGTTTATACTCAATGATGTCAAGGAAAAGAATTAGCAAGAGGGAATTTTAAGATCCCACAGGGAACATTTTACTTAGAAAGGAATACCTGGGATCTAGGCCACCAATAAGGAAAGTAATTAAAGAGGCCCTTAAGTTGCCGAGTACAGCCAGGTAAAACTGAAGACCGGTTTAAAGTTTAGAAAGCTTTTAATACCCATTAAGGGTGGAAGATTCTCATTGCTTTTGTTTTGTTAATTTTCTTCTCTTCTACTTAACTGAAATAAGCCTTTCTCTTTGACCTTTGTCCAAGTTTACCCTTCAAACAATCAATCTTCTTAGTCCGGAGAAAGTTTACCAAGGTACTGTGGACCAAAAACGTGCTGAAGTGATGTGGCGCCCACAGCAGACCCACCAGTCTAAAATCTCATTATGATTTGTTTAGGTCCTTGTACACTTTCTAACATATTCAAATAAACCCATAAGCTTATAAATGAGGGAAGTGCCTTGGAATTCTATAAGCAAGGAACTTAATGAGATTAGAATAATTACCATTTTGTCACAATGCAAAGAGAATACAGCGGGGGGGG
>NW_003852425.1:12004364-12028845 GCF_000181295.1 Otolemur garnettii | reverse complement strand
ACACTGTACCCTAGAAGTGCATTAATGTACATAGTTACCGTTCAATAAAAAAAAAAAAAAAAAAAAAAAAAAAAAGAGAGAATACAGCTAGGAAGAAAGCCTGGTGACATGCTTTAAGAAACTCCTAAGTCCCCGTTCTGATGGCAGTAGGACTTCAAAAGGTCAGACCTGCACTCAGTTGATTCCAGGACAGGAGAGATGTTTTTCAGGTTTGCTTCCGGAAGATAAAATAACTCCCTTGCTTTTTAGAATAAGAAACTTTCACATTCCAGACAGATTACTCACATTCTCTCTCTGTGGCCACACATGTTAGATTTTCTCACATCTGCCAGGTGCTTTAGAATTACCCTAATAGCACCAGGAATGGGTTCTCAAAGTTCCCCAGCAAGGATACTACATGGGTGTGTGCAAGGAAAACAACTGGGGGCCCCACCTTAGATATTCTGAATTAGAAACCCTGGAGGTGGGGTCCAGAAATCTCTGATTCAGTAAATCCAGCTTGTAGTAATATACCCAGCTGAGCCAAGAGCTGAGTCCAATGAGGCTCGGCTATTACTTCAATACAAGTCAGTTGGGAATTATCTTGACTGCTAATGAGTATAAGATAATTTGGTATAAATGAAGGTTAACATTCCACCATTTCATTTGCTTTTGGTCCTAGGTAGCTATTTGAGTTGTTATGTTACTTATGTACTAAGCCTAATTTAAGAGTTTAACAGGAAAGTTTCCGTTGATAAATAGCGTCTGGCCCATCTAATCATTTTATAT
The DNA here is from genome assembly GCF_000181295.1 of Otolemur garnettii. Lineage (NCBI taxonomy): Eukaryota > Metazoa > Chordata > Mammalia > Primates > Galagidae > Otolemur > Otolemur garnettii. The sequence goes on along the minus strand of NW_003852425.1, from coordinate 12,028,077 downwards.
GTTTTCTTTCCGTGAAGAGCCCAGATATATTGTTATTATGTCTAAGCTAATATGCATGTACTGAAAACTCCATAAACAAGCATCTTATAATATGTTTACTAAAATCAAAGGCCAAGATGTACATAGTATTTCTAGCTTAAAATTATTCCTAGGCAAGAATAGAATGATTTCTGTCCAGTTTCTCTTTGTTTTATAGACATCCCCTGTAATAAGAAGCTAATCATGAAAAACATTAAAGAAATTTAGTGATTCTTAAATGGCTTTTTCTCAAGATGTTTGCATATCTTAAAACTCAAGAAATGTTGAAAAACTCTCTGTGTAACAGGCTGTAGAATACTCAATACATTTACAGTTGTGATCGAGTGTCTCTACCCTGTGGACTACAGAACAGGCTACAGACTGCAGATGGTGGCATCAGCGCTGCATGTGGATCAAGGCTGAGATGGGTGGGAGGGTTCTGCATCAGTGTCCTCAAAGCCTCATCCTCGGAAGAACAGCAGCAGCATTATCAAGAACCTTATTAAAATGGAAAGCCCATATGCCAGACCTACTGTGTTTAGTGGACGGGGCTCGGCCATCTGTGTTTTATCAAGCCCTCCAGGTGTGCTGGGCACACCATCAGAAAGAAGAACCGCCTTTCCAGAGAAGGAACTGCACGTTCTTCTGGCTTTTAACACATAATATAATTTTCTTATAAATTATAATATTTCTCAAAATAAAATGTGCCTGTGATTACTTCCCCTCTACTAGTCCCATTAACACATATGGCTGATGCTCAAAGCCACGGCAGTGCAGCAGGCCACTTACTGCAATCTTGTCACTCCACAGAAGTGTGGCCAGCGAGAAGACCCAATGGTTTTTCTAAGAATGTGGAAAGCTAATTTGCTATGTAACCTCTCCTATTCATCATCAAGTTCAGTTCGTAGTAAATCCAGCCTTGCATTGGTGCCAGAATGTTTTCTAGTAATTAGTAATTGGTAATATTGGCTTATTCAGTGAGGAGAAAAGTTGGTCCATCTCTCCACTAACAAAAGAGCACATCTTATGAAGAATGACATTTACAGGATGTCACTACAAAAGTCTAGATAAGGGGTAAGAGTGGCTACTTAAAGAACCCCTTAGACACTCTCACAGGCCATCACAACACAGACCCGCAGAGTCTCTGGAAGGCCATCATTCTCAAGCACCATGCAGATATGCTCTCGTGCCAAGGCTGAGAATTGCGAGGCTGAGAGAGAGACAGAAAAGGGGATGAAACTCCATCCTGCCGTCATCCTGCCTCCACCCAACACATGCCACCACAATACCAGGGAAAGATTTGTTTGGATTTGTTCTTAAGAATCTCCAGATATATGCACAGTACCTTCTCCTTTTTCCCCCATTCATGTGGTGAAGACATTCATTTTAATAATAAGTGCTGCTTTTTTAAATTTGCAAGTAGTTCTTGCTTCCATAGGTATGCTGAAGTTGGTCTGCTTTCACAGAAAGAGCAGTTCTGTTGATTTCCTGGGTTTTCCTCAGATGATATGAATGTTATTACAAACATACTCACACAGATGCCATAGCTATGTCATGATTGATTCACATAAGTAATGTAACAGATATACTCGATGGCGCCTGACATATGCAGCCCCGTCCTCTCAGGGGAGCTGTAGGCTAGAATGACGATGTATTCAACTCCCTAGGGAACATTTTGATTTAGATGTATCAGAAGCATCCCAAAATTAATATGGCCCAAAGTGCCTAAATATAATGAATAAAATAAAACTAAGCCTCCCGTCATACTTGCTCTTCCACAATCAGTTGCTCAAATAAAAATCTAGGTGTTTCCTGGTTCTTTGTTATTATCCTTCTTTCCCCCACATCTAGTCCATCACTATAGACAAAAGTTCCAGGTGTAAAATGACATTCCTGCAAGTGTACGATTCTAATCTGACCCACCGTCATAGTCCCCACAGATGGTTACCATGGCATCCTAACAGGCTTCCTTTTCTAATCTAGCCACCTGCCTCCCTTTCTCCACTCAGAACTCAGATGGTAATTTTAAGATACAATCAGAGTGTACTACCACCACACTTAAAACATTGCAATAACTTCCAATTCTCTTTGAATAACAACCCAAAATTCTCTTTACCTTACAAAGAACTATATGATCCAGTTCCCTCCCCACCTCGGGACATAGCCCACTCAGCTCCTGCTCCACCATGCTACCCACCTCTTAACTTGAGACCTGAGCTGCCCCATATAGGGGCCACATGTGGCTATTTCAGTTTCAGTTTAGATTCACTAAGCTTAAATAAGATTAAACAGTCAATTCCTCAACTACTCTGGTTACATTTCACATGCTCAACGGGCACAGGTGAGCCATGTTGGACAGAAGATTTTTATAACCACAGGTAATTCCACTGGATGGTCCTGCTGTAGCCAAGCTAGCTTTCTACCCCTGCTTCTTGAATATGACAGGTGTGTTCCCACCACCAAGTCTTTGTCCTCGCTCTTCCTTCTCCTGTGGCTGCTCTCTCCCAATCTGTTTAAGTGGTTTCTCTCTATTCATATTTCTCCCCATCAGTTGGAGGAGTGAAAGTACTATCTTTTCCTCACCCTTTACAAAGCTCATGACTGAGATCCCTATAACATAGGACAGATTAACAAGAGAAAAAGACCCACAATCTCACATTTCATGAGAGATTTCAAAAATGAAGATTAAAAGAAATGGTGAAATCTGGTTTTTTTTTTTTTTTAATTCTTCCTTTCTAGGGGAAGAATTTTTATGGAAAATTGTGTACACTTAATTAGAAGACAAAAAGGTATGATGTGATGATAATAAACTAGAAGGGAACTTAGCAAGGCCAATATGACATTCCCTCATTCTGGGTTCAGGCCTGGACCCCTGTCTCATGAGAATCTTCAGGGAGGAGGGGAGAGAGGTCAGAGAATTGCCTTCCTGAGTTTTATGACCTGTTTTAGGAAATAAGGGAGAAGGGATGGCAAGGATGGCATTACTGATACTGCTATTTCCTCAAATGCCAGGGTGCTATGTTTTGGAATAGCAATTCCTGAGCCCTCTCCCAATATAAATATCATCTTTTCAGGAGACTCAATGTACAGTCACCACCCATACACTCCCTCGACAGCACCCAACTTAAATGTCTGCCCAGCATTTATGGCTGTCTCATATTTCTCTTGGTCATTTTTCATTTTGTTGCCTGCCTTGCCCACAAGAACCTGGTCTCTATTCCACATACCACCGCTGTATTACCCACACCTGAACTAGTGTCTGGCAAGTAATAGGTGCTCCCTAAACACTTGTACAGGAAAGGAGGCAAGGAGAATAGGTGTTACTATTTACAGTATATGTCATTTCAAACATTAATATTTTGTAGGAAGTATCTCATGGAAATAAAATGGGAGCACCTAAGATACACTCAATATGAATTCAGTAAGCTCATTTTGAACCAAATCTGATGCTTGTGTGTATACTGCAGCTCTGCCTCTATTGGGAAAAATCACTTGATTTCTGACAGCCTCCACCTTATTCTTAAAAGAAATAATTATGATTGGAATTAAAAGATTTCTTACAGTTCTAAACTCTGGGATTTCTATGAAGATATTGAACCCAAGGGAAATATTCAATGCTTTTAATATATCTAGAAAATACCTATTTATGTACCATTTCTTATTATAATATTCAGGGACTATTTCAACTGTATTTTAAATCATCATCACATTGCATGGTCTTGAGCTGCCTAAATGTTCATGAAGTAAAATTTTAAAAAGCATATTTAATCACATAATATTAGAGAAAGTTTTGCTGTAAAGAAACTGAGGTAGTCATTAAAGTGGAAATTAGGGACAGACCTGCTGAAGTATCACATTTATCACAGCCTAATTGTTAGGCAATTGATCAGATGAAATTAGAACAGTCAGGATTCCCCCGTCAACCTGCTGTAGGTATGTCAATTTCATAAAGATACAGCCAAGGAGAAGGTAAAAACTACCCTCTCCTTGTGAGAATTCCCCTCCGACATTTCTAAGTATGGAAACTACATCTTTGTTTGATGGCTTATTATTCAGACAAAACAAGTTTACACAGGTGGGCTTTTATATATCGGTTCTTCTTTGTAGACACTTCCACTTAAAAGAAATGAATTCTCCAAAGAACCTACTTAGAAGGTTATCCAGGGCACGAGACTCAAAAAGTGTACTACCATAGGACACTCCTTGAAATTCCTTTACATGGAAATATTTTAAAGCAGTTATAAGCCAGGATTTTATCATTTTAATTTTCACATACTCTCCGAGACCTAAGACATTACACTGAATATTAGATGAACTACAAATATTTAAGTAATCTACGTTTAGAAAAGAAATGATGTAAAATAGAACACAATTGTCTTTTTAGATGAAGTTACATAACTTTGATCAAACTTCTGGCCATTCACAGAGGTTCTCTTAGTTTTTAATGTCCCTTTTAGGCACTCTTGAGGGAGGCTCGGACTATTTTCAGAAAAAGATGTGGGCAGCATCTTCCAGTGCAGTGTCTTCAAATGGAAACCCAGTGACGAGATAACAATTATCTTCATACCCAAATTGCTGAACAACAGCGAGCTCCAAAAAACAGGGAAAGGCCCACACTGCCAAAGATAGCTTGTTACCGGAGCGTTGTAATCCTTTAGATTTACTGCTTATTAAAATGCAGAAGGCCATTACTTCTCTCAGAACAAAGTTTGTGAGCAGAGATGAACCTAGGAAGCTTTTAGCCCATTTCCTGAATCATAAACAAAGAGCTTCATACACAGCAACTCTACGAGATGTAAAAGGGAGTATATGATCCTTATTGGATTACTCAAAGCCTCGGCAAAACTCCCTTCAGAAGTGATATAAATCAAACGTAACTGCTTCCATAGAAAAGCAATCAAGTTTTCAAGAGAATATCTTTGTTCCCTGAGGTTGCGTAGTGAGATTTAGATGCTTCTATTAGGACCTCTGCAATGGAGCATACTTAAGTAATTATAAAAATCCAGCCTGCAAAACACCTGGATGGACTCCCAAGGGAATTAAGTCGATCTTTTGGTTTCAAGTTTACAATACTATATATAAGTATTTGCCCATCTACTTTCTGAAAACACATGCACTCCTACTTTGATGTATTAAATAGGGTGAGTTCTAAAATCTTTTACATTTCAGTATTATTATTCAGGAATCAGTATTATTATTCAATTTTATTTAAGTGCCATTTATGCCCTTCTACAAAAATAAAATAGAATTCACAAAGTTTAAATCTGAGGAGAAAAAAATCAAAAGAAAATGTACTTTGAGAAGGTGGAGAAGTTTCAAGACTATGAAATTACTCCTTCTCCAGAACTTCTTATTCTAATCAAGAGGGGTTCTGGAATCTTACTAAAAAGTGTCTTTAAAATAGGCAAAAAAAAATACTAATATCTTTCCTAAAAATAATTTGCTGTAAAAGTCCTTGGAGCTCATGAGAAGGCCACGGTTTTCCTTTCTATCTCTGCCTTTTGTCAAGTATTTAATGATGCTCTAGATTGAAAACACATGCAAATCTTGATGTCTTTGGAAGCTAACTTTGCCCACTTGGAAGAGTAACAATCATATTCTAGAACTGCAAGTTAAAATAGCCAGCATTTCTTTGTTGCTTACTCTGAGAATCTAGGCAAATCAAAATGCCTTCCAAGGTTTGTCTTTATTAGAAAATATATCTTCAAGATCAGATACAAATTGTCCCCTTGTAGGAAGTCTCTAAAAATGAGTGATCATCCAGTCAAAAATTGTTAGCATATACTTTTGTGCCCAGAATTGTGATAGGATATAGAAATGTAAATTAACCACAGAGGCATAATCTATGCCATCAAGAATCCTGTAGTTTATTCGGTAAAAAAAAAAAAACACATAAAAATGTGTAAATTATATAAAATAATGAATATGTGTTAAATTCTGGGGCTATGTTATAGGCAATGTAAGAATTCAGAGATGTGGAAAATCAATAAAGCCAATCAGAGTTGGAGAATATTGTGAAGAAAGTATATCTTAACATGGAGAGAAGGATTTAGACTTGATGTGATAAATTGTTCAGAGTAATTGTAGGTTTTTGAGCAGGGGAGTGACAGATGAAACCAATGCTGGAAGAAAATGTATTGGGCATCAGTATGCAGGAAGTCTCGGATGATAGAGGAGGGATGCTAACTAGGAGTCTAACCCTAACCCTAACCTCAGGGACAAGATGATAAAGGCCTGGGCTCCACGGTGGGCTGTGGGAAGAGAAATTGACATTTTGAAGAAAAAATTGATAGGTCTTCATAACTAAGTGGCAATAGTAGAGTGAGATTATTACCTAGAATATATATTACAAGAGTTAACAACAAGACACTCATAAAACATAATAATACTGTTTTAGTTTGTGTTCTCCCAAAAGCATAGCTCAAGACAAGAGCAGGAATACAAGTCATTTATTTGGAGAATAGTCCCAAGAAGGAATGAGGAAGGGGGTGGGAAGAGAGAAATAGGGACAGGGGAAAAGGCAGTAAAGTGTTACATGTGATGAGCTGAAATGCAGTATGGATGAATAGCACTCAGTCCGTGAGACCTCCACAGAAAGCACAGCCAGCCTGCTTCAGGCCACCCTACCAGAGCCCCAGAGACTGGGGCCTCATTCACCAACTTTCATACCCTTCGTTAAGTGTTGCTCCCAGTGTGTGATCTAAGTTCACTGCACTTCTATGTTGACCTCCCTGGGGGTTGAGACCTTTTGCTCATGATGAGCAACATGGCAATAGTACTTTACCACTGCACCTGCATGGAAATCAAGTGGGGACACAGAGTGTCACATCTCAAGCCTCTGCTGTCATCATCTGCCACCATACACCTGACAGAAGGGCACCATATTTATAGAAGCCATGGAGGCAGGTGGACCTTAGTGACTAATCGCTCAGGTTCTGGACTCAAAGGTCTCTGGGTAGGATTCAGCCTTCTCTATGGGACATTAGGTAAGTTTTCTTCTGATATCTTTAACTCCCTCTGCTGCAAAGGGATGGCAATAATATTACCTAACTGGTACCATCACTATAAGAAATCAATAAGTTAATTAATGCATGGAAAATAATTAGCCCAGTAGAAAAAAGGATCCTCATTATATCAAGTCACAGTAGTATTTTTTAATTGAAATTCCTGGAGAAATTTGCAAAAAAAAAAAATTCAAATTAGTAGCGATTGTCAACTTAGGATACCCAAATTTAAAATAAGCATTTTTGTATGCACTCTTAATCCAATGGTAGGATTACTGATGGTCCCAATTAAGGTACTTAATAAAGCTTGAGATAATACTAACACTAATGTACCTAATAGTGAATGTGAGTATATCCACATTCAATTAAAATTCTCACTTTTCTCAAACTCTAGAGACCGCTCCCAGTCTCTGACAAATTTCCCTTCATAGCACATCACAGTGCAATTGTGTTCCTTCCCAGCGTGGGAGTAGAGGCTGGCACCGAGAACAGGTAGCTCTGTGAGCACACACGGTCCTCCTGATATGAGTTCTCCAACTTCTGGACTTGACAGAGGAATATTATTCATTCCAGGTATGACAAATTCATGTCATTAGTTCCATCATGCACACCCATGTGCAGCAGATAGTCCTAAAGGAAACAATTTGAAAGACAGCTCAAGATCAACAAAAGGGCAACCTGTTTGCATAACTAGGTGGTGTCCACCTCCTCCTGCATTCACTGTAAGTCCCAAAGTCAGCAGGTTCTATGGGGGCGCTGCAGCAGCTCTGTTGGAGGAATCTCAGATGAATATTTATAGGTTCTTAAAGTATTCATTCTAGATCATAAGTCCTTAAAATACTAGGTCTAGAAATGACCTCAAAAACCAGGCTGTGGATTATAGAATGAGAAAACAGAGATTCAACCATGTTAAATGTTTTTCCCATCATCATGCACTGGTTCCAGAACAACAACAAAAACCTACAAACCTCATAGCAGCCAGGCTGGGCTGCTCCTGCTTCACCACACTGCCCCTCAGAAACCCTTTGCAGGTCTTGACTCCTGCCCATGCCATATTCCCACGTCCTCTAGTGAGAAATGTGGTTAAGCTCATAATTTAGATTATTTATCAGGTGACACTGGAGACATTTTTGTGAAAAGATTTCCACACCCAAGGTTTACCAATGATCAGCCTCACAGCATACCTGGAAGATTATCCATATGAAAAGGTAAACTTCATTTACCAATACCCGAGTGAAGTAAGGCTTTCCACAAATGTAAAGAGAAAAATTAGGTAAGAGGGCAGGAAAGAAGATGAAGATAGAAAATACACCTCATGGTAAAGCACTAGAAGGATGAAAACAAACACAGAAATGTCCAAAAACAGTACCAGAGTAAGAAGATGTGGCTTCTTCTTCTTCTTCTTTTTTTTTTACAAATTCTTTTTCTAAGAAGAAATTTTTCAACTCCATCCAGGTAAATATGAAAGATGTAAATTCTCCATCTTTTTTATAGCTAAATCGTGTTCTATGGTATATATGTACCACAGATTATTAATTCATCCATTAGTTGGTGGGCACTTGGGTTGATTCCATGCCTTGGCAATTGCTAATTGAGCTGTGATGAACATTCTAGTGCAAATGTCCTTATGGTAAAATGAATTTTATCACAAGAATGGAAAAGCAAGAATACAATATACTCAATACTAATATAAAACCAGTAGATAAATAACTTTTTCCCTTGAGGTGACTCTTGCACCTTGAGAAGATCCACTCTTTCTCTGAAGTACTTGGTTTATCACATTTGTTTATCATGTCCCTGGTCCACAACTGCACTAAGAAAAGACCCTGCTATTAGTCATTTGTTCCATAGAGTGAAATAATACTATTTCTTTTCTCTTAAGGCTATTTTTATCTCAATTCTTGTTACAGAATAAAAGTTTTATTTCTTGCTCAAGAAATTTTAGGCACCAGGTAGAGATAGGGACTGTATTTTGCCTTTATTTTCAAAGCAACAAAAAAGGAAACACAATAAAGTATTAACAATAGAAAATGTTGGGCAGTAGGATGTTTGATTTTTATTTCTTTGTTATATTCTTATTTTAATAAATTATCCACAATGATTATATATTATTTTTATAATGAGAAAAGTAATTCTTTTTTATGTTAAAAAAATATATTTGCCTCTCAGTTCATTTCATGATGAGACATAATAAAAGCACTATATTTACAGGACTTCTACCCAACACTGACACTTAAAATATTTGTTTATAAAATCCACAGCAGCATGCCTCAGCAGCAGGCCATATCATTCACCAAAGTTACAAGGAAGTAGAAAGAATAATCAGAGCAGGGGAAAAAAAAAAATTTAAGTTACAGTTATATAAGAGCTTTTTTTCTTTTTTCAAATTTTAGATTAACTTGAAGATATAAATGATTAGTTTATATAAATTTAGTATATTAGTAGATATAAATGATTGTTTGTGTTTCTTAGTAAAGTCTAAGTTACAGCTGAACCCTTCACCCAGAGGGTTTGCTGTATACCCTTACTTTGTGCCCATTAGGGGAGACTACCCAATCCCCTTCCCTCCTCCCCTCTCTCCTTTCCTGCCTCCTCCCTCTCCCCTTACTTAAACAGATTATTTCAATTTCATGGTCTTCCTCACCAGTTTTGTAGTGTTAAATATCCTGCATTTATCAATTAACTTCTTTTAATCAGTATCCAGAGCTGTCCACATCACCTGTGGCCTTGAAACTATATTTTCTTGTTCTTTCACTATCGTTTATCTTTGTTTCATGCTTTTCACTGGAGTTTTAGAGTCATCCTGTGATCTTCTTTGTTCACATTTTCTTAGGGTCATCTAATTCTTATGATAGATTTCAAAATCTCTACAGCAACACTTACAGCATGGATGAACTTCAGAAATATGATGCTAAATGAAAGAAGAAGGCAAATATAAAAGGCCATCTATTGTACGATTCCATTTATATTAAAAAACAGACTTGAAAATTCCATAGAGACAGTGATGATGATTGAACAACATTGGAAATGTACCAAAAACCATTGAATTGAACCTGGTAAAATGGTTAAAATGGTCAAATTTAACTTTGGTGAATCTTATGTCAATGTTATGTCAATAAAATATAAAATTAAAAGATTTGGTGATGGATGTTGTTATTATCATTCCTTACTAATCCGTACTAGAAGTTCAAATACACACACACACACACAATTTCTCTGTTAATAATCACCTCTTTGGTTCCACTCTGTTGGGAAAACTTTCATTCTATTGTCCCTGGAATCACTGTTCATGTTTCCCAGCTGTTTCCTGTTTTGCTTCCTACACATTGAGCCCCTGCAGAAAGAGATTCAGAATCAAACCACATCACAAAACAGCTCAGTCTGTAGAGCTGGAGGAAAGCATGGCAATCTCTTCCTCCCTCTGCCTTTCAAAGCATCGTTTCTCAAGTTGAAACATAAATGGCAATAGCAAAAGAGAAAACTGTAATCACTGCTTCACAAGTTTCAAGATTCAGATTAATCTCTGAATGCTATCAGAAAAATCATATTTTAGTATGTTCACTCTCCATGTACATATTGAGTGCCTGTTATGTCCAGCACCATGAGATAGAACAGTGAGTAAAAAGTTATATTCTCTAAAATCTATTGTAATGATTTTATTTACATAATCGTGTATAATTAGAATCCCATGTTTTTATAGATGAGAACAGGAACAGAAAAAGTTAATAAAGCTGCCCATATTGCAGTAGCTTCCAAAGTGGATGCACCAATATGCCCACTGCTTAGGGCTTTCAAGGCAAACCTGCAGAATCAGATAATAGAAATATTTTGATGAAATGATTTTGACAATTTGGTCAAAACTCAGAGTATCAGTTAACCTAAATTTGTTTTATATTTATTATATAGAGCCACAAAACATTGCTATGTTGCTAACACAAAAAGACTAACAATCGTATTTATGATTCTTTTACAAATGATAGTTTTGAAAAAATACTTGTCAAGTTATTTTTAAGATTATGTCTGAACCTAAAATCCTGTACAAATAGGAAAAAAATTCTTTGATAAAATTAAAATCTAAAATAAAACATGTACCTAATACACATGTACTCTAAATATATGTAGTTTATGTATACTTTAAAACTTTGTATCAATTATCAATACTTCAAGTTCATTTTTATTAACTGGTCATTTTTCAAGATTACATGTGAAAATTAGAATAACTGTAAGGGTTTTCTTTCCTTGTGGGGAGGAAGAATTGAATAAGAGCATGCTTCAAAGATTGCAGGGCAGAGTTGTCCTGACAAATTGTGACTTTTCTGACTAATTTCTTTCAGGATAGAAACAGACTGGGTATCGTTCTTGATAGGAGAATAAATAATGTTTTGCTTCTTTTTTAAAAAAAAATTATTATTTTGCTTTGAACACTTTTTCTAAAATATGACTCATAATAAGACCTAGAAAATAATTCGTGATATTAACTAAATGTAAACATATATTTTGTTTTACGTATTGCATTTGATTAATAATCTCAAGAATTTTACTTTTAAAAGCTTTTTACATGTGTTAAGCTAGTTTGAGGTGCAATATGAGAGATATCTTTTGATCTTAAACACAGTGGTCATTGGGTACAGTGCACAAATTGTGCTGAGAAGGGAATGGGTACTTTATGTATCCTGAGTATCCCCAATCCTTTTCCATGAGAGTAAACCAAGTGGCTCCTTATAACTTATCATGGAAAGGCTCTCTTGGACTTGAAATATACAATGATGAGATGTCTGATCAGATGTGAAACATGAGGTAAATTATGACCCTCAACAAATTCTAACCAATGAGGAATTCAATTAGAAAGGATGGAGGATATTTCTTGGTGAACCTGAACCTGAAAGAATCAATTACGATCAACATAGAGGCTTCTCTTGGTGGAAGAGTAATGATATTGTTTTTATACAGCAAATATTTGCTAAAGTGTGATAAAGAATAGAGAGAACTAGTGCATGAAATGGAAAGATCCAGTTTATTACTATGAAAATATTTATTAACTTATATAAGCAAAAAGACAGAAATCAAGAACAATCAAGATTTCTGTTAGTTATCTTTTCCACTGAAATAATGTATCTCATGCTTTATTCCTATCTAATGTAAAGGATCAGCCAAATTTGTGTAGGTTCATTAAGGTTAGTTGTATTTCTGAGTTCACTAACCACTTAATCATCTCAGGGCTTTTTAGTAATCGGTATGTGTGGTGGGGGAAGGTAGAAATTTTGTCTCAGTGTAAATGGACAGTCATTTACAAGTACAGTCATCTTTTGGTCACCAATAACTCCTTATACAGGAAAAAAATGTTAAATTCTGACTTAATTAACTTGCTAATACAATCAATGATTATTTCTTAGGAAAATACTCTGTGTCAGTCTATGTTTTTTATTTTCTGAGAACTCAAAAAAAAAATACAAAACATAATCATTACCATTGTGCATATTTCTTAGATGCCATATATACATAAATATTAACAGAAACATAGAAGCTAACGTGATATGATTTAAAATATCAGGAAAGTAATATACAGTAATGGTGACTAGGAGAATAGATTATAATATCTGTATGTCTATAGTTTATAGGAGATAGAGTGCAACTGAATAGACTAAAATTATCTAATCATGAGAAATGATCAAAAACTACATAGTGGAAATGTCCAAGAGGATTCAAGGAATTACATAATGAAAAAATGGGAAATCAACTTAAGAAAATAATTTGGAACTGAAACTCAAGATGAATAATCTGCACTTTATTTTAATTTAGAATTGGGATGATCAGTCATGAAGATCAAAGCAGAAAATAAAAGGATGCATTATAAACAATAACTCAGAAAAGCTACAAGGATCAAGTAAAAGGGAGAAGTTAATTAGCAATCTAAATTTCTAAAACCAAACAACCTATACTGTGATATTACAGGTAGACAGGGACAGAGGAGAGAAAGTCAATAAGAACAGTAAGAGTTCAGTTTTACACAGATTAGGATGTAGGTAATGACAAAACACCTAGGCCTAATCGGTAGATATGTAGTGATATGTGGTAGAAACACAGAAAGTATAGCTATAAATAGTATAGTATATAAATATGTACTTTATAAATAGTATAGAGTATAGATATAAGAGATAGCAAACACTGTGAAAATAGTATCTCTAAGAGACAGAAGGAAAAAATGGAGGAAGCTAGTATTTGACCCTTGAGAAACACAAGAAATCAGAGGTAGGAGTAAAAACTTAGAGATAGCAAGGATACACTGTTCTTTTTAGAAACTAAGGAGGAAAGAAAGATTCTCAAGCTCCAGGGATGTATTTATGAGAACTCAGGAATACAGGCAATGACACTATTGGGGCCATGGGAGCTACTAGGGAGAACTACTTCAATTTGATACTCAGCCCATGGTATCATAAAGGACATATTTAGGATGTGGATATATGTTACTCCCAAAAATGAGAATTTGGAGCTTGAATTAGGTAAGCATAATATTTGAGTTTTTAACCAGTAAGATTGACTCAGTATGAGATGAAGTTGAGTGGCAAACAGTAATACTCACCATCAGCTGTGTGGTAACTTCACATTTCTAAGTGAACAGTGGTCAACACAGCTATGATGGCTGGTCGATGTTTCCTAGAAGTAAGAAATTTGGGACCCAGTAAAATAACTTCAAGTTAAATCACAGTTTTGTCGTCAAGTAGTATGGATTTTTTTGTTTGTCTGTTTTCAATTGAGACCCACTGGTTATAGTACAGAATGTCAATTTGAAAACTAACGTATATAGCAGACATAACAGTAGCAAAATCATAAAATATTGTGCTGGTATTAACATGGACTCAAAATACGTAAAGCAAAAACTAACAGGCACATCCACAATTACATTAGATCTCTAAAACAATGTAAAGCAGTCCAACATACTTGTAATTAAAATCCCAGAAAGACAGAAGAAGGATACGGAAGCAGAAAAACGTATCAAAAAATAATGGCTGAAATTACCCAAATGTTGGAAAAACCTGAATCCACAGTGCCAGGAAGTTCAGTAAACCACAAGAGCTTGAGAAAAAACAAAATGCCCTATAACCAGGGAGACAACAAGCATAGTAGTTGACTTCTCGTCGCAAACCAGAGATAATTGAAGACATCGTTAAAGTGTTGGGAACAGAGTCTCTAAAATATCTTTCAAACCTAAATCAAAGGGAAAGCATTTCAAGTAAGTACAAGTTGTGAAAATTTGTCACAAAGAGACCAGGCCTGTATTACAAAAATGACAATGGCAGTTATTCAGTGTGAAGGAAAAAAAATTATAATACGATAGAAATGTAAGAATGGTGAAAATATAGCAAATGTAAAAGTCTTTTTCCTCATTTCTTTATTTCTTTAAAAAGACAACAGATTGTTTAAAATAAAAATTAAAGCTCTTTTTCCCCTCTTCCCCCTCACTATTTTCTCTACTCTCCCTCTGCCTCTCTCTCTTCTCTTCTCCACTCTCCCCTCTTCTCTCTCCTCTCTTCTCTTTTCTCTCCTCCTTGGTGCTGCTCTGCAGCCTCCCTCCCCCACCAATAAAGACCTTTCATACAAAAAAATGAAAAATAAAAAATAAAATTAAAATTAAAAGTTGTATGAGGTTTACCACACAGACAGAAGCAAATGTGGATCAACAACAGCACAAAGGACCAGCGCTGGGTAAGTACAATATAATATCCTAAGTTTTTATACATAAAATGATGGCATAGTAATTCAGGGGAGTAGCACTTGGTAAGTTAATCATGCATGTCAGATCCCTTAAAGGACCTTGTTTTAAAAAAAGAAAAAAAGATTCAAAAAGTCAAAGTAAAGAGTCAATTTAGATAACAGAATGGAGTATAAGAAAAGGTAATTAAAAAAAAAACAACTAAAAAAAGCAGGAAGGGAGGGAAAAGGCAATAAAGAGTAAATGAGACAAAGAGAACAAAAACGACAGCAGACTTAAATCCCACCATACTAAATTACAGTAAATACACAGCAAAATCAGAGTAGTTGTATGAAACCAATTAAGAAATTGTCATAACAGTTTTAAAGAGTTCTTCAAATATTCATTGTTAATAAGTAAATTATTTTAAATATACAGACACAGAAACACTGAAAATCAAAGAATGGAAGAATATATATTATAAAGCCTAAGAGCGTAAGAAAGCTGAGGCGTGATGCTAAGGGGAGACCAAGTTCAAGACACAATATTTTATCACAAGTGAAAAATAGGGCGGCACCTGTGGCTCAAAGGAGTAGGGTGCTGGCCCCATATACTGGACATAGCGGGTTCAAACCCAGCCCCAGCCAAAAAGTGCAAAAAAAAAAAGTAAAAAATAATATTTTATACTGATAGTGGGCAAGTTCACCATAAAAGCAAAACCATCCTCGTAACACTAATAAGAGTGCTTTAAAATGCCTGCAACAAAAACTTTGTAAAACTAAAGGAAAAATAGAAAAAATTCACAACTGCAGTTAGGTATTTTAATATTCTGTTGCCATTAATTGATAGAATAATTAGACAGAAAGTTAGTAAGGATATCATATTTAAAAAACATCATCAATCAATTTGGCCTAAAATTTCAAAGGACAATGTCTACTAATATAAGACTGTTATCTTAGTTTGCATTAAATATTCATCCACATCCACTATAATTGGCTATCAAACAAGCCTTGATACTTTTAAAGGATTGATATCATATGGCATATTCTCTGACCCAATGGGATTAAAATAGAAATAATAATAAAAATGTAACTGAAAACTTTCCAATTATTTAGAAATTTTAAAAATGTCTAATAATCCACAAATCACGTAAAAATATCTCAAGATAATTTAAAAGATATATTCAAGTGAAAACTAATTAATGAAAAATAAAAATATGAAGGAAGAAATTCTATAGAAAAATTTGTAGAAAAATATCAAATATAAATAAAAGCTTAAGAATCTATAAAAAGAATAACAAATTTGATTCAAAGTAAGTAAAGGAAATTAAATAAATAATAAAGAAAATGGCTCAAATCACAAGGGTGGGGAAAGTACAGAGAAAAGTTTGTTTTGAAGTGATTAATAAAACTGATAAATCCCTTATAAAACTGACACAAAAATAAAATGCATATTATCAATTATAGAAATAACAAATTGACAATCACAATGATTCTTACAAAAATGAGAGAGATAAGGAAATATCTTATGGCAACAAATTTTAGAAGTTAGAGAAAATGGAAAAATTCATGGAAAGACAAAAGTTTTCAAAGCACAAATTATTAAAACTGTTATAAGAAGAAATAAAAATCTGTACATTTCTATATTTGTTGCAGAAATTTGTAATTTCTAAATTTGTTGTTTTTGTAATTAAAACATTTCTACAGTGACTATTTCAAGGCATAAAGATTCAACAGGTGAATTCTATCAGACACTTAATGAAGAAATAAGACCCCTATTGTATGTCAACTTTGTAAAAATAAAGAGGAGGAAAAGGTACTTCACAGCTAATAATCCTGAGGCCAAAACCTGACAAATACATTATGGGAAAATAAATATAGGCACAAATCATCTTAATAAAATATTAACAAATAAAATTCAGCAGCATATAAAAAGGATAACTTCATATGTCAAGTAAGGACAGGAGTGAGGAGTTAATTTAAAATAAAAAAAACCCATCAATATAATCTACCACTTTAACAAAATAAAGGAAAAATACATATGCTTATTTCCATTGTTACAGAAAAATGATTTAATAGTGTATATAACAATTAACGATTAAAACTCTCAACAAGACAGGAGTAGAAGGAAATTTCTCCAAATAAAGAGCATCTAGGAAAAATCTACAGTTGGCATGACATTTGATGGTGAAATAATGACATGTCCCTCCTGAAATTGAGAAAGAGCTAAGATATTGACCATACTACTTGCCTTATTCAATAATTTACTGGAATAAGTTCACAGGGCCATAAAGATCAGAAAAGCATAAAGTTGAATAAGGAAAAAGTAAAATTCTCTGTATTCATAAACAATGTGATGGTTTGTACACAAAATTCAAGGTTAAAAAAAAATTATAGCCAGGCATGGTACCTCATGTAATCCTAGCACTTTGGGAGACTGAGGTGGGTGAATTAAATGAGCTCACGAGTTCAACTCTAGCCTGAACGAGACCCCCATCTCTACTAAAAACAGAAAAACTAACCCTGCATTTTGGTGGGTCCTGTAGTTCCAGTTACTTGGGAGGCTGAGCCCAAGAGTCTGAGGTTGCTGTGAGCTAGAATGCCATGGCACTGTACCCAGGGTGACTGAGACTTCTTACGAAGTTAAAGATACAATTACCCTTTGACCCACGAATTTCCTTCCTAGCTATTTACCCAAAAGACATAAAGCTGATCTACAACACATAGGGCAGCCAAGAAATAAACCAAGAGAGAAATAAAGCAAACACAGATATCCACAACCAAAACAGATACTACCAATAACAACTGCACCACAGCTCTGTTCATTAAAGCCAAGACTATTTTATAAATTGGGCATCTACCACTTAATTACAGTATATTTAAACATCTACTACTCAAGAATAAAAATTTATAAGCTGATGCTCAGAGCCACATGCATGAAGCCAGACACCCAGGAGTACCACTGTATGATTCCATTTACATCAAGTTTTACAACAGCAAACTCAACTCTAGCGATAAAATCCCAATGCTGATACCTGTTTGGGCTGGGGAAGGGGATTCACTGGGCAAGGGACATCAAGATTTTCTTGAATGGTGAAAATGTTCTAAATTATGAGAGGTGGCTAGCCTAGAAGTCTGCATTTGCCGAAACTCATTATCATGTGCATTTAAAATCTGTGCATTCTTTATGTAAAACATGTTCCAATTAAAAAGGGAAAAAATAAACTGGCGAATATCACAAATCGGATTTTAATTGCTCACACCTTCCAAACATATATTAAACAAATAAACAAAAAAGAATATAAATGTTTATTCTGCCTGGTGCCCTCCCTGATAGGACTCGATAATTGATCCTTCATTGCCACTTAGTGGTCTCCCTCTAAGGTTGGAAATTGTTGAGAAAGTTCTAAATTTTCTTAGCTTCTATCCATATTTTATGAAACAAGCATAGCCCAAGTTAGCAGGTAAAACATTGAACTCCTTTTTAGTCAAACATAGTGTAATTTTCACATTATATTCTAATGCTAAGCAAAAAGTTATTTCATCCTACTGTTTAGTACAAAGAAAACAGGTTTCAATAATTTAAAATATGACTTGAGAACTTCTGAACTTCTCTGGTTATCTGTTACCAAGTCTACCTTAAACAATGACTCCATTTGTTTATCAGAAACTTTTGTTTTCCAAATTCTCCTTCATACAGTTATTTGCAAAAATTTAGCAAACTGGGATTTCAGGTTCAGCGGGCTTTGAACACATAGGATTTAAGTTCCCTTTGGAAGTTCCCTCTGATTATCTATTCAAAAAAAGCTAATTTTGACCTACCATTTTACAGGCTTTCACTCCTAAAGTGAGAGACCCTTTTATTCTTTCAATGGTACTTTCTTTGTATTCCATACTCCAAGGTGTCTGAGGCTGGTGATGAGACCTTTTTAATATAGAATGAACATTTCTTCACTGTATAACAGAACAAATTAGAGCATTCATCTAAAAAAGGCAAAAGACCTTGAATAGTGCAATCGCTGATGAAGAATGGGCAAAAATGGTACTTGAGTCCTCTAAATGAGAGCATTAGTTCTCGTCCTTTAGAAGGGAAAAAAATCAGAAGAACATTAGGCTGAACTAAATTGAAAAGAAAAGTGCACAGTGAAGAATAAACCGAAGGTCCTCAAATCAGGAGAGCGCAGGTGAATGCTGAGAACAGAACAAGTTTCAGAGGTAGGACGCCTAACACCCGGGGCTCTGGACCACGTGGCATGCTCTATTCAGTTCTGCCCAGTGTAAGCCTCACAGTTTCTCAAGCTAGAAAAGCTGTTTTCAGTTCAGACTGGGGATGCCCAAGAGACGCTGTAGAAGTTAGATGTTAAACTGGGGCCAGGACCTTACGCAAAATTAAGTGAAAAAGTGAAAAAATTATTTGGATCATACAGGTTAAAAATTCTTTCTGCATGAAGTCACCATAAATTAAGGCAAAGATAGATTTTCGCTTTATGATTTAAAAAAGAAATAGCAGTCAGATTAGAGTATTAGTGAGTCCCCTTTGATTACAAGAATCTACATGTATTGCTTTGAATACCTGAATATTTCAAGCAGAAGTATTTGGGGCCTGGAATATTCATACCACAATTTTTCATTTAATTTTGCATGTGTGGACACAATCTTAATGGTGATTAGTATCCCATCTGGGAACTGCTTTAGTTTGGTGAAAATATCCCCGCAGAATACCCTCTATGAAAACCCAAGGCTATGATGCATTTCTAGAGCTGAGAAGGCAATAAAATACCGAAATTTGAGGACTACGTGTTTTCTGTGTTATCAAGGCATAAAGCTACAATATCACAATTTTGAATTTAGAATTCAAATATTCTTTGCTTTCTTAAATACCTCCAATACTGAGATTTTGAGCATCAAGAGGCTTGGTTAAATAGATCAGGAACAGAATTTTTTTTTTTTAATTTCTGGACAAAATTAAGCCTCTTTTAAATAATTCATAAAATTATCTATCTCTAATGCAGAATTAATATAGAGAGAATACATATTACAATCATTTGTTTGACATAAATAATTTTATATTCAGAACAATAAAAATCCATATTAAATATAGAAAACACACAAAGCCAAGAAAAGAGACGCCTTAAATCTTTTTTTAACCAAGTGAATAGTAAGCAGTGCTTTAAAATATGTTTCTTTGAAACATCAGAAAACCAAATCATAATTAGATCCACCCTTGAAACTATGGCCAGATAGTTCAGAGAAGTATCTTTTAATTACCAAGGAAAACTTCTTGAAGGCAAGGACCCCATCGTATTCCTCTGTGCCGCCTGCATTTTCACAAGAACTGCCCCACACATGAGGGGCCATCTCATCAAAGAGGGAAGGCATTCCTACTAGCAGGAGGGAGACTCAGCTCGCTCAAACAGCGTCTTCAAAGAATAACTTGAAGTTCAGATTAAAGATTTAGATGACAAATTTTTGCCCCCGAACTCCCTGAATTTTAGAGCAGAGTCAGGGAATCACCTAAGAAGCGTTTTATTTGATTCTTGTGACCAAGCAACCTGGGAAATAGCACAGTGTGAGATTAACTGGAAGCACCTCAGTGAGACGAGACAAGTCGGTAAAATTCCTGTTCACGTTTTTAAGGCTACGTCGTAATCTGACTCTACCCTAACTTCCCCACATTGTTTCCCTTAATGTTCAAACAAAATCCTTTTGTGGCCCATCAGACTGGTCTACTCAAGCAAAGCATAGCCAGTGGAAAGATGATGGCATTAGGAAAATATACCTGGGTTGGAATCCTGGCGTTTATTAGTAAAATAGTTTGGCAATTCTGGCAGAATTGTAGCCTGTTTCTACATACATGGGCTTGACTGTGATTAATGGCTAGAAACCTACCTACATGTAACACCTTACCTGAGAGAAAATGTCCTGGCTTTGCAGTAAAGACAACTGACCTAGATTTGCCTTTTGCCTAAAGTCCACCAACTACCGACCTTCCCTCCACCTCACTTTGTCCTGATGATGGGAGGTACAATTGTACCACATGCTTAGACTGGTCAGTGCTTTTACCAGGGGTCAAATTAAGTGACAACTTCCTAGTTTTGCTGAAACTATAAATATGACTCAAATAAAGGACGAGTTGATATCTCCTGGGTCTATAAAAACGTGTGCCACCTCAGCACTTTGACACCAATCTCTGATTTCCCCCCACTCAGTCATTCCAGTGTCCGGATACCTGACTCAGAATGTCTATGCAGACATGAGAAGCACTAATTACCCAAGAAACCCAAACGTCCCTAAGGCCACAGCTGGTACCTTATAATTACAATATTTCATACTTTAAATTCGGTGCTTATTTGAACATCATAATTTGGGATTACTAACCTTCACCAGGAATAGAAAATTCCTTCGATGTCTCTAAGGAAGAGATCTCATCCTAAAATCAGAGCCCAATTGTAGACTCACTGGACCGGAGTAAGGTGAACCATTTATTTGGGTAGATGATCCTATGTGAGTCATAAACAGAAAATGCTTGGGCAAGAGAGTAAGTGAACATCCCCGAGATACAGTGAAATGGGAATAACGACACACTTGTTGTTTTGAGTTCTCTTGAGTAAAGCAGCTGGTGTACACACCAGAGCACAGTAGGAAATTCATGTAGTTAGCTCCTGTTCTTCCCTCCTACCATACTCTGAAAATGCCCTGCCTAGTTCCCGTTGTTGATGTCAAAGCCCAGCTCCTGGCCCACCTCCGTCAAGTCCAGTCAAGTCAAACCAGCTCTAAAGGTTCAGTTAAACTCCTTAGCATGATCCGCCTGGTTTTGTCAACTCACTATAAGCCACAAGAGGTTTTTTTTTATATTCTAGGATTCATATAAAAACAAATTAGACACTAATCAAATATTGATGTAAATTCCTGTCCAACACATTGTATGTGTACGTTTATTCTAAGAGCTGAGCTTGGGAAGGAAGGGACATCACAAGCTTCTGTATATTTTCCAGATGCAGCACTGTGAAATGCACATGGTGAAAAAATGTGCAATAAATAATCACTCTTAGCCCGTTCCTACTAAGACTGTAAATTTAATCAGAAAAGGGGAACTTCTTTAAATCCGGCTCAGATGTTCCTTGTGACTTTACTAAATAACAGCTCTAATTTCCCCAGCACCATTTTTCTACACTAAAAACCTGACAACGCACATTTAAAAATTAGCAGCAGGCTGCTGGTGGGTTGGGGGTGGCTGCACCTCGCAGTAGGGAGATGAAGCAGCAGATAGTGGAGTCTTGTGCACCCCCCTTTCATCCAACAATTCCATTTTGAGAAATCTGCCCCCAAAAAGAATTACAGCTGTGTATAAAAAACAGTATCCATGAACGTTTCATTTAAAATGAGAAAAATATGGAAAGCGCCTAAAATATCCTTAGTATGGAATTTGTTAAACAACAGATCATGCCTCCACTTAAAATAATGTCGGCAAATAAATGCTTAATGACATGGCAAAATATTTATCATATCTTAGTGTGCATAAAAAACCCTTATATAAAGAAAATCCCTTATATAATGTTCTAATTTTTTGCAAAAGTGAAGTTATACATGTTTATAGGAAGTTGATATAATAGCTGTAGAAAAATGATCACCACTGGTTTGAAGAATTATGGATGAAAAATTTTCATTTTTGTGATATTCTACTGAGTGCGTATATATCAGATATATATGTACTATATTAACTTGCATATATATGCATATGTATTGTCCAAATCTATAGATTTGTATGTCTGTCTTTGACACTAAGATATTTAAAAGTAAACTTCATTGAAGACAATGTAAATGAACTATAGAAGTGAGACCTTTCTATATTTCTAGTTCCATAGCTCCACCGTTAATAATATTATTTGACATGAATCGAAATAGTGAAATAAAATTGGTATAAGTCAGGCATTGAACTACTGAAATGTAATTTTAAAATTTTGAAGTAATAGAACTAATCTTTTTTAATGAGATGATTTAATATATGTCTAGAAAAAGTGACAGAAAATCAGGAGATCTATAAAGTGGTGTCAGAATAAAGGGCAATAGTATTCCTCTATCTAACCTATTACTTGGGAAATTAAAGATTGCAGATTCCCGCATGGGAATTGATCTACGATAGCAGACAGTCCGGGCATCGAGATTAATACAGTCGATCTTTCTTCCCTGTTTTGTTGATATTTTTAGTTTTACAAGTCTGATAGATAAAAACTCAAAGGAAATAAGATTAGCCAGGTTATAGACACTATTAAAAAGGTAGTTTATGTTAATATTTCATGTGATTTCAATTTGTCTTGTTAACACTAAAGATTACAAGTAGAAAACAATGGAAGTTTGTCCTCCAATACCTAATTGTGTGGTCTGCACTTCAAAATCCCTAATAAATTCTAATAGCTGATTCTGAATATCCAATATCTCCTTATTTTTAGGAAAAGCAAAGCAGATAAAATAGCCTAAACAGACAGATAGAAACAGCTACAGCTATCCCAGAAATAAAGCACAGTGGAGTTTTTTTATTGGTGTTGCAAAGATAAAGGCCTAGATGCCAGATTAAGCCAAACAGAAAACTGTCTATAAAAATCTGGTCATTGAGCTTCAGCCATTAGGAAGAAAAGTTGAAAAGTGACAAACGCGCTCTGCTGGGAGCACTGCACTTCCTCCAGCTGGTGCTGGATCATCACATTGGCCTGCGGTGCCGTGAAGACCTAAGAAAGTCATTCTAACAAGACCCTGGAGGGCAGGATCCCGAGTCCTGGAAGAACAGAGGCATTTTCCTCTGTGGCATTTATAGGCATGGATACACTGTTTTAAAATCAAGAATCAGTAAACAGAAATGAAATCCACACACAACTGGGTGAAAGTTTTTATTGGAAGAAGGAAAGAAAGGAAAGGAAGTGAAAGGAAGAGAGAAAGGAAGAAGAAAAGGAGGGAGGGAAGGAAGGAGGGAAGGAAGGAGGGAGGGAAGGAAGGAGGGAGGGAGG